>NC_056470.1:9966973-10294554 GCF_008729295.1 Plectropomus leopardus | reverse complement strand
TTCTGTTTTGGTCGTTACCAACTCCTGAGGGGAATCGTTTTAGACGCTAAATGGTCCACCATCCTGATCCAGCTAGTCGTTAACTATTGTCTGTATGCTTTTTTTTTTTTTAGGTTTAAGAGAGCAGTGAGACTGAGCCATACACTAAATCTGCTGTAAAACAAAAGCTATTTGTTAAGACGCTAAAATGCAGCACAGAGTCATAGAGTTGGTGATAATTCTATGATTTCCGCAGTATGAGTGGGCCCATTGACAACTGAGTCATTTGATTCAGCGTTTGCAGTATGACGATGTTAGTTTTGAAAAAAGACATAATTCATTCTTCATATTACAAACAGAGGTTTAATTCATAAGCAATAACACACACACGCTCAATTCAATACACTCAGTTTTTTTCCTGCCTCAGCTTTGCTTGGTCTGGTGGGACCTGGAGCTCACACTTCTAACATTAGCAAACTTTAAATATTGTTGTGTTACTGAGTCACTTTAGTGACTTTATGGTTCTCCTCTTGTGCCACTCTGACACCATGTTTTACCTTTGACCATTATCCAGTAACTGTTAGTCTAGGCCACAATGGCTACTATGCAAAATGACACAGTCGTCCTATAACTCCAAATACTAATCGGTGTAGTTTTTAAGTACTGCAGTAAATATGATACTGCTCCACCTACTGTGCATAGTGTAATTTGTGAGCTGCTGTAAGTCTCAGAGTTCTGTATTTTGTATCCTGGTTAGTTAGTAAACATTCATTTCATATGCTGTCTGACGTCTGAGGTGAACCACTAATGAGTGTGTTTTCTGGAGTTTCTCTTTTCTTTTTTCTGAAAACCTCACGAGGAACAAACACAGCACGACTCTGACCTCACCATTTGGTAGCTGAAAGCCGCAAGTTAGTCAAATAGCTCTTTGTCATTATTTTCCAAGTTCAAGGCGATTTTAAATAGAATGAAAAACCAGTTCATCCCAGTTGAGTTGCAGGGCCGTGACGAACTGTGGCTCCAGTTCAAATGAAAGACAAGCAAACAGTTTAGTGCATTGTATGAAAGTAAGAGATGATGCCCAAACGTCACTATGGGTTTAAAAATACCCAAGAAATCAGAAGATAATTCAATGAAAGAAATCATCACATACTTCACTCTAAATGTCAGATATCCACTTCTCTCGCTGGATGGATTTAAGTCAGCTTGTTGTGTACTGTGTGTGTGTGTTTGAGTATATAACTTTACTGTTCCCATGCATTTATAAAAATCTCAGCAGCTTTTACTTTCTGTGTGTGTTTCCTTGCCTGTCAGGTTCTCTGTCCATCTCTATGAAACGTCTTTCCCTGGGTAGACGGGTTGCAGTGCCCTCCTTCGTCTGTCTCATATCTTGTCTGTTCTCTGTCCTTTCCAATCAATATTAAAGCATTTCCTGTTTTCCTGTTTTTTATTTCTGAATTATGGCAAATTACAAAAATGGAGTATTTCTTTTGTTTGGTCCATTTGGCTTTCATTTTATTGATTGTCAAGATGACAATCTGTGATGTTCCTTGTGACGAAGCTCATTCAAAATTTCCATTTGGCCACTTTTAACCTGCTATATTTGACATAACTGAATCGATGAAACATGAAAATCATCAGCAGCATTCTTGCCTCTTAACCTCAAGCTGCCTCTTAACATTTTCTCCTAACTCAAACAATTCAGATGAGGGCTGCACCAAATGATTGTTGCCCTTATTGATTAATCTATTGATTATGTTTCAGTTAATTAGTTAATTGTCTATCACAATCTGTCTGACCAAAATAAGTTAAAAAACAACAAGAGGATTCATTAAACAAACAGTGAAATTGGCAGAACCTACAGATCTACCAGATGTTTGGCTTTTTTAAATGACTAAAAAAGATCAAACAACTAATAAAGGGTTTATCATCTTATTGATGATTTAATGGCGAGTTAAAGTCCTAAAATGGCAACTGTACATTGCATGATAACAGATCTGTGTGCTTCATGTCAGCCTCTCTGTGACACAGCAGTTTTCGTATCAATGTCACCTCGGTGCTCTCCTCTTTTTCTGTCCCGTCACGACAGGAGGACAGTTCAGACCTGAAGTGTCAGCTCCACTTTGCCAAAGAGGAATCAGCCCTGATGTGCAAGAAGCTGACTAAGCTGGTGAAAGACAGCGAGGCCATGAAGGAGGAGCTGGCCAAATACAGGTCTATGTATGGGGACGTCAACGCCTCGCTCACCGTGGAGGAGGTGAGGGGAGGACCTAGATATTCACTTTTGAGCAGTTTTATACAGGAGCAACAAGTCTGTCAGATTTTACTTTGTCATCGGCCATGAAGCAAAACCAAAACAATGCAGGAGGTGGGAAGAAAATGTTTCCATCTTTTCCTTCAGTTTAGCTCTGTCTTTTAATGTTTGCCTTCGAGCTGCAAAACGGTGCCACTTGGCTATTGTAGTGGTTATGGTTTGTGAAGTATCCCCACCCTTTGTACTCATATAAAACCAAACTGCCAAAAAACGCCTGGGAAAACTCTACAGAGGTGTATTTGTATTGTTTAAGAAACAGCCAAAAACACTCCAGCGAGCTCATTAAATCCAGCTCACTTCGGAGCCATTTCAGTGACTAATGCCGAAAACAACAAACAGATTGCCGCCAATAGTTTTCCTTCTGTATTATCAGGTGTCAGTCTGTTGTGTGATGAGGATTTAAATATCCACTGTTGGTAAATGTTATGACTATTTATAATGTTATCAATATGACAGTTTGTCTTTTCCAACCATGGAGGTAAAAATATGGATAAAAAGGGTAAAAGCACTGATAAGCTCTTAAATATTCAAGATAGCGGTCTTAAAGGTCAATCGTGGCTTAAAAGTGTGTGAATGAACAGGTGGGAAGTGAGTAAGAAAATGGTTCTCTGCTCCTTATGTCTTTTTTCTTTGACTCCCCCTCAGGTTGCAGACTCCCCCCACACGCGCGAGGCAGAGATCAGAGTTCACCTGAAGCTGGTGGAGGAGGAAGCCAATCTGCTGAGTCGACGCATCGTGGAGCTCGAGGTGGAGAACAGGGGGCTCCGAGCTGAGATGGACGACATGAAGGGACCACAAGGTGGTTTTTAAACTCATCTCATCAGTCATGAAGGCATTAAGTAAAGACTTAATCATGTAGATGGGTCAATTTCCTCAATTTAGCTGTTCTCCAACACTGTTTCCTTAACTGAGAATTGACATTATAACAATATGCTGCAATAACTTGTTTTCACGCGATATTACAGTTTCTTGTTAAAATATGAAGATATCTTGTAAAAATGTGAAAAACATCATGTTATAACAAGAAACTTTTCATGTCATTACCTGATACTGATATATGTTTTTTTCTGGCTTGGCATCTGTATGCTTCTGTTATCTTCTCATCTAACTCTTTGTATGAAAACAGAAAATATTTCCCAAAATGTTGAACTATTCCTTCCTCAGATTGCTCCTGCTCTTTTCAGACATATTTAAGATATTGGATATTTATATTTTTATGATTATTATTTGATACACGTTAGTTTTTTTCCCTTTGCTTTTTTATCTGCTTGACCTCTCATTGTTTCTTCAGATGGTCCTCAGGAGCTTACTGGTGTCGGCGGTGGTCTTGGAGGAGGAGCCATGGTACTTGGGGGAGGAGCCTCATCTGAAAACGTCATGGAGCTCCAGAGACACCTTCAGTTTGTAGAGGAGGAGGCGGAGCTACTGAGGAGGTCTCTCATCGAGATGGAGGAACAAAACAAGCTCCTGATGAATGAGATTAACCGCTACAAATCTGACCTACCGCCACCAGCGACCACGCTGTCGTCCAATTCACTGGCGTCGCTGACAGACGGGCTGCTTAACGACAGCCCTGTGCACTCCATACAGGAAGGGGCGGTGCTTATCAGCACAGACGCCCCAGCCCAGGAGGAGGAGCTCAGACTGGCAAGGCTTCAGATTGGAGAACTCAACGGGAAAGTGAAGAAGCTGCAGTACGAGAACCGGGTGCTTTTGTCCAACCTGCAGCGCTGCGATCTGGCCTCCTACAATTCTCCTTCTGCCTCCTCCTCTTCCTCCTCACTACGACTGGCTCTGGAGACTGACGCCGAGGCTGGAGACTCAGCTGAGTGCCTCCCAAGGTAAGTTTTCCCTTATAACATTAGTGGTTAAAATTGTGGTTTTATAGTGGAAATGCTTCAGTTAAAGTTTTCTTTTTCTGGTAGCAAAATAACTTTCTTGATAATGAATGAATACCAGTCAGACCAGATTGTTACGATCATATGCTGTGAAGTATGCTTTGGGTGTATCTATTTTTAATTTAATTAAATTTTTTATTTTTTGCTACATTCCACATGCTCTCTTAGCTTCTTATGCCTCCTTCAGGTCGTCTGTCCTATTCTCATGAGCAGGATGTCTCATAAACGCCTTGAAAAGATTTCCTCAAATTTGTCATAAATGGCCATTTTGTCTTTAAAGTCACATTGAATCTTTAAAGATAGATTTTTTTTTCAGACTTGGTTAAGATTAAAAGAAGCCATATTTATGGTTAAAAAAAGAAAAGTCAATTCTTGACCTTGCAAACAATCTCACAACAAAGTCTATTTGGTAACTTATCGTTTGTTTGTTTTTTATCATCTAGAGCAGATGGAGTTTGCCCAGTCAATATACAAATAAGAATATCAAAATTTTCATTTTTCCAAACACTTTTAGGTCAACAATGAACTTTCATTCTCAAATTTTAAGTAAACATGCATTAGCAGTTATAAATGTGCTCTCTCTTTTTTCCCTCAGCCCGCCCCACCGCAAAGAGCCAGTAGGGGGTGAGACGGACGCCCTGGAGATCAAAGAACGGAAAAAGAAGATCGAGGACAACGCTGACGCAACAACCACACTCCCTGGGTACCTGGGGCAGAAGGACCATGATGCCTTGCTAGCCATGAGGGACCAGGCCCGCTTGGTTTCCACAGCGATACAGCTCCTGACCTCCCCTGAGTCAAACTGCCTCTCCTCCCCATCCATCTATCACAAGGTCTGCAGCAACGAGGCAGCGGAGCCGTGTGACCTGGAGAAACCTCAGCCTCACAGCCAGGTACGTGTCCTCTGGCTGCTGTGCTGTTCTTCCACGATACTCTCAGATGAAACCTTTTCAGCTTTTTAGGAAGTTTATAAGACCTGAATACTGACCTTTCTGCCTTTTTATGCCTCCAAGCCAGCGATAGCCGAGCCCACATTCATTATGTTTCCAGGCTGTCTGTCCATCCAGCAATTCTTGTGAATGCGATATCTCAAGAGGGAATTTCTTCAAATTTAGCACAAACATTTACTTGGACTCAGGGATGAACTGATTAAATTTTGATGGTCAAAGGCCAAAGTCAAGGTCACTGTGACATCATCTGTCTAATTCCTGTAAACGTGTTATCTTAAAAACACCTCGAGGAGGTGTGATTTCTTCATATTTGGCACAAACGTTCAAGTAGACTCAAGGATGAAGTGATTACCTTTTGATAGTCAAAGGTCATATTGACCTCGTATTCGTCTCATTTTTGTGAAAGCGATATCTCAAGAACACCTTGAGGGAATCTGTTCAAAACTTGTTACAAATGTTCAAGTGGAATCAAGGAGGAACTGATTAGATTCTTGTAGTCAAAGTTCAAGGTCATGGTGACCTTGCATCTGTATCATTTTTGTGACTGCAATATCTGATGATCGCCTGGAGGGACTCTCCTCAAATTTGGCACTTGCACTAATTGTTTCAGCCACCTGCACTTTCATCCCCACAACCTTATCCTTCATTGGCCCATGCTGCTTCCTCACACTGCCTTTAACGAATGACTGTGTAATAAACAGTTTTTTCTTTGTGCTGCAGATTTCGGAGCTGTCCGACCTGGCTGATCGGCCCCTGGTTGGAGCTCTGACCAGCAGGCTCCAGGCCCTACACACACAGCTACAGGCCTTTGTGGAGCGGGTAGACGGCCTGGGTAAACCCCCAGCAGGTGGGAGGGACCCTCAGGTGGAAGGAGCATCTCCTCTGGCCTCACCTTGCACCTCCCTCCCCTGCTCTGGAGACGGGCAGAATGGACCGAACATTGCCGAGGAGAAGGTAAAAGACAAGAGACACACTCCTACTTTTCACTCCTTGTCACTCTGTGTCTTTAATTTAATATCAATGTCTTTTTTAAGCTTTTACTTTTGTTGGGTTTTTATTTTTTTGTTGTCACAAGTTTGTTTTTCTATTCCTCAGTTTTTTGTTTTGTCCAGTGCCTAACCATTAGTTTGGCTGAATAACACTTCCAATCCCATCTTAACACGCTGCTTTAGTTTCTTCACACAGTGGAGAGTGGATTTACAAAACACGCTCAAATCTGATGTACTGATGCAACTTAGTGGCTAAGTGCTCACTGAAATGCTTCCAGCATGGTTGTGAATGGACAAAGTGCTTTTGAGTGACGGAAGTAAATGAAAAATTCTGGAAAAAACCTCTCTTTACTGTACGAATGTATTAGATTAATTCAGATTTGAGCTGTCAGTGTAAACCTCTCCTTACAATTCCACCCGTGTCCTCTGCATGCTGTTAAATTACCTCCTAACCTGGTATTTAGATGCCGCTTTAGGCCTCAAATGGAGCCTGTTTGTATGCATGGACATAGTGGGATTATGAAAAGCACATAAAGCACCATTTATTTATATATATTTTCATCACCATATCATAAAATCAATTTAACATACGGTCTGGGTTTAGGTGTGGTTCAAAAATATTGCTCATATCAGTTTTCATTTAACGTTACATTTATATCCAGAGATTTATCACATCCATAGTGTAAACTATTGTGGCATCATAACTGAGGCTAGATTGGATCGTGTGGCCCCTAGTAAGATTTAATGATGTATAATCTGTAGTGTCATGCAATGTAGTTGGCTAGCAGATCTTAAACTACCAAAGTACATATAAAAGCATTATGTGACACAATATTGGTTTGAATATTTTGTTATGAAACATAAAAGGTACAAAGCTGCTGTCCGCCTTTTTAGCTGCTATTAATTGGTTCATGGTACCAGATCCCGAGTAATGTATTTTAAAATGACTAACTGCATTTTTTTTTAATAATAAGTGGAGTTATATCGGTATTAAGGCTGTTCTGATTGTCAGATATTTTTCACATTCAAAGCTTTTATTGAGGTTTTTGAATGAAACTTAAAATGTCTTATTGTTATATTTTATGACATCAACACCCCAAAATATCCTCAATTTGAATAAAGTTATTCATCAAATTAAATGATGCATATAACTGATCAGTTTCATCATTACAAAAACACGAAGGCATAAACTATTGATGAAATAATAATCGTACCCTCAGGCTTATTCCAACTATATGCTGCGACAAAAATTGCAATAAAATAAATCAGAACATTTAAAATGTTGATTAATAATTTCTGAATCAACTTTTTGAATATAGTTTGCAAGGCTTCGGTCAATTCAGTATAGCCCTCACTGGTAGAAACAGACTTTTAAACCACTGAAAACTTGACAAATTCTGGAGTCTGGGAACAAAAATCAAGTAAATGCAGTTACTAAAATCCTTAATTTTATGCAAAAAAGGAAATGGTGCAGAAATATACCTGGTATATTGAAGTGTTCACCACACAGTTTCCTTAAAGCAACAGATGAGACCGTGAGCTTGGTCTAAAATGGATTTCCTTTCATACTTCTTAAATCACATTTCAGTCCACTGAGAAATTCTTTGGTTACAATTGATTGTCAGTGATTTACGATTTATTCAGAGCATCCACAGTATTTTCGACTATCTAATGATAGTAGTATAAGATCCACAGTTATAAATGCACACTGGAATCAGCAGAGGCTCTGAATTCATACTCATATATGTCAGGGACACGTATAAAAAAAAAAAAAGTAAAATCTGATGACAATCCATCATTTTTATTGTTTATTCAAAGATTTTGTCACCACACTTTCAATTTTATTAATTTTTAAGACTTAGTAGTGGATAAAATGTACCTGAGATGGATGTTTTTGCAGTTTGGTGTGCTGCCTCCACAGCATGACGAACTTGTTCCTTAAAAAAATCTGTTTTTTATTCTAATCTAATGTAGTTAACCTGTCAAGAGGAGGCTGTGATGAAATTATAGTTTTAAGAGCGCACGTGACGATGTTTAGACTCCATTAGAGGCCAATTCTGAGTCCCAATTCCCCTCCGATCTCTCCTCCCTTTTCTTTTCTCCCTCTCCCCTCCCTCCTCCCCTCCTTCTTTCTGCACGGGCACCATGAACCGCCGCTTTCTGCACATGACTTTCATCTCCTCCTTCCCTCCTTTAAACCTCCGTTCTCCAACTCCTTACACTTTATCCTCTTTGTCATCTCCTTAACTGCCTCCCTGACTCCTTTTTGCATACCTCACATCGCTGTCTGTCCTTCGTTTCCACGCTTCTCTTCTCCTTTCTCCTTGCTTCGCTTCCTCACCCACACTCGTTTACCTTCTTCTCTTTCACCTTGTTGCTCCGTCGCCCCTTCGCTCCGACTTTTCATCCTAACCGCCTTACTCCTTCTCGTCTTATTTCTCCCCTCTTTCCCTCTTCCTTTCCTCCTCTATCCTCCGCTTCTGTTTCTCCCGTCTCCTCCTCCTACCCACTCCTCTCTGTCCTCTCCCGTTTCCTTTTCCTCTCCTCCCCCTCAGCCGTTCATTCTACCCTCCATCCTCCTTTTCTTTCTTTTCTCCACACTCTCCTTCTCCTCTCTGACCAAGCTCTTCTTCCTCTACATCCTTTTCTTCGTCTTGTGAGATCCATACTCAACTGTTTCTGTTTTATGTTTTTCATTTTCCTCTCAATGTTGTCATACGGATGGACGCCATTTTGGTTGAATTGTTTTTTATTCTTATTGTTGTGTTTGTTTGTCTTGTTTTTCTTTCATTTCTATCACGCCCCTCCTTTTTGTTTCTGTTCCACGTCTCCTCCTCCCCTGTTCCTCCCTCTCTCCTCTTGAATTTTTTGTTTGTTTGTTTGTTTTTTATTCATTAACCTGCCCATGCATGCATGCAGCAGCCTGATTATAGGGACCAATTCGAGTCGGAGGTTAAAGGTCAAACTGAGGAGAACAGCCAATCAGACAGCGAAGTGACGCTAAAGCAGGAAGACAGCCAGCTGGAACAGGGAGAGAAGGAGGCAGATGATGCACTGGTGAGTCGCTCGCGATCACAAGCATTCACATCATGACAGACACGAGCATAAACACCAGAGCCTGAAGCTAAAGTTTTCTCATTCTCTCAGACACAGACAGACACACACTAAAGCTTTTGGCTGGTCACAGTCTAAGAATGTCTTCAGGGCAACAAACAAAACGTTTAGTCTGCTCTTTTAACAGCCTGTCCAACATGATAAAGCAACTAAGGAAGCTGACAGTAAAATTAATTATTTTTCAGATTGTTTGTCCTTAATCTTTTCAACGCAATATCTCAGAAACGCTTGAGAGAATTCTTTTCATGTTGGGCACAAACTTCCATTTGGATTCAACAATGAACTGATTAGAGTTCAATGTCACCGTGACCTTGTCTATCTCATTCTTGTGAACATGAAATCTTAACACGCTGAGGTAACTTTTTTTCCTTTTTTTTATTAATGAGTGCGAAGAGCAGTACAAAAAATGTAACAAAATTAGTGAGTGCAAATATTAGTGATTGTAAGGGGCATTACAAAAGGGTATCGACAGGAAATGCAATACGTACATGGGGATAGATGGGAATATAGACAAGACTTGACGAAACAGTACAAGACAAAAGTAAGAAAAACAAACAAACAAACAAAAAAGACATGACAATATTCCTCCTTTTGTTGATATTCGAATCAGTATTTTTACTATGCTATGGGTGTATGTCGGTCACTCGTGTACATGTGTTTGGGTGCATTCATGTCTGCAGCTGAGAATGAAGAGGGGCTGAGTATATATATACTGTATATGTATGTATGTAATATTGCATATGCAAAATATTGAATATAATAATGCTATTAAAAAATAAAATAAATAAAAAGAACAAAAAATAGCTAAATTCCAAATTTGGCACAAAAGTCCACTTGGATTTAGGGATTAACTGATTTGAATTCAGTTGTTAATAGTCAAGGTGACTGTGACCTTGCATCTGTCTCATCCTTGTAAATGCAAAATCTCAAGGTCATGGTCACCCTCATGGTCTATGAGGGTTTCCTCAAATCTGACCCAAATGCTCACTTGATTGTCAGTCCTGTCTTCTGCTTTCAAGATGATCTTAAAACTGAAGCTCCAGCGATGAATAAATCTGAGTTGTGGTTAAAAGCTCTGGAAAAAGCTTGTTAAATAGACCTTGTATTACAAATTAGTGGCTCAGATTCCTGTTTCTGGGGTCAAAAATGAACTTTTACCCTCCATTAGTAACATTTAAGGTTTACAATTGATATTTGAGTTATTGAATCTGAAACAAAAAACATATTTACGCCTCTGGAAACGAACCTCTAATGTCCATACGTTCTGTGTATACTCACATCACTTCCTTCTAAGAAAACACACGATGATGTGCAGAGGTTAATTAAAGGCTCATTTACATGCACATCTGCGCACGCGCGCGCGCACACACACACACACTGTAATTTTAAATTGCTGATGAAGTACAGTGGTGGTGAACTCAGCTAGCAACATAGTGTTGTAAACAAACATAAACAGTGACTTCACCGTCAGCTGTGGGATTGATGGGAAGAAAAGACCTTTGTTTGGTTGACCTTTTGCTGGCGTGTCTCCATGGTAACCACGGCTGTGTGTGCGTGTTCCTGCATTTTTATCCAAGCCTTAGAGGATGAATGGGAAAGAGAGTCTGAAATAGAATGAAAGACAAAGATGACAAGAGTCAGAATTTATAATGAAACAGTTGTGTTTATAGCACACACACCCAGTGTTTAGACACACTGATTATTTTGCACAGCATACGGTCACACAGCCAATGCAGGCAAGCGACAGTTGCCTGCCACGGCAATAACGTGGGCAGTGCAAGTTGTGAGCGTAGAAGAAAACTAGTTTGCTGGTAATTTTAGCCAGCTTGCTAATAAATACGGCAAAATATGATATATTGTTGAATTTTCCATTTTCTTTTGTTCCATGGAAAAAGTTATTCAACTCTAGCTCCATACTTAATGCACAGACAGGAGAGTGGAATTGAGTCTCTGCAAAAAGCAGCAACTCATCCTCTTTGGTGGGTAACACTGCCTTAATTACACAGTAAAAAAATATTTGTAACTTTTTTTGGGCATGGGAATGCTCAAATTTAATGAAATAGCGTAATAGCCAGCGATGACCTTTAACCTTACAAACCCTCATTTCCTTGTTAAATATCTTTAAGAGGATAAAAGATAGATGAGTCTGTTATTCTTTTACTGTATTGTTAAAGATTATTATTAAATACTCTTGTTCTTCACACATTTGCTTTTGTGTTGCTACAGATTAAAATGAT
The DNA here is from genome assembly GCF_008729295.1 of Plectropomus leopardus. Lineage (NCBI taxonomy): Eukaryota > Metazoa > Chordata > Actinopteri > Perciformes > Serranidae > Plectropomus > Plectropomus leopardus. Next base: position 10,283,073 of record NC_056470.1, on the reverse strand, counting down.
GTTGCACATTTTACACGAGCAGCTGCCTCTTTTTCACAACAATGAGTCATATTGAAACAGAGGTCAGAGTGTTTTTTTCTGGCTGACAGCGAGGCTGTGAGCGGCCCGGGTGGTGTTCAGGGTGGAGGGTGATGGAGGGCAGAGGCTGAGCCCAGTGGAGGGTGAAAGAGGACATTAATGGTACAGTGGTGGGTCGATGGATCGCACTCACTCAGCAGCCAAATGAGGCATGGGAGAGTGCGTGAGATGAGATGTGTGTTTTGTGTGTGTGTGTGTGTGTGTGTGTGTGTGTATGTTTGTGTGTGTGTGTGTGTGTGTGTGTGTGTGTGTGTACATACAGTAGCGTGCCGCAGCTGAGGTGTGATTTAAAGGGTGTTCTAGCACAAAACTGCCATGTTATTTGCTTCTCACACTTGGCTGTTCCTTTCTTTTTCATTTCTTCTAACTCTCTCCTCCCTCACCACGTCTCCTCATATTACATCTGATTCTTTTGCTTAAATTTCTGCCTGCTTCTCTCCATGTTTCCTCTCACTGATGTTTCCCTATCTGCTTCTCCTTTCCTTCTTTCTTTAGCTCTCTATTCTTACTTTGTCTTTTACTCCACATCCCATCTTCCTTAATGTTTTCCCTCACTCCTTCTTTCCTCACTTCCTTTTTTTTTTCTTCCAGCCTGTCCAGCTCAGTGACCTTCAGGTTCGGCTGTCCGGAGCGGAGGACTCGGCTCTCGGAACTCAGGGGGAGCTGGAGAAGGAGAGACACACTCAGAGAGAAATCACTCTCAAACTCACACAGGTTCGTTTGCAGCATTGAAAACTGTCAGAGCACACAAACTTATAAACTTACCTTCTAAACAAAACACTCTGAAACTCACACCGACATATGGAAACACCACTCTATACAGACATGAACAGAAGCACCACTTTTTTGGCAGTCAATTTAAAATAACCCAATGTTTTTTGTGGAGTTGGTGCTGTTGTATGTTGGTGTCTCAAGTCTTGAAACGCTAAAAAACTCCTCCCCTATTGTTCTGTCTCTCATGTCTGTCTCAGCTTCAGGAGGAGCACCAAAAGGCTCTGCTCCGTCGGGAATTCCAGCTGCAGAGTTTAGGCCTCCAAGCTCGCCTTCAGCAGAAGTTATGGGGCCAGGAGAGGACTCTGCTGGTCCAGGAGTCTCAGCACCTCAAACAAGCCCTGTTACTGCTCAGCCTCAAATTGCGCTGCTTCCTCAAACAGTGGAGGCTGGGCTGCAGAAAGGACACAGAGTGGAAAGACATCTTGGAGGTATGAGAGAACGGACAGGAAAAACGTCTGGCAGAGTCAATAGGTTATTGACTGATTATAGCCATTATAGCTGACCATCCAATCTGCTGACATACAGTATTTCCTTTTTTGAAGAAGATATTTAGTCATTTATTTTGCAGCTAGGCTCTGTATCTGAAATCAATACTCCATTGTCCTTAAAGCCTCAGAGGATATCTTCATTTGTCCCCAGAAATGGTGGAATGATGTCATCCCAGCTTTTCAACCAGCAAAAGCTGAAATCTTTTGAAGTTCAATGTGGTGCAGAAAAAAAACCCAAAGACCCCAATACAAAGTCACTTTTTTAAACATAAAATGTGAAATAAAAATGTGTTTTGTATTGTACCAAATTTTGAATGTAATAGCTAGATGAAAAAACTGTTGTCCATGCAGAAGTTAAAAAAGGAATCATAAAATTGCCAGAGGACACGTTTTGGTGTTATATAATATAAAAGGCAGAGATAACTGATTGACAGGTGATCCTGCTCTGTGATTGCATTTTTAGATGAACAGTCTGAAGGACCTCTACCTGCTGCTGGAGGAGGAGAACTTGACAAGCCCCGCCCACCAGACTGACAAGAGAGCTGCCGCAGACGAACAACCCCTCAGCCCGACTATCAAGGTAAGATAAATCACATAACCGTACACACACACACCTAGACACACTCTTATGTGCGAATCTTTCCTTTTAGTCCAGCGCCGTGAGCAGCACCTTGGCAGACCTGAAGGTGGCGCTGCAGGATCTGAGTGCAGAGTTACGACAGGAGAGACAAGGCTCCCAAGAACTTACCCAGCAGTTCGCAAAGGCCAAGGCGTCATGGGAGGTGGAGAGAACTGAATTAAAGAGCCTCATCACTCAGGTAAGACATAGTCTTATAAACTCAGACAGAAAGACAGGAAAAAATCACTCAAGTATGAATAGTGGGCTCCTATGAGAATACTTTTTCTGTTTCAAGAGTCATATGTGAAAGTTATTTTTTGTGCTGTTGTTGCTCCTCGCATTGGTTTGAAGTTGACAGTACTCTGGAATAAAGATAATTTCACATATTTCTGTGCACCAATAAGGACTAAGGATTCATGTTTCCAGGCTGCTGTCAGTCAACTCTGATCAAACTACATCCACAAAGCTGTGTTTAAGCAGCTTAGTTGAGCTCCAAATTAACTTTTAATGAGCAAGAACTAAACTTTTGTTCTTCATCTAGACTTAAAATTTGATTGTTTAATTACTCATGCATATTTAATCTTGCAGTGGATTACTTCCCACTTACTTGAAACAGACCTTTAAAAAAAAGCTATACTTTATATATTTCTTGAAACCAGTACACATGCTTTTTAATGTCATACAAAAAGCAAGGCATAGCCCAAAGCCCTTTGCTCCAATCAAAGTGAGCAGTACTGCAGTCCATTAGGAGATTTGAACTGGTATAATGAGATGGGTTCTGATGCAACAGTGCACAAAATGCATCATACTCCTTTGATTTTTATGTTCTACAACCACTGTGTTGTCCATTAAGAAAATAAAATGATCTAGTTTCCGTTGGTTGCTCTGCAGTATCTTGAGTCTTGACATTTAAAAGCCATTTGAAACTCGGATGCCGGGAAAGTCGAGCAAAGCTTAACAAATTCAGGACAAGGAGAAAAATCAATGCAGAGGGAAGATCCTCAATAAATCAGCAGTGGAGCACTTTGTTCGTGGATTACAGAAAAGTTTGCTAAAGTTAACACCAACGAAGTCTGACAAAATAAACAGGCCATTGTGAATCCAGTAGACTTTTCATGTGTCAGGACAGTTGAAGTGGAGGTGATGGGTAACAGACAAACAAAAAGAGAATCATCTGTGGTGCACCTGTGCTGAAGTGGCCAGTATTCATTTTGACAAGTGGTTCTCAAAATCAGTGACATTCTAGATGGTCAATTTCTACTTCTCCAACTATCAAGTGGCTTATTTGTCTATCTGAGCTTTTCATCCTTTCTCTGTCTGTCTGTGTGTGTGTCTGTCTGTCTGTCTGTCGCGTCTACAGTCTGTGATTTATGGTTTCATGTTTTATCCTCCTCTCCCCTCTCATCGTCTCTCTGTCTGTTTCATAACAGCAGCAAAGGCGGTAATTGTGTCAGTGTTAATTAACAGCCTCTGAGATAGAACGCAGCCTGTGTGCTACCGCCTGGTAATTGAGACAGAGAGAGAGAAGAGAGGGAGATAAAGGAAAGAGAGAAGAAACAGAGAGGCCCGTTAAAGTTTAGCAATTTTATTTTAAAAAAAAAAGCATTTTTATGTGTTCTTACTTTTGTTCTCTAAAAGTATATTATTCTACTACCCATCGTTAGAAGCCTGTCAAATATGCAGTTTTTATACATTTTAAATCAATGCTCCACAAAATCCTTAGTCCTTAACAGAACCAGCACAAGCAGCATTAACACAGGCTGGAGCGTGTCAGTTTGTAAAAGCACGCTTTCTATTTCAACATTAAGTTCTTACAACATCTGTTTCTTAAAAAAACCTGTCAAACCAGGTAAGTGCATGACGCCATTCACAGCAGCCTTATCCTTAAACCTTTTCATACTCTCTAAAGCAAGAAGCCACCTAAAAAAATAAACTACATTTTACAATCTTGTGGGGTTTTTTTTATAATTTATTCATTTATTTATTTTTCAAATTCTGAAGGTAAGGTAAGAAATACAGTATAGCGTCATATTAGGGCATTTCCAGCTGCCAAAAATGTGTATAAAAGTTGAAAACTTTTAAAGCAATCTAAAAGGAAATACAGGATATAGACCAAAATTTAATGTAGCATTAAGAAAAGTTTTCCTTTCTTCTTGTTTTCTGTCATTTACACAATATAACAAGTGTATTCCTGTTTCATGGGGGTTGTTGAAAGGCAGTCTGGGAGATGTAGGAATACACTGAATGAAGTATAAGGAAAGTAAATTACACTTGAGCATAAATCTCCTTGCATACCTGTAAGACAGGTGTGCCAGAGAATAAAATCAGTGGGTTTTTTTTCTTCTTCTTTTTTCTTTGTTTTGATTAAGAGGTAAACAGCCACACATCCTCCAACTACCAGAATGCACCTTGCTGCTCTGGTCCATTAAACTCTCTCACTGTTGGGTGATGTAATATGAGTTGCCTATATATGGTGACAATCTTGACTACAGTTAAACAGTACATTAATACTTGAAGACATTTTAGGAAAGAAACAGGCAATGCAGTAACAGAATCTTGGTTCATATTTGATTAGCACTGCCTAGTCATACCTTTTGATAGGTGTTTGGTTTGAGTTTTAGAGACTGAGGGGCAGCTCTTCCTCTTGATCCACGTCTATACTCTTTGTGTCTGTTTTGGCAAGCATACAAAAATGAGGAAATACAATGAGTTAGTTTGAGCAACAACTCAAAAGCCTGCAAAAACATGTCATCGACTGCAGATTTGATTAGTTCATGGGAGATGAGCGGCGAGATCTGGGCGCTGACAAAATGCAGGAGTTTACCACAGTTCATTTACACATGTGACCAACACTGATAGATACATAGCTGGTTGCAAATTGGCGAAGTATCTCTTTATGTCCAAATGTAAAACTGGAATGCCCCTTTGTGAGGTAGTAAATGTCCTCACTATGAGGAATGTGTTTTGGTCCACACCAGTACCAAAATACAAAGACACACAGAGACACTCATACACTGACACAAACTCATTACTCATGGTCATGATCAGAGAGATTCTGCCCTTGTGCTGTGGTGCGAGATCATTTGTCTTCTGTTTGGTTTGGCAACGTCCCTTGGCAGCCAATAGAAAATGCGAGCAGCGTTGCAAAGAGATAAGAAGCTCTCCTTTTCCCTAAATATTATGTAGCGGCAGGATTTTACAAGATTAAATTTGCGGACAAAACTTTGTGGCTTAATCCAACAATCAAATCACCCGACTGCAGTTCATTTTGCGTGAAGCCAATTTATCATCAATTTATGTTGAGCTGAGCGAGCGTGCTGGATGTCGACGCACACACAAATCTGAGTTTCATTCTTCATTATGTAGCTCTTTATAACAAATTTTTCTCAAATTTAAAGAGAAACACAAACATCTGTGCAACACTTTTATGCCATTACTCTCATTTCTGGCCTGTCACAGTGTGTGTGTGTGTGTGTGTGTGTGTGTGTGTGTGTGTGTGTGTGTGTGTGTGTGTGTGTGTGTGTGTGTGTGTGTGTGTTACCCTGGATGCCACAGCTGGAACCAATCTCTCCTCTGCCAACAATGCACATTGTAAAGCATGCCATCAATCTGCCCTGGTAATGTGTTTGTGCATGTGCGTGGGCATGTGTGTGTGTGTGTGTGCGTGTGTGTGTGTGTGGACAATATCTGGCCCACTGAACCAAATCAGTGCCAACGCTTCCTGGCAGCATGCAGCAGCTCCTCCAGCTGTTGCATTGTCGAACAAGTCAAGTCAATTTCAAACACTGTCCTACCTGTCAAACGGCTTGATGGGAAATTCTATCCGCCATTCAGCCTGATAAACAAACACCATCAGTGAAGTACAAATGATATCCAGAGCTCTGAATGCATGCAGTACAACACTCCCTCTTTTTTTTCTCTTAATCAGTCATCCACCCTGATTGTAGGACATGTTACAAACACCTGTTGTTGCTCATCACATCTGTTGAGTCCACATCACTCATAAAGGGAGGATGAAGATAAAGAGGCGGGCAGGGAAATAAAAGAGTATTTGTGCTGTCAGACAACAGAGACATCAACGTGTAGCACAAGTGCATTAGCAACTCAATATTCAGCAAGTCCTCATATGTAAAGGACAAACTTGTTTGTTTCTTTCTAAATGAAACACATGACTATCCAGAAGTGACTCATAGTGTTTTCTGCTCTGCCGTCTCTGCCCAGAGTTTTCTGCACTACAAGAGGTGCAATGAGTGACCAAACTGTATATACATTCAAACGCTGCTTCTAATGGACAGGCCAGCTCCAAAAATATAAAATCTATATGTGGTGGCAGATGTTTTAATCGTGGCGGATGAAATGAAAGGATATCAAGGAAACCCTGGGTAATCTTAGTTTATTCTCTGAATGTTGCATGCAGCTCCTTTAACCTACTTTGTCAAGCAGATACCTCTCCCCGTCTGCTAAATGCCGGGAGAAACAGCTAGCCTGGCTCTGTCTGTCTGTCAGAAACTCTAAAGCTCACTAATTAACATGTTGTATCTTACTGCATGTTTCCAGTATGTGTGCTGAGCGAAGCTTTCTTCTGGCGCCAGCCTTATATTTAGCATACAGTAGCATGTTTCCCAAAATGTCAAACTGTAGCTTTAAGGTTAGAGAAAAAACCTTAATTGTAGCTAAAAGAACCCAACATTGCAGCCCTTACTTGAAAACAACAACATGATGTAGTGCCGCTGTATCAGGAGGAACTCTTTACATGGCGTTTAAAACAACGTTGTTTGTTTTTTTAACCAACAGACATTTTTCCACCTTCAGTTAGAAATCTGGTTCATCATCCTCCTTTTTCACATGCATTTCTGTTTCTGACTGGTGTAAACATGCTGTCAAAATGAATCAGCGTTTGAGTCCCCATGTGAGATCCTTACCCAAGAAAGTCAGAGGTAAATTGAGGATTTGAATCTCTACAAAATAATATCTGTGGGCAAAATGCTTTTCTGAATATTTTTTTAATGTTTGTTTACATATTAGAAAATATTTATTAACAGCCAGTGACAGAAATAGCCAAAATTGAGGTGGAGACTTCAGAGCTTTAGTTTTAAATACACAGTCAGCTACTTACATTTCTATATTTAACATCTGCATTTATTATGTAATATCTAGGCTATGTTTTTATTTATAAACCTGGCACACATTTTTTATCACTCGGGAGTGTTGAAGTTGCCTTGGAATTAACAGCTGATGGTGGTATGAAGTTATGACAACAGCAACAGATAAAATCAACTCTAAAAATCTGCTGCAGACAAATGTTATGCTGCCCAAAATAGCTCACAATGCCTTCAGGCTCACTGTTACACTGACCAGTGTTAATGTTTGCATAAACAATTACTGTTTGTTACCAGATCATTTGCTTCAACAGTAAACTGCTGAACGGTATCTATATAAAGTGTTCAAAACCCTTTCTGCCCTTTTAATATTTTGTTTTTTTAAATCACTGAATCAAAGTGATTGTAGTCAATCATTTAAAAAACAAACAAAAAAACCCTTTAATATCAAAGTTAATAACAAATCAAATGTAATAAAACAAGCAAATCATTTTTAAAGGCACTGCATAGCACATAGTACTTCAGCGACGGTAGGACCAAGTCATTGTCTTGTATGTCACAAGTAAGTCTTTGCACTTACATGATGAGCAAAGTGCAAAGTGGAGACTGACAAGTCCTAAGCCAAGTCCCAAGTCCTAAACTTTGAGTTTTGAGTTCAAAATAAGTCATCATTAGGTCTTAAATACAATTCAGTAATTTTTTAAATGTATGTTATAATATTGAGTGCTTTTTAAACGTGTTTAAGCAGGTTTGTTGGACTTTTTTGTTGTACATAAACAAAATTATCTTGGGTATCGTTTTTTCCGCTGCTGCTCAGTGACAATGTTAGTTTTTTGTGGTTCTCTCCCTGCAACTTGATCAGATGCTGTCAGATATGTTCAAATTCACCTAGGGAATTAAGTGTCAGCTTTAAACTTTATTTGATTCAGGAAATTAAGCAAAATTATTTGATTTGTGGCATACTGTCTGAATAACATAATTCTTTAAGCGTGGGGATAAATATCAAATATTTTTGGATCAAATAGCTCAAGTCCAAGTCACAAGTAACGAGTCCAGTCTTTTTTGATTTTGTCAAATTAAGTCTGAAGTCATCAAATTTGTGACTTGAGTCTGACTGAAGTCACCTGACTCAAGTCCATACCTCTGCTCTTCAGGCATTATTCCTTATTTAATATTGATTTTTTGTTTTTTTAAAGCACTACATAATGATCATGATGGCAACAACATGTAGGTGGATTCATAATTTTCATATGCTCTCTAATTGTTACAATAATAATAACAGTGGGTCTAATGTTAGTGAAATTAACTCGTTCCTCTTGACCTCCCACTCAGCACCTAAAGAGCTTGTTGGGTTTAATGGGTGTTTGTTGTCACAGTGCTGTTAGCAGCTCTCAGCTCTGTGCTCCTACAAATACTTTTTATGCCTCTTTCCATGTCTGTGAAAAATGGCTTCATTATAAATACATGTGAAAAATGCACTGGCAAACATTTCATCAGTGCCTGACTTTCAGTCCCTAATGTCTCTTTCAGTGATTATTCTAGTAAAACTTAATTAATAAATATATGCTCCTAAATTTAGGGTTTTAGTTGAATAAGCAGAAGTAATTGAACTTGCTAAATGATGAGTAGCGAGTCGTGAACCAGACGTCTCTCATACACCAATAAATGCCAGTCATCCAATAAAATCGCCTCTCTCTTAACGCCTCAGCAATAAACCTCGTTAAAACATGGGGCTCGTTAGGCCGCGTTTATCATTAACGAGCAACGCTCTGTTGCCATAGGAGACGGAGAGCTGGGCTATGTGTAAGTGTGTTACGCTGTGATTGGCTGCCAGGCACTTCCATTAGCACCATATACGGATGCCAGTGCGACAGAGCCAGACTGAGAGAGGATTGATGGGTCTGGTGTGTGTAAGTGTGTGTGTGTGTGTGTGTGTGTGTGTGTGTGTGTGTGTGTGTGTGTGTGTGTGTGTGTGTGTGTGTGTGTGTGTGTGTGTGTGTGTGTGTGCGTGCGTGTGCGTGCGTGTGCGTGTACGTGTGTGTGTGTGTGTGTGTGTGTGTGTGTGTGTGTGTGTGAGAAATTGATGGGCCCGGTTGTGTCGTCTGTGTGAACTATGAGGCTCAGACAGAGGAAAAGGGAAAGCAGAGCTGCTCATAAAAATTTCAAGCAATCCCACCTACAGGCCAGATTTATGGAGAGTGGAAAAAAGGAGGGAGAAAGCTTGAAAATAGAGGGTGAGAAAGAAGAGAGAGGGCAAAGGGGTGAGAAGGATGGGTTAGAAGTACACAGAGGGAGAGGGAAAAATAGCAGCGGAGGAGAGGGAAAAAAAAGAGACAATTCTTAAGATTTTGGTTTCTTTCCATGCTCTGTCCATAATTTATCCCAACCTTTACCATAACATGAACATCATTCATGAGCAGCAGTGAGCCCTCATAAGGGTCTCATCTGCCTGGAGACTTTGCCTCCTGTCGGGATGTTGCCTCGGAAATTGATGAGGTAATTTAAAAAACCTGTGAGGATGAACCACGTGGACAAGCTGGGATTTCCCGTTACAAATCTCTGTGTGGCCAAATGAGTCATGGTTGCATTGATGGCAACACAATTATTTGTGTGTTGTGTGCTTTTATGTGTGTAAAAAGCCTTTCAAGTCTAAACTTGCATACACTTTGATGTGGAAAGTAACATTTAATCAAGGGCAGTCGCGAAGCAAAATGTTTGAGGGACTTTTTACTTTTTAGTATTTTCATGTTGTACGATATTGAACTTTTTTTCCAAGAGGGTTGTTTTTACTTTTTGCTGTATCATTTTATTAAGCAATTTGTTAAAGCATTTTTACTAGTTTATTTGCAGGTAAGAATTTTGCATCTTATAAAATCATCATATGATGATGCCACTTATACATTCACTACAGTACAATCATTACTTTAACACTCTATAAAAGGGCCTGTTTCATCAGGATTACTTTTATTTTGACGCTTTTGTGCATTTTCAAATGTAACCTTATTGTCCAAAAGAGGAAACTTCTGGTTATATATGTGTGTGTGTATGTATATATATATATATATATATATATATATATATATTATATATTTTAAATTGATTATTTAAATTTTTTTTTTTTTTTTTGCTCCTAAAAAATAAATGCATAGCTTTTTATTCTTATCCTGTTTTATTTTACACTATTTTTACATTGCAATATGGCTTTCAATCTGGTGAAGGAAGTATTTAGATACTTTACTTAGGTAAAATTACTAATACAATACTGTTTAAATACTCTTTTACTAGTAAAGGTCCTGCATTGAAAGTACTATCTGTAAGTACTATTTAAGTATTAAAAGTACATACTGCAGAAATATTTATTGATTTGATGGATGAAAACATTTCAGCTACTTAAAAAAAAAAGTAGCAAGTCTTCATATTTTAGAGGCTGGGACCATGATATGTTTTTACTTACTGTCAAAATAGTTGCCAATTAATTTTCTAATCGACTAATTGTTTCAGCTTTATTTGTATATTTTAATATGGTGTTTGAGAAATTTAAAATCTTAATTTGTAAACTAAAATAATGTTTTTTAATAATTGTAATAGAGTGAGTGGAGTACTTGAAGAAATGTACTTGGTTACATTTCAGCACTACTTTTAAGAAAACTCAACTTGTCTAACAGTAGGGATTTATCAAACTTAAGTGATTCCAACAAAAGAAAGCTCTCTACTTACAGATCCCCCTGTACTTAAGTTTTTTTTTAATTGCATTTTGATATCTACAATAATTTCTATTCCTTTCTCTTTCTAGCTTGAGATGAAAGCAGGAAAAGCAGCAGCTCTGTCCGCCACTGATGCACCCGATCCTCCGGACCTTAAGGTGGCGCTGAAGAGGGAGCGTGAAGAACATCAACACACCTGCTGGCTGAATCCTACGCGGCTGTGATGGATCTAACAAAACAGGTAGACTACGTGTGTGTGAGTCAACCAAGGTGGCTTGGAAGGTAATTGGCAAAATTTGTGACTTGATTAACATGAACAGAACAAACTGTGTTATTTGTAAACTGTAAAAGCAGAAGTGCTCAAAGTGGGTTAAACATTTAGACATTTTCAGAGATAAATCACTTAGCTGTGTTCAGAAACCTGTTCAGACTTGAGAAGCTGTTCCACATCGATTTTGTTTCTTCCTCCTCTAATGTTTTTTTCTTCTTCTTCTTGTCTCTCTGCTATGACCCACCTGCGGACCAATCAGCTGCAGATCGGAGAGAGGAACTGGGGCAGAGAGAAGCTGGAGCTGCTGGAGAGGTTCAGCCAGGAGAGAGCTCAGTGGGAGCAGAGACTGGGAGAGGCCACTGCACAACAGGGGAAGGTATGACGGGCTGCTTGTGTGAGCCGCGTGTGTGTTTGTGTGTGTGTGAGAAAGAGATGAATGTCAGAGATGAAGAAGAGATAAGAAGCTGGTGTGTCTTGGAATGATGGAATCTGAGCAGTCTGAGATAAGGAGGACATCTGATATCGGGTCTTTGGATCAGTTGTGTTACCTGGTGCACTTGTCCCAGTGCATTTAATCCCATCCCCTGATATCCCAGGTTTCTCTGAAATTTAATTAAAATTTAACATAAACTCATGGTTGGAGAGCCATAACTATCGGATTTAGGCTGTGTTCTGACTGAAATTAACATTACACCAAAAACCCACTGATACAGTGAAAAAAAAAACCCAACTTATTTTCCAGCAACAAATGCAGCTGAGAACTTTTAAATATATGTAGGAGCAAACAGCGTCTGAATTATTGAAGTAATATTTACTTTTTCCTTTCTCTCACCTGAGGAACATTAGCCACAAATGTCATAACTGAGTCAAATCAAAAAGCGCGTTTTTCATGGACACTTTTCATCTGGACCTCCTCCCGTTGCATGCACAACTGTTTATTCTTCTAACAGTATACGCAATATGGCCCAAATATCTGTATATATATATATATTATATATATATATATATATATATTTTATTTTTTTTTTTTTTTTTTTTTTTTTTTTCGTCATTGTAAATCACTGCTATTTTGAGTCAAGGGATTGCACCATTAACTAACAAATAAAAAAAACAATCTAAAGTTAGAGTGGCAGAGTATTTTCCTGCTAGACTGGATGACACTCTGATTGGTTGAATTTATGTTCAGCCCAAAACACACCTGATGATTAACTAAGGGACTGAATACAAACCTTTTGCCCCTTGCACCTTATTTTTAGTCCAGATTATGCACATTTTAACAAAGTGGAGCTAGACTGGAATTGCCCTAAATGCGCTTTTGACCATACGCAAGAGATAGTTAAAATAAGGCCCTATGTTATTTTTGAGCGGATGATGTTTTACATATAATATAAAGAGTGTAAATGGAAGAAGGAAACAGAACTGAAGAAATTAAGATGATTTTTTTTTCACAACTTCCACTGTAGGCCTCGTTTACTTTCGGTATAAATCCTATATTAAATACAGTAATTTTTGTTACATACACAGATGAATTGCAAACATTGAAACAGACAATAGAATCATTAAGAGAACTTTCCAGAGACGTAAAATCCTTTCTCCAAGTATCATAAACGAGTGTGCTGTGTTTTGGCTTCAAAACTGTTGATCTTAACTCTAACTGGACATATTTCATCCTCTCACTGTTTCAACACACTGGCAGCTGCTTGTGTTTTTAATGCAATGCTATTTTTGGTCTTAACACAGACGAAAAGCAAGACAGTGACTTTTTCCAGTTGAAAAAAAAAAGCATCACATCCCTATTTCAAAACCCCTTTATATACTGGAAGATATATAAAAAAAAAAATTTAAAAATCGCTCTTGAAAAAGAAGCTCTCACTCTTTGATTCTGAGGGAGTGACACCAAATCCGACATGTTTTATCCCGCTGAAAGTTTCTGTGTTGTCAAAACTTTACTGTATCAACACTAGAAATGGAAAAAGCAGACCAACAATGCACATTACTGCTGTCTTTAGAGTGGTATTTTCCTCTCAGGAGACTCTGCTGATGTTGACAGAAACCACACAGCTGTTAATGCCATAATGTGAGTAAGGAGTCTCTGGTGTTACTGCAGTTTAATGTGAAGTTGAGGTCACCAGGAAAACATGGTCAGCCCGATCTGCTGATTACACACCAGGGCAGTCACTGCCAAGCTGCTGCAACATGTCTGGGAGGGATTGCATCAGTGTTTCAAAGTTGTCATTAGTTTTTCCACAAATACACAAGTTAAGCTCCAGATACACAGTTTGTAGGTCAGCACTTCTCGGTCTGCCTCTCTCTGAGGTTTTCAGTCTGAGGGCGTCTTTGTCCTCCCTTCTCTCACACTCTCTGCTTTCTAATCATTCCTCTCTGTCCTCCTCTGTCCCTCCCTTTCGTCCTCCTGTCTGTGGAGTGGGATCCCGTCTCACACCTTCCATTAAGTGACCGTGTCCTGCATTGGAAACTTGGCAGGAGACCAAAGCTTGTCATACTTTAATTCACTCTGTCTCAGTGTCTCCGAGTGTGTCTGGGTCACGCTCTGTCACCCACAAATCTTATCTCCTATCTGCTCTTCTTGTGTTATATACTATGGGGTCTTTCAGACTTCTGACATTTGACTGTAGTGCCCCCATCAGGCCAGTGAGTGTAAAAGAAGATGGATTTTTCTGTCTGTTGGACCAAAGTTTGAATTATGAATCATGAATTATGTTTCAGGTAGATGTATTTCCTGTTATGATGGGATGTTCAGGTGGATTCAGGAAGATTTTGTGGTAAAACTAGTCAAAAAATAACACACAGTAAAGTGGAACCAATATGCAGTGGCATGTACTAAGTAGGGCGGTGGTACCTTATGTTCTAATGTGTTCATTTGAACTGATTTTAGTTACTTGTGTTTAAAGGATTTTTAGCTTTTTATATCACTCTGTAGCTTTTCAGAAATATTCCTTATATTTAAATTCAAATTTTTGGTCAGAGTATGTATGTTTTAGCATGAAACTGCTATTTTCCTAAGCCCCTTTAATAATGTTTTCCTACGTGACCTGACATATGTTTCTGCAGTTTACCACATGAAAAGATCACAAAATAGCAAACAAACTAAACAATCAAGACAGCAGTAGGCCAGCAACTCCTGCGCGCTGTGAAGTAAAATTACTGTTTGTGTCAAAGGAGTCTGGCAGCTTTGAAGAGTATGATAAAACAGCTTCAGTTTCCGGTAGAAATGAGCAGTGAGATGGCAAGGTAAAGCAGCAAAATAATGGCAAACACTTCAAAAAAATGTTTTAGGTGTTGCGTTTTTTAGAGAGCTAAAATATGCTTTGCTGCTGCTCCCATCCACACCTTTGACAGAAACAGTATTTTGTCTCACAGAACACAGGAAGTTGCTGGTCTGCCGCTGCCTCTGATCAAAAGTTTGTTTGTGTTATTGTATGACTTTCAGGACTAAACTAACGTTGCATTTTACTGCTGTAATATGTTGTTTCGCTTCTTTGCCCTAATACTCCTGTCTACTTAGTAGACATGTCGACAGCCATCTACTGTTGGTAATAACTAACTGTGGATCTATTAACGAAATCACTACTTTATGCCAATGACCTAGTGGGAGTTTCCATTTGAAAAAGCAAAACAAAAAAACATGGGAAACTATACAGATGGGCCTGCCCTTTATATTTGCATTTGTTATCTGATGTGGCAGAAACTGGCTCATTTCAACCATTTTTTCTCATGATCTTTAGCATACTAATTAGCCATTACTCCAAATCTGTTTTAACTCGTATCCATTTCTTTTAGCTGACCAACCCATTACTTTAAATTTTTTCAATCTGACTGCTCATTGCTTTACACACTCTTATTATATGGTGTTAGATCTTGCTTAATATGTGAATTTTTTAAAATTATTATTAAATCATAATTTCCACTTTTTAAAATTAGTTGAGCTGCTCTACAAACATTTTACTTCCCCCTGGCAACTGCAGAAGTACCAGCTCGGGTACCCCTGTTTAGGAGTCACTGATGTAGTATGTATTTAGCTCTCTGTCAGTATATGATACACATGCCGGCAGCCTGGACTGCAGTTCAGTGCATTGCTGGTGAAAGTCCATCAGTGTATCTGCACAACTAAGCACATTATCTGTAGATGTCCTTTTCCCCTCTCTCTCTCTGTCTCTTTCCTCTGAGGGGAAATGGCTTCAGAGAGCGAGATCACCTCTCAAGTGTGAAACGCACTGACTCAGCATCACCATCCGCGCAAGTGCGCGCGCGCGCGTGTGTGTGTGTGTGTGTGTGTGTGTGTGTGTGTGTGTGTGTGTTTGCTTGCATGCTGTCTGCTACAGATAGATTATACTAGTCAGTCTCCACTTCCTCCTGCCAAAACAGCTCTAGAGGAAGTGGATGGCAATGAAAGGAATGTGTCTACAGTGGATGTCTTCAAGGGTGTGAAAAAAATGTAGAAATGCAAAATGCTGCAGGAAAAAAATTGCGCAGATGATGCAGGTCTTTAAAATGCAAATCAGCTGTGAAAAAGATAGTTCTGTGGTTTCCTTTTGACTAATGATTTCTTTGGTCCTCACAGTCAAAGTCATTCGTCGGTGAGTCCTCTGCAGACACAGTCGTCACTAATGGAACAGGATCTCCAAGGTAACAATAAAAAACATTATCTTACAGCCTAAAATCCATCCTTAGCATGATGTGGGAGAAATCAGAACATTTCTTAAATAAACTTTCAGTCTAGGAATGTTTTTTGATGCTTTTTATTTGCAAGATGTTGCAGCAGCAGAGCATAATTTAGCTTCTCTTTCCTCATCAACGCCCTCTTCCTCTTTCAATGATAGAACCAAATCCACATCCGAGCTGGACAGCCCAGCAGTCAACGGAGCAGCCAATCAGGAGGAAAGGATCCAGTGTGCAGTCCCAGGGCTGGGTCACCTCACCAGGAAGAATTGGACCAACCTAACTAATGAGGTGAATAAGTTCTGATTTTATACATTAAGCATTTATCATTTTTTAATTATTATTAAATAGCATTTATTCATCATTCAGCATTTTTTTCATATATATTTATACTTTTATTTGATTTTATAATATTAGCTGATTGATTTGTATAACAATCATCAAAAAATTCTGTTACAAGGTAGATTAAACAGAGTTTAAAAAATGAAATTTTAAAGAGTTTTAAAAAATGAAATGAGAGTTTAAAAAATGAACTCTTTCAAACAGAGTTTAAAAAATGAAATTACAGTTTGTCCTTGATCCTGCTACATCTTTGGAGTTGACAGATGAGTTAATTAAAATCAGCAGCTATTGTGTAGATACCATCCGGTTGCTAGGGCATGTTGCTGCTCTCCTTACCTCTCCACAGACTGAGGACAGCATAGTAAAAATGTAGACTCATAATAATCTTATCTCAGATTCCACAGGTTGGGGACACCTGTAAAACCTGGGACGGCCCCAGTGGCTCCTGCAGCAGCTCAGTGGCTTCAGAGCTGGATTTGGATTCAGTCCAGAGGAGCTACACAGCTCCAGACCGCACCGGCATCCGGATCTACTACAGCCCTCCTGCTGCACGACGCATGGAGCAACAAAGAAGAAGCCAGGAGGCCAAAGAGCAACAGCAGGCCCAGAATGGGAGCTCGTCCCTGGGACTGAGTGGCTCAGACGTGGGCGTGGCTGCAGTGGAAACCGTTGAGGTTCAGCAGCAACAACCTGCATCCTCCTTTTCTTCCTCGTACGAGCAGTGGCTGAGCTCGCTGTCCACGCAGCACAGGGAGCTGCTGGAGAGCAGAAGCGGCTGTATCACTGGTTCCATCCCCAGTGTCACTAACAACGGTGTTGGTAGTTCGGTTGATGGGATGTCGTCCTCGTCAGCTTTCCACGGCCTGGAGATCGGGGAGATTTCAGCCAACTTAAGTGATGACATGAAGGAAATGACCAACTGTGTCCGCCAGGCCATACGCTCTTCCTCTTTAGAGAGAAAATCCACCAAGGAACCTGGGAATCAGGTAGTTCTTGTTTTTTGATTGTTTTTTTTGTTTTTTTTAAATGAATGTCTCATAGCCCAACTATTGGCCTTTATGTTGATTTTCATGCACAAAAGAGGCACTTGTTCTGTTGAACATAAAGCTTCAAATATATTTTGTCCATGGGACTTCATATAACTTTAACAGGCGTGCGATGAAGGCCTATGGCCAAAAGATTATGCTGTATTTTCTGCTCATAAGGACAAATCAAAATTTGAAGATGTATTTTGATTATACCACAGTAAAATGATGTCATGAATATCCAATATACATGGTAAGATATAATAATAATTACTTTTTTATTATGATTCTCTATCATATCAAGTAATTGTGGTCTTTTGTTTATCATACAAGACGTGTTTATTGTTGTTAGTTAATTTGGACCTAATACAAAGCAACATTTTTCTTGTGTGAAAATTTCATAAAACAAGCTGATTTGCACTGTAAATGGGTTGAAATGATGTGACTTGATTTGCAGATGTTACGAAATTAAACGTTCAGGACTCACAAAGAGACAAATATAACATGTTAAGATAAATATTTTTACAGTATATTAATATACTCTCTTCAGTAGTTGTTCCAAATACTCTTCATCGTGTTTTCTCCAACACTCTAAACATTCTCCATCACTTCTTTCGTCTTTACCCAGACGGTGGGCATGTCCACCAGGTCCACACAGACTGCTCTGCAGTATGTCAGCATCGGGCTGCAAACCGACCACCTTCCCAGCAGCAGGGGGACGGGGTTACACTCCAAAGCTTGGTCCCCTCGCCCCTCGTCAGCAACCACGTCTTCTCTGGCATCAGCCAGAACCCGGCAGATATCAACATCCCTGGATAAAGTTCACAGCCGCATCGAGAGGCCGTGCTGTTCACCCAAGTATGGATCCCCGAAACTACAACGTCGAGTGTCTTCTGGTAATTTCTTTGTTCTCTGAGCCTTTTTTTTTTTTTTTTTTCAAAACATCACGTGTCATGGTGCCTTTAGTCTGGAGAATATTTTTAAGCCAATTCATGATGGCTATCTGTAATTGTTAACACAGCTCCATTGATGTGCTTCATGATATGAACAGTTTTGTTTGGGAGAACGAGATATCTAACTGTTGTGCTTTTAGGCTCCACCTCCAGACTGGACGGTAGTTCCTCCTCCAGGGACCGGAGCCTGTGGAGCCTCCAGCAAAGATCCATCAGTGGAGGAGGAGGCTCAGCTTGGGCCCGCTCCACCACCACCAGGGACAGCCCTGTCCTGAGCGGCCTCACCGACGGCCTCTCCAGCCTCTTCAGCGTGGTGGAACACTCTGGAAGCACGGAGTCGCTCTGGAGGGGTGATGGAGGTCAGAGACTGTATGGAAAATAAAACGCTGTCATGGAAAACACTTTGACATATCACAGAATAAAATGAGGCCTGAATTCTTTAGTTTCAGGTTTGTGATATTATTCACACTGGCTCAACGGGACACTTGAATAAAATGGAGACTGTTATATACACCTGTCGTTTTCCTGCAAAATACGAAATGCCTGCCATAAGAAAGGCCAATCTATTGCCAGTGATGTTTGCTGGCAGTTAATGTTTACTCTTCAAATTTGATCATTTAATAGCCAAATTTATTGCCAATTCGTACTTGGAAAAAAACAATCAATGATCTGCTGTAAACTATAAAATCAAATCACTCCTCTTCAAGTGTTTATTATCAAAATTTAAGTCTTAAAGAGAAGATCTCACATGCATCAAAATGTACTGATTATACTAACATCTCTACTGTTACGTCCCCTTTTAGGAAAAGGGACGATAACATGACAACCAAGGAAAACGTATCAGAGTAGAGATGGAAATGACAGTAATTTAATTGTGACGATTC
This sequence comes from Plectropomus leopardus, assembly GCF_008729295.1. Classification (NCBI taxonomy): domain Eukaryota; kingdom Metazoa; phylum Chordata; class Actinopteri; order Perciformes; family Serranidae; genus Plectropomus; species Plectropomus leopardus. Next base: position 10,264,156 of record NC_056470.1, on the reverse strand, counting down.
ACACAACAAACAACAAACAACATGTGAGAGAGGATGGGACATAAGTAAAAATTTCCGATCTTGCTTTGGCACCCACATATTTCAATCCTGTTGAAAGCCATTGACCTCACAGTATAAACATGCCTCCAGAATTTAATTAGTCCTGTAAACTACAACTTATGGAAATAATTCTAATACCTGTCTTGGGTTCCTGTTTGCAATTAGGGGCCAGCCAGGGTGCCAGTCCTGCACGTCAGCCTCCTGCTGCAGGGAAACCCTCTGGTGCTGCAGCGTGTGGCTCTGACCCCGGCTCTCAGCGGTACGGGGGCCTGGTCCAGGAGTTCATCAGGAATGTCTGCAGCAGCCGTGCACAGGGAGGAGTCACCCTGCCTGGGGAGAGAGCGCAAAGAGACTCCCATGGCAGCCTCGGGGGTCTGGGTGTCTTGGGCAGTTTTGGCGGTGTGGATGAGCCGAAGCCAGAGTGCGTATCAGCTGCGGTTGGAGGCCTGGGAGCTCTGGCTGGAAGCAATGACAATGTGACCAGGATCGTCAATAAGAGATTTATGAGACAGACAGCTGGGGAGGAGATGGTCAGTATCATGGGAGGAGGGAAAGAAACAACGACCAACCCAGGAGCTGCAGGATCTGGAACAGAGGTGTGCTTTTACTTTAAACTTAAAAAAAATTACCATACCAGTGGTTTTGCTTGTTTTAGCCCATTTACATTAAATAACATGTACTGAGGTCACAGACTTTAATCTGGGATTGTAACTATTTCAGTGTGTTCTTTGTAATGCTTTCAAAAGTGAGTTATACAGTTTAGATTTTTAATGTCTTTCCAACTGTTCTGATTCGATTCAGATGCTGTTAGTTTCCATGAAATGGAATAGACTGTCCATTGCATTATCAGTCCAGTTTAAATTTGGATCAATTTTAAAAGTGTGCACTGCCTTACCTGTAACAGTAATTTGACATCAACAAAGATTTCTGCAGAACTGGTGTTCACTGCAGAGGATTACACAGAATGAGCAAAGACCTGACAAACCACATAGATAGTTTTAGTTTTGGTAGTCAGTAAGCAGCAGAGGTGGGACAAAGTCGTTGTTTTGCAAGTCACATGCAAGTCTAAACTCAAGTTTAAACATTGAGTTTTTAGTCCCAAATAAGTCATAATGCGCTCTTCAAATGTATTACAATTTTAACAACAGAGTAGTAATGTTAGCTAAGCATTGGCACTCATTGTTTAGTAATCAGTAACACACCATTGGTTTTTCATGTCTCTCTCCTTCAACTGGATTGGATGTTCTCAGATTTTATTCAAACGAAGTTGATCTGCAGAATAAAGTGTTGACTTGTTGTGAATGCATAGCATTCAAGTTAGCTGGTTCAGGAAATGAAAGGTTAATAATTCATTGATGGCACACCTTTAAAATAACATACCTTTAATTCTTTGGGTTTGAGTAGCCAGTGTTTTGTTGTTGTGTCAAGTCGAGTCCAAAGACATCAAATTTGTGTATTTAGCTCAAGTCAAGCGACTGGAGTCCACACCTCTGGTAAAGAACACATACTGTCGTCAGTGACTCACTGAATAAATACACAGACAACACACAGGAGGCAGGTAGACTATGATTACAGTCACCATCACAGGAAACTGTTTTCCTGTACCAATACATAGTTGACTACTAATTATACGTATAATATACTGCAATATACAGCATATTTCATTATTTTGCTGTTTGCTTGCTGCTTTCAGCTAGTTGGGGTTCAGCATAAGCGTAAATCTTTTTCATAATACAGTCAAATATCACAATGTGCATCCTCAGCTTAAGCAAGTTTCAAACATCTGCTAAAAGTTTTTCGCCTTATGGAATTGAGTGGAAATCAATGGCTGCCTGGGATGGTAGGAAAACTATGCATATGTTTTTTAAAATGATCCACAAAAAAAATTGTTTTGAGAAACTAAATCTTGCACTAGTATGGTCTTTTTTTAAACTCTATCAAAAATATGAAAAAAATCATAACTGCTTGTATGGTAAAGACATCTTTCCATTTCCCAGGATGCACCCTGTGACTGTGCTGCCCAGTCCTCCTGCCTCACCCGACCATCAAGAGCAGCAACCCGCCATTCGCCCGGCCAGTGCAAGCACCGCCCACAAGAGCCCCCGGTGGCAACCGAGGAGAAGGGGGACACCTGCAATGAGTGACGACACATTTACTGCCACATTCAGAGACACGCGACACACACAAGCAATACTGATTCTTCACAAACACTGAACACCACTGCCATGAAAACACACTTTCTCACACTTCTCCCATGAGCAAATGTACAAACACACCTACAACCTGCCACACAGGTGCACTGCCAAATATAACACACACCATTAGCACACTGCACAGACTGCCCCACAAACCCACTGCCACACACACAAACACATTCATAAATACACACACACACACCTGGGCAATATTCAGCTTATTTTGGACTGTACCATTCTGATGCCAAGGACAGGTAGGACTGAAACTCAGCAACAGATCCAACCATCACAAAAACTACCAGCAGTACAGAAAACGCAATCTGACACACTAAACAACAACAACTCATTGAACTGAAAAGTCTAACAAGTCAAACCATGATGTCAGGACTGGATCTACTAAACCTCTCCTCCCCCTCAATTTACAGAATAACAGGTACTACAAATGTCCACTTTTGGACTGAGAATCCACCTTGATGATGTTACCTTGCCACCATGCTGTTGGACCAGCAGCCATGTTGGATTTGCAGATGAACAAGGAGAAAGAACGGACGTCCTCCCAGTTTGAATTCACATATAAAAGTGCATGTGTTACTTTGTGAGCTACAGTATAAACCTGGAGAGGAGACATCCGTCACAGCTGGAAGGATCTTCCAAATTGTGATAGAAACTCTGAAACCATCAGTCTCAGAAGAGTAATCTGGCGGAAAGCTCAGATGATTTATTCCTGAACCTCATCATAAACATGTTGTGCTGGGAAATGCAATTACGCCTTTTTGATTGATTAGCACAAAAACATTCCAGCGAGAGTCACCAACATGGATCTGAAATTGTCCACTTTTTTTGATGACACACCTGCGTCAGCTGCAGACTAGCATTCAATGTTTCTCCTTATACAGTCGATCTCAAAAGGAAAAACTCAAGGACCATTGGACTACAAATCCCACTTTGACCAGATTTAGATTCCACTAATGGATGTTTGGAGGTTACAACTCCATAAATGAGACCATTCAACTGATTCGAGTGGACCTCCTATCATCGTTGCTTAGTAGCAAACCTAAACAACAAAAAAAAGCCCCTGTCCACTGTGTTCCCAGGACTTAAGCCACAAATACGGGGACATTTTGTGGCATTGTAGCCATGACTCAAAAAACTACTACAAACATGTTGCCCTCCGAAGTCTGATTGAAAAAAAAAAAAAAAATACTGTTTTGGTTTCAACCTGTCAAAACAGGCAGAAAGTGCCTGTTCCTTTCATATTTTTTAGATATTCCTTCACAGATGTCAAGCTTCATTTCTAATCCTTTGATGAAGTTGGTTACGCGGATTGATTTCCGATCGGTTAACCTAAAACCCCATCTGCAAATTTCAGTTGGCATTGAACAGAGATGCACTGATATCACTTTTTTTAAGTGCTTATTTTACCAGTTGCTCAGAGTGCCTCAACAACTAGTTTGGGGTCATGCTACAGAAGCCCAAACCAAGACATAGAGAAAAAGTATGATAATTAAGTTGGTTTACACTGAATTTTGTGTCACGTGACTTTGTAAATCTGATTTTCATGATTAAATGTTTTCCTAACAGTAATGAAATTTACCTGATATCCATCAGCTTTATCAGTGCATCCCTACTCTCTATGCATCATGGGATTAGATATGATGTGTGTCCTAACTCAAAATCTACCATCGTCCAGAAACGCTCAGTATTTCGAAACCATGTCCAAGGAGAATTCAGTCAATGCATTCCTTTTATTAGGGAGTCTTTCCAAAATGTGTTGTGTTTGTAATGTGTGTTTAACCATTTCATTCTCAGCGTTCTGGTGTACCAGTGTAGGTTTAAGGCAGAGGATAGTTAAAAATACAACCTCTACGCTCCTCTCACGCGCGCAACTGTCCTCATGTCATAGTACCACACGGATGGCATAGCTACTGTACGAAATCTATCAGCATTTTGAAAATGTAGCATTATAAGGTAATCTTGGCAAACAGCAAGCTAAGAGCTGTGACAGGTCCATCTGCAGTCAGAGTAGTTACGCACTGACAGCTTTTACTTTTTAAGAAATACATTCTTTTTTTTAACTTATTTAATGTAATATTTTCAGATGAAAGATGTATATTCCTTTCTACCTACATGGCCCTCAGATCCAACAATATAAACTGTCTTTAAGTAGAATGTCTGCACGCTTGAGAGACATATTTGAGAAAGAAGTAAATGGTTGTAAAAAAAAATGATAGATGGGAACTCACCCAAATGGTCTTATGGGTGAACTGAAAATACAAAATAATGTAAACTAAAAACAATCATAGATGAAAGGGATTTCACTCTATTTCGTTCTCCTGTCCCTTTGTTTGCCATGCTCTTCTCTTTTTAATCAATCAACAGATATTCAAAGTGCCTGTCAGTTTACCTATTAGTCAGCTCACACCAAAACTGGACTCCATATATAAAACACACCAACAAGCCCAGCAGGCCTTTTTTTAAAAAAAAAAAATGGGTAAAAATTGTTTTTACGCACATAATTGTGATCAGGCTGTATTAAAGCTACAATAAAGTACTGTACCACAGTGGAGGGACGACAGGATGGTTTACAGGTATAGGAGGATATATTAACTTTTTTTATACCAAGGGTTATTTTATCTCTGGAAAGTAAATTATTTTTGTTTCATTTATTTTATATGGATGTTTTTTGCTGATATATTAGCCTGTTTCTATTCTTTCTATTTAGTTATCATGGTGCTACTTAGTGTAAAGTCTGCTGTGAGCTGACCATCCATTTCGATATGTCTCTGTTTGTGTATGAGCTGCAGAGTGTTTCTCCATCTCTGCGCACCGCTTCATGAGTCAGCAGTTTAAAACAGGGCATTACAGTAACAGTGTACGTATTTAAATGACACAGTGAAGAAAACCCACAGTCTAAATGCTGCTTGTTTGTCTCCGCTCCAGCCCTCACTGCTGGTAGAAAACCAACCGTCTGAAACCAGTCACCGCTTCAAAAGCGACTTGCCACAGGAAAAGACTGATTTTTTAACCACAATTATACAACAGGTAGTTTTAGCTAAGCAGTCTGACGAAATCATAGAACTTCATGAAAATCCTTCCAAGTGTCCTGAAAAGCAGAGCTAATAACGTTGGGTAAACATTCATTCCTCTCTACATTCCTTCATTTTACCTTAGAAAGCTTTGTAGTTAATTCAGAAAATTAAACACACATCTGGTGTAGCTGTTGAAGAGAATGACTTTGATGATAAGACATCATGTGTTGACAACATGAATGACAACAGAAAGGGCAGACATGGCAGAAACACAGTAAGACATAGCTCACTAACAAGCTGACTGGTTCACTGAGCAAAACTGCTACAGTCTGTAAGAACTAGCTTTTCCTTACTTGGAAAAATAAATCACTTTTTGGAAATACTCCGGCTCTGAAAACTTTGTAGCCCCTTCCTTTGCAGCTATTTCAGATTCATGGCAATTAAAAAAACAACCAAATTTCAGTTTAGAATTTGTGCAGCATAATACATTGTTTGCTTAGCCCTTTATGTTTTGGTTGTGTTTCCACCAATTTCATATTTGATAAACATTTGGCTAAATAAACTGCTTCTGTTTGTGCTAGCTTTGTTAGCTTAGCTGTTTGCATGTGTAGCTGCCATTTTAAAACAAAGGTTTTAAGTGAAGAAACCTATTCCTAGTCACGGCTGCTCCACATCCAGAGTCCACACTTCAGAAAAGCACGATAAATTTCAGCATACCAACAAAAATCTGTACGGTTAGCCAGACAAACACTTAATTGCAGACGTCCATGTGTCTTCCAACCAAGAGCTTACAGGAATTTACTGGTAATGATACATTTCCCACTTTTGACAAAATCAAGCCACTAATCTAGCATCTTGCATAAATTACAGTATATACTGCAACGAACATGTTATGTCCACTCAAAATACTTAAGACACATTAGTGGTGTAAGAGAGAAATCAATGACAACTGAATACATTTTTCCCTTCAATGTGGACAGTAACCTGGGGGTCCTCATTATGGCTGCAGAATCATTGCCAACAATCTCTGTGTACCTTAAAAAAGAGCTTGAGAAGTTGATACACAGAACAGAGTGTAGCCGCGGTCCAATAATGACTCAGTCGTCCCACAGTCTCTTCTACCACACATCCAGATGAGTAACCTAAAACCACAAAGAAACCTATAACATACCCTAATATTAGGTCTGGCACCATTTCTGCTTGTTGGATACACTACAAAACTACAGAATATGTCATAGTAAGCCATTAATCCATCGCGTTTGAAATTGTCTGACATTCAAACAAATGCCAATAACAGGTCTGAACGTGTAAATAGAAGCACAAATCTGACACGATCTACTTCTCACAAACACAAAAAAAGATTCCTTGGCATGTTTTACTAAATCAGTTCTGTCATTTTGTCATTCATGATTTCAGTACAAATATTCAAGCATTGATTTTAATGCAGATCTTTTTAAAAGTCCCCAATGGTACCCAGCTCAATGTTCAACTGTGAGAAGGTTTCCCAGATTCTGCTCTACCTCTTACACTTTTTACACCGTTACTATACTCTGAGACGCGTCATTAAATAACACATAACATACTGATCTTCTGAACAGATGCCTGTGTACCAGGTGCTGCCCTATTGTCATTTAGTCTCACTATCAATGAGAAGGTCGCTTTGTGCCTTTCCTCTACAAAGATGTCTTGGTTTATTTTTCTGCAAATATTTGGCTCCAACTGAGTACAAACTGCATGATTTTTAATTACATCTGAAGTTAAGATTACATGTCTTAATTTGTTGTCTTGAAGATGTAGACTCATTTGTGCTTACATTAATCTCCGATGGTTGTGCTGCTACATAAATTATGTCAGACAATACGTGTTGCAGGCCACTGAGGGATTGGGGTGTCAGGAGTTCAGTATGCCTTAGAAATGAGTTGTTTCACTTTTACGTGACCAGACCTCCAAACGGTTGAAAATTCGGACCAAGGTTACATTTTGGTTAAATGTTTTAGCCAACCTCGAGTCTTAGGTTCTCTGCTGATTTTGCAGAGTTGAGCATAGGCCTGTATTTTGTGATGTACTAGATGATGCCAGCACGTGTTGAGGCTGTGGATAAATTGCCACTGTAGTTTAATGCTAAGTTCATGTTGCATTAGAGGGTGCGAAAAAATAGGGAAGCTCTCATGTTTTTTTAACCTGATTTGACTACATATACAAAAATGACTTTATATTACTGAAAAACTTAATGATAATCATTTCCAATGAGTTTTCCTATAACAACATCAGAAGTGACATATCAAAGCTGGAAAAACACCTCGCAGCTCCTAGTAATTATTGCAACGTGGATGTATTTTCTTGCATGTGCTATAAAGACCTAAAATGGCGCAGTCAACGTAAGGCTCAAATCTCTTTCCGACTTTCATGTCATTGGTCGGTTTTGTCTCTGCCTCTCCAGCCTTTTCAACTTTCTGTCAGGTGTTACATTTGCTCCTCCCCCTCAGGTTATAAGTACTAGACGTTGCAGCCAATGACAGACAGTTTTACAGGTCACACAGCATCACCAGCCAATGACTGATGAGTTCTTACTGGTGGGCATGGCACAAACTATGAGTCTCATAATTCCCTTTGTGTGTCCGTAAGCCTGTTAGAAAAGCAACATGAATCTTTACAGCTTTTTAGATGTGTTTCCATACCATCCATATGATTATTACATCCTGGGAGTATGTAAATAAATTCTTAGCTGTTCATAATTTAAGCTAAACTATTACCTAGAGACTGCCTGTATATTCGCTTTATATAACCTATTCGCGTCTTTTTTTAATAACGCTTGTTTCTTGAATGAAAGGAGAATGCAATGACAGACAAATAAAATGAGTACACAGTCAGGAAACGTGTCCACTTCTGTTGCAAATTAAAAAGAAGGCTTTGTACTCTCTGTCCTATTTGTTTCTTTGAGAAAAGCTGAATGTCAACAGCTGATCTGAACAAGTTCGCTGTGGCAATATGTAGCTCTCTCCCTTTTTAGACCACACCTGAGCATTTCTTCTGTACATAGGTCAATTTAGAGGCTGATTAAAAACAAAAAGTGGCAGCAAATGTGAAATAGGTAAAATGAGAAAATTTGATCCAAGTGGATTTTTAAAAAGGTGGGGGATTTTTTTTATTTATTTTTTTTTTGACCAATGTAGCTTGTAAAACGAGATATTATAACTGCCTCCTGTTTGTCATAGAAATCACAAATAAATGTTGGAATTTAGCATGGTTTGTTTTCTTGTCATTTTCTGCATACTAAGGTATGATAGCCATTGTTCTTCTTCCTTGTTTTCCTACCTTCTTCTGTCTTTGTGATAGCCGAGCACTTTTTGTGCAGCTCAACAAAAAAGTTATGAAAGGCTAAATGTGACTAAAGTGAGGGCAATGTGGAGAGAAAAATAACAGTTCATTGGGTCTCCTTGAAGCAATAGCTCAGGCCAGAGGCATTATGTTTTTAGGTTGTACGTCTGTACATCTGTCCAGTCCATTCTTGTGAACGCGATATCTTGAGAACGCCTCGAGGACATTTGTTCAGATTTGACTCAAACATTCACTTGGACTCAACGATGAGCTGATTAGAATTTGGTGGTCAAAAGTCAAGGTTACTGTGACCTTGCATCCATCTTGTTTTTGTGAACACAATATCTGAAGATGGCGTTGCGACAGTTTCCGCAGATTTGGCACAAACATCCACTGAGACTCAAGGATGAACTGATCAACTGGAGAACAAGAACAGCTACATCAGGATGCTGTTTGTTGACTTCAGCTCAGCATTCAACACGATCTCTCCCATGAAGCCGACTGGAGAAGTGGACGCACACCCCTGTCTACGTCAGTGGAGCTTATGTGGAGCACATGAACAGCTATAGGTTCCTTGGAATTACGATCACTGAAAACCTATCTTGGTCATCGCACATCACCACCCAGACTGAAAAACCTCTGCTTTCTACGGAAACTAAATTCCAGAGCTAGATCCTGGTTAACTTCTACAGAGCAGCAATAGAAAGCAAACCGACTGGAAACATCACCTGGCATGGTTTATGCCCAGAAGATCACTGGTTCCCATCTACAGAGCATCAGTATTTGGACTTTTTTGGCCTTTGTTTTCACTTTGTGTACTATGACACGCATCTACAAGCTATAATATGTCATTTTCAGCCATTTTCATGACATGTCAAAATTTCACATTTTTCGCATGCTATACTATGGCGTTGTTGGTCATTTTTTTGACGTGCTAATTTATGATGTTTTTGGCCATTTTTGACCTTTGTTTCCACTTTGACTACTGTGACACGTCTCTACAAGCTATGATAATTCATTTTCATCAATTTTTATGACATGTCAAAATTTGACATTTTTCGCATACTATACTATGGTTGGTCATTTTTTTGACGTGCTAAATTATGATGTTTGTGGCCTTTATAGGCCTTTGTTTCCACTTTGACGACAATGACACGTCTCTGCAAGGTATGATAATTCATTTTCAGCCATTTTTAAGACATGTCAAAATTTGACTTTTTTCGCATACTATACTATGGCGTTTTTTGTCATTTTTTTTGATGTGCTAAATAATCATGTTTTTGGCCGTTTTTGGCTTTTGTTTCCACTTTGTGTACTATGACACATCTCTACAAGGTATAATAATTCATTTTCAGCCATTTTCATGACATGTCAAAATTTGGCATTTTTTTCGCATACTATACTATGGCGTTCATTATTTCTGGATGAGGTAGTTCCCCAGGATGTCCAGACAGCAGACCATCCGACTGAACACCAGGACTCTGTGCCTGTCCGCCTTCAGTTTGGGCAGCAGCTTGTCAATCAGCACCAGCTTGGCCTTTGTTTCCACTTTGTTTACTAAGACACGTCTCTACAAGGTATAATAATTCATTTTCAGCCATTTTTATGACATGTCAAAATTTGACATTTTTGACCTACTATATTATGGCGTTTTCGTCATTTTTTGACATGCTGAATCATGATGTTTTTGGCCTTTTTTGGCCTTTGTTTCTACTTCGTATACAATGACACATCTTTACAAGCTACAATATGTCATTTTCAGCCATTTTTATAACATGGTGAAATTTGACATTTTTTGCATATGGCGTTTTTGGTCTTTTTTTTTTTTTTTGGTCATTGTTTTTACCTGCCAAATAATGATGTTTTTGGCCTTTTTTTCCGAACATGCTGACGTGTCTCTACAAGCTATAATTTGCGATTTTGTTTTTCTTTTCAGCTATCTTTTGGACATTTTAAAATTTGAGATTGTTCGACATGCTATACTATGTCATTTTCAACCATGTTTTTCAACATGCTATATTATGCAGTTTTTGGCCATTTTTTCTTCATGCTATTGTAACCAGAGGGAAGGTAGGTGGGATTCATACTCTACCTGGACTACCTGAGAATTTTATAAAATACAGATCCATCTGTAAGAAAGACAGAGACTTGGCTTCCAGTTCACATATTTGATCGTTTTATTTAACGTGCTTGGTTGTAAATAACTTCTAAAACCAGCATAAAAAGGTTTATAAAACCTTTATTTAAACAGCCTACAAAATATTTTTAAAAAACCAAACAATATTAAAATAGTTAAGATTCAAGCAATGAATTAGGAGGTTAAAAAGATTCCAGAATTTAAAAATCAGTTAAAAATGGACAAAAAAATGCTGCAAAGAGTTAAAACAATGTTGGCTCAACCTGGAAAACGTAGACTTTTTTTGACCATTTTTTAATATGCTATAGTATGGCGTGCTTCGGCATGCCATACTATGCCATTTTTGGATATTAAAAAAGTTGAGTTTTTCAGAACATTTTACGACATGCTATACCACGACGTGTTTCAACATGCATCCCAGTGATGTCTTTCAACGTCGAAAAGGTCAACTTTTTTGGACATGCTATACTACGGTGTGTTTAGACATGCTATACTATGACGTTTTCTTCAATAAGCAATCTGGCTGAGCTCAAATCCCACTGCAGGAGTCAAACTAAAGTATAGATTTAACTCCAGGGCTGTTTGATTATTGTTAATTCAGCCAACTCAGGATGTGGGATTACAGGAGGTTTAGATACTTAAGAACATCACGCAAACACACTTCTAACTTTGTTCAAACTTTCACTTGCTTTATCCTTTCTAGACTTTTGCCTCAAATTCTAACCCGCTTTAAGAGTTCAGTCCCTTGGTGAAATAACAAATGGATTTAGCTAACTGCAGAGTCAGACTCAGGAGGCACTGAAGTTTAAGATGTAGATCTGTGTGTGTGTGTGTGTGTGTGTGTGTGTGTGTGTGTGTGTGTGTGTGTGTGTGTGTGTGTGTGTGTGTGTGTATGTGCACGGTCTCAACCTAGCTAAAATAGGTCAGTGTTCGAGGAAGCTTGAAGGTCTAACATTAAAGCACAAAGCAGCCATTCAAGAACCAGCTGTATTCTTTAGTGTTTGTCCATCTATCTATCTAAAAGTAAGCATTTACATTTCAGCCTTGCATATTCAGTCCAGTAAAAGACCCTGATTAAAGAAAAAAAGCTTTATTTAACAAAAAACCCTATAAAATCATACTTTTTGCACAAGTATATTAGCCAATCTCAAAGGGAATGACAACAAGACGGAGGTATTTATTGCCATCACTGTCCAACAGGGAAGTTGTGGGATCTACTGTCATGCTCCAGGTACTGTATTATGTAAAGTTAAAAGACATAAAAACAACTCGAATGTGTGTGTGACTTACGGTTTAGTCCTATCAATTTACACCATATAGCCAAGAACACACCAAAAAGCACACATATAAACACATTCAAACACAGGAAACAGTCAGTGAGGCTCCAGTAATTAAAATTGAACACAAGGAGAGGAACTTAAACTCTTCACTTGTGACTAGTTGCACACATGGATACACACTCACCATCTCTCTCACACATACAGCTAGATGTTTGCCAAGAAATTTGGAAGGAAGTAAGGGAGTGACTTTCCTTTAACAAAACACTGAACAAACATTGTCAAGTCATTATTATCTTAAATAAAAACATACACAGCAAAGCCCATAATAAAAGACAGTAAAAAGTAACCATGAATATCTGCAACGAGGAAAGGAAAACACATCCCATATGAACTCCTTAACAGCAAGAAGACACTTACCTCCACTACTATCTGACCTTTCCTTGCTCTGTTCGCATGTCCCTGCTTCTTATTGCTCTCATAGATTAACTATCAGATAAGTAAATACACATGGGGGCCATTAAAAGGCTGTATTGACAGCATAGTTTCAATGTAGAGGGGTCAGTGAGTGCAAGAAAGCAAGAGAGGTAGACAGTGTGAAACCGGTGCAAAGCGTGACCATAGCCCAACGCAGTTCGTTACTGTTGCTACATCTGTCAAGACATGCAGTTAAGGGTAAGAATATTTCCTTCCACCTGACATGGAAAAGATAATGTATCGACAAAAGCAAAATGCAACTAAAAGAAGCATACTTAGCAAATAAACTATATGAAATAGATGGCTTGGACATGCACTCCACTAAAGGGACTAGAAAATAGCAACAGACAAAAACATCAGATATGTGTAGGACAACTAGACTGTTGAATAATACATGAAACAAAAATAAATGGTGTTATTACATCAATTTTTCGACTGTGTTTTCCACAGTTTGAGGTTTGACTGGCTCACTTTTAGCTACTTCATGTTATAGCACCCTTTTCTTCTGCATCTAATTGGAGAAGTTGTGCCACCAACTGTTTGTCATGATACACTGGGCTCCTATTATTCTCATAGCAATACTGAGTGGACATTAGGAACTTATGTCTTTTTCTGGATTTTAATTTGAGTGAATCCTAAAGGGGGGACTTAAACCCCAAACCTCCAGTCTGTAAGTCCAGTTCTCTACCAACTAAACTGGGTGGCTGATTTATCATAAAGTGACTCTCACAGACAAGTTATTAGACTTACTGACTGTACTGACCTTGGTCATACAAGGACAAACCATAAAGCAGGCAAGGATCATGTCCATTTTGTTGTAAAAATTTGTGGTATCAAATTCAGATACACAGAACCGTTGTGAATAGGACTTTCCTTTATATTAGCAGTGTATCTGATATTCTGATGGATGTTCAGACAGGACAGAAAGTTTGTTCCAATGTATTTTTTCAAGGTGTTGCTTGACTTAATGGACATATTAAAGCGCTACAAATCAGTCAGGTCGTATACAGCATATTTACTACACATATATGCACACAGTGTGTACAATGATGAACGTTCTACTAGTAAATCAAGTATTTCTAGACGTGTGCTAGCCCTACTGTTAATAAAAGTATAAGGTGTGCTGCATATAAACAGCATTGCGCAACAGAACTATAACCACCAATATAGCGAGCAACACCATGCTTATTATACAGTAAAGTTATACATTGTCTGAGCAAAAAATGGACAGGTTGACTACAAAAACTGTTTAGCCCACACATAGCCTGCTCAAGAAAACAGAACAGTCTGGACAAAATTTCAACTTGACTGGGACTGCTTGCAAGAGAGACACAAATTACACATCTATTACCTCACTTCTCCCTAAACTTGCATAACTTCCAACTTTTCTGAGCCCCACGTGATACCAAGGCAAATTGGACCTCTAGGACTACATACCTCTGAGTTAGTCCAGCATTAAATGCCCGTGAACAACCCTTCCATGTGCAATTTGCAGATAAAAGGAAACTTCAATGTGCATAAAAAGACCAAGTCCACTCCTGATGGTACAGCGCCCTCCTGTGGCAGAATCACGACAAAACGTTGTAGGAGTTAAAGGAAAAAATGAGCCAGAAGACTTTAACTTTAAAACAGTGAGACCAAACTATCAGTTAACACCCAGAACACGACAAGTTTACTGAGAGGTCGTGTAGTGATATAATGGTGCCTGTCACTGCATTAATGACAAAACTCAATTTATTCAAAGTGACGAAAATTAGCAGAACACAAACTAGCAGACATGAAGTCACCGCGCGCACGCGCGCGCGCACACACACACACACACACACACGTCAAATTACACAGCAATAAACACATCATTTGAATTTCTTCATTTCTTACCTTGCATTGTAGTTTGTAGTTTGTAGTTTCAGCCTATGGCGGGATTTTCCAGTAGAAGTTTTCCTAAAATCCTCCTGGCTCTTTCTTTTTGAACGGTTTTATCCTCATTGTTTGTCGCAGTTGTCGCTTCCTCTGCTGCTAATGGCGCTTTCAAACAGTCCGATTAGGCAGTAAAGGGGCCAATAACAGACGGAATGTGCTGTAATAGAGACTACATCATAACATTTTCTCTTCTAACAATGCTGCATCCATCCGCCTCAGCTCTCCACAGGCCCTCACCTAGCTCATTTACATTTTTTAATTAGGAGCACCTGCGCCAATATTATCACAGGAACAGGAGATGCTCCGCCTGCAGTGGCGCCGTTTGTTAACCCTGACTGTACATAGGCCTACATTTAAAAACTAGTTCTTTTTTATTTCTTTATTTCACTACATTAGGTCAACTTCTCCCACCTGGTCCTCCATGGGCCTGCTCACGTTCCCAATACTTAACATGAGACTACTGACTTTGATCTTTCCTATCAAGAACTACAACAATATGACACTAGAATAAGAGACCTTAAAGATAAAAGGCAATAAACCAATAACTGGGTTTTTAATACATTCTATATGAACCAACGATGCATTTCAGATTATTATTATTGGTATTAGTATTATTATATTCATTCTATGTATTTTTTTTATTCTTTATTTTCTCTTTGTGCTTTTTCTTTGCCATTCATTTCATTATTTTTCTCTCTACTTCAATACTGTCTTTTCTTTGTAAAAATATAGCGCTGACAGGACAGTTCAGTGTGTGAATACAGGCTAATGTTGATATTCCTATGTTTGTTCAATAAAGAATTTAAAAAGAAAAAAAACATATTAGGTTACTGATTGCATCCCAGTACTGGTGGTATTTGCTGGAAGTGTGCACATGGACTAGACTGGAAAAGAATTTAACAAAGACACAAAATAAGAGATTGAATTAAAATACAATGATGATCAAATTGATTTGTTGATATGACACAATAGTAAAACTAAGGCTAGTGGTCCTCTATCTGACTAAATATTGTCTTTAAAAAAAGGTAATAGCCTACTGTGCAGTGCAGGTGACCTGACTTAAAAGCTTAAAAAAAGATATGTGGGTGTGATGTGGGTGTTAACATGCAATGTTTTTTCTCTAAGCTTTGCAGTCCTATTTCACAGTTTTGCAGGTGGGTTTTTGCAGAGGATTGTCCTTACATCTATCATTTTGTCTCAGTGGATTCTATGGACCAGCCATTACTCTGCCTGAATTGCAAAGCTGGGAGCACTGACGACATGGAAATCAATGAAGAAGGAGAAATCTGTATGATGTAGTGTCCTGCAAGTTGAAACAGGTGAGATGCCACATAGGAAACAGCTCCTACTCAAATACTGGATGAATTTGAGAGTTCATGGAGATATTCCCCCATCCAAAAAGGTGCCCCCAGCCTGTTGAGAAAGAGAGAGAACACCAAAATTAGAGTTTGGTTTGAGGGCTAAGAGTGTATGGTGGAGGTGGGCAAGGAAAACGATGTTTGGTCCGCCTCAAGACCGACTGGAAACATCTGCAAAGCAGGATGCTGTAGAAGTTAAATACCTCCACAGGATGGCACTAGTGCAGTGCCAAGGACATCTGCTGCCTGTTGTCTCAGAAAAATGAAGACAAAGAAGTGTAAGACAAAAGTACCAGTTGCAAATTATTATGGACACCTAGTGAAAATGATGGATTTACCTTTCTTGGTTGTTACATGTGGAAGGAACATCGATGTGAAGACTATATCTTCTCTAATCATCAGGTTTGGATATATTTTCTCACAGTAGACAGCTGTTTAAACAACAAGCAGAAAGCTCACACACCTTGGGAAACTTCTTGGGAAGCTTTGCAAATGCCTCCAGCATGAATGAGACACACCACAACACGGCACATTAAGAGGATCACACAGCAGAAAATTCATTTTACTTTTGTAGATTCAGCAGTCTTTAGGTGTCACTTCACATTATCTCTCACCTGTGAGATCTAATCTGTTCAACCACAGTAGTCTACGAAGGTCATGGGCAGGACATTACTGAATTTTCACAATAGTATATGAACATTTATTAGGTCAACTTTCAATTAAAATGAGCAGGCCAAATTAAACATTAAAGATGGGTGTGTTCAAAGGATGTCAGGCAGTTTATTCTCCCATCTACTCTGTAACAGAATTCATCCTTGTCCGTCTCACCAGCCCAGTAACGTGAGAATTATCCATATTAGTTTAAACCAGAGCACATGATTTACATATAGGGTCAATGTGCAGTACAAACGCAGGGAGCACTGTGTCCTATACTGCATATATCTAAGCAGAATATAAGGGTGTTGAGGTGGTGCATTTTTCCATAAATGATAAATCACTAGCGATATTAGAGAGTGTGGGTCTACTCAGACCTCCTGAAACAACCAGGTAAAAGCTGAGTGGGTGACGATAGCTCAGCCTCGCACCAGTAAACATTCAGCCTTTGGAAACTGAGAAAATTGGCAGGCTTTCTTTCAAAAACACAGGAAAACAGACAGCAATGAGAAAATGAAGAAGGAATGACCCAAAAAGTAACACAAAAAAAGAGTAAAAAGTACAAAAAAAATACATAAAATGGGGGGAAAAAAAGGTAAAAAAAAAAAAAAAAAGAAAGAAAGAAAATGACCTGTGTCAGGTACTTGACATTTCTCACAAAAAGCTGAATGCTGAATGATGAGGCTGTCCTGCTGAATCAGCTGATAAGTAAGGCCAATTCTGCAAACATAATTAACAAACATAAAGCATTTTATTACAATCAACAAGAGGATAAATACACTACTGAAGACCAAATGAAACATCTGACAGTGGCAGATATCTTTTTTTAAGTCTTAATGAAAAAAAAAAACAAAACATAACTACAGCATTTTGATAAATCCATGTAAAACACTTACCTTATCTTTCAAGTTACATACTCTTTAAAATACGAGTCCTATAGATAACATGATTATGTACAAAATTTACATCACATCGTACCAACAAAATTATATCAATGACATTTTTACACTCAGTGCTGACAAAACAAGTTATTAAACCAAGCAAGCGCACAGTAAGTTTGACTTCATAATAATTTAAGATGAAATAATGATTATCAGTCAATCCATAGCATTTGGGAAACATTCATAAAACGAAAAGGACAGCCTGATGATAATGGTTGCTACATAAAGCTACTGGCTAACTGAGGTTGTTAAATAAACCAAGGCTGCTAAATAATTCTTGCTTGCTATGAAGGACATTTTAAAACACAGACAATTTCCATGTAAACAAAACTAATATTTTCTTTTTATGTGACAAAATGAACAGGAAGAACATGGAGAATCCCTTGAGGGTAAAAGGCGTCGTCGTTACAGCAGTGCGCTATATTGCACAAGCGAGTCAGCATTCAGGAGATAATCTATATCTGAACAAAACTTGGGCTGAGATGCATGAAAAGGCAAGACATTTAGTGTTAGAGACATGCATCTCTATTCACAGTATTCATCAATGAAGACTAAAGGTAGTTCTCCTGCCTCCTTTAGAGTGTGTGAGTATGACTGATGGTCATGAAGGCAGGAGTACAGGTGGCCACAGTGATTTTATTTTCTGTTTTCTGTAGCAGCAGCATTTGCCTGAATAAAATAAACCTACCAACAGTTGAAAACAGCATGCGATGAGCATAAGAGAGGTGCACTAAAGGACCTGTCTCACAGTAGTTGAACTAAATGCAAGTTTGTTATATATTGACCCAACGTTAAAGATTATTAAATATCTCAAGTGCAAGGAAAAAAAAGGCAGCTCTAGCCTAACTTCAGCAGAACACGGGGGGGGGGGGTGGGGGTGTCATTTCAGTGTGACAGTCCTAACTCACCACCATCTATTTACTGGGGGTGATCTTGTCCAGTCCTGGCCACGAGGGGATGTAGTAGCGAGGCAAAGTGCCTTCCATGAGTCTTTCCATCCACAACCCCAGGCGGTCCAGTTTGTGGTGGATCTGCAGGGTGGACAAGCTGCGGGATCGGTTGGATCTGCGCGGGGGGTGGTCGTCGCGGGAACTGGACCTCGACCTCCCCCCTGATGTGCCACCTTCATCTTCAGATGACTTACTGTCGAGGTCTTCCCCAGTGTAGACGGGCTTAAACAGGCAGAGGTACTTTTTGTGGCCGTTCAGTGCCAGCACATAGCCAGTGTAGTCCATCTTGTGGTTTCCCGCGTCATCCTCATCAGCATCGATTTGCATGGCGTCCTGGGCGTATTCCAGCAGTGTGTTCATCCACTCGCCGTGCTTGTCGATATTCAGAAAGGAAAAATGCAGCGTCAGGCTCCTAGGAGAGGGTTGAAAGAATGAATGTGATGACGTATAGATACACAGGATTAAATAATTTTAACAAAAATGTTAAAATTAGAATGATCGCCTTGTGGTTGTATGCATCTGAACGCTAGTGAAGTCGCAGTCACAATTTACAATTATGTCTGTGAAAACATGGATGCTTCACAAACATTTTCCCTCCTGCAGCACAGAAGATCCAAACACTCAGCATAGTTTCAAGGTGGACACCCAAGATTAGTGTCATCAATTCAGTATCTGACCATCCTCCAAAATTTCCCCTTATTCAATCCTGTTGGACATTTGTGTGAAATGTTTTCATAGTTAGTGTATGAATTCTTAAGTAATGGCCAAAACCATGCTTTGTGAGGTCAAGGCGTCCTATATCATGTCGAAATATCACATCCACTAAAATGGGACAGACGGACAGACAGACTCCAGCCATAGGCATCACCGGCGCAGAGACATAAAAACAACCTTTTCGTTCAGCACGAGAAAAAGTGAACATTTACCCGGTAAAGGAGTACACCTCTTTGGCAAACTTGCTAAGCAGGATGTTTTTGGAGGCATCAGTGAGCACCAGCACTATGTTCATGTGTCCTGGCCTCAGCTTTACCAAGTTGCTCATGTAAGTGATATCCGTCAGCTCTGTCACCTCCACAAAATTCTTCTTCGGAGGCCGACTAGAATACAAAGCAAAAATAGAAAGCTTAAATCATGGTGATGAATCCTGCACTTGATAAAGCGCTAATATGGAAATTATAAATGTGTTTTTGCCTTGAAGTACTGCTGGTCCCTGGAGACCCATTTTCTGCTTTTGTTCCATCCTTTGCCTTTGGTTTAGTCTGTTTATCTTCACTTGAGTCACTAAAAACACACACACAAAAAAAAAAATCCGAAAGGAGATGTGCATACTTGGGAGAGTAAAAATAAATTATTATTACTTTGTTTTCTTTGGCTTGTCTTTAGATTTCTTAATACTGTGTCTTAAACCAATCCTGGGAACGGGTGATGTTGCTATAGTTACAGTTTTGGCAGTCTAAATGTTTGAGTTAAGCTACCGACCTGAAGGCCTGGATGACCACAGTTCCAAACAAGATAAACAAGGCAGAGAAGATGAGGGACAGAAGAGGCATCATCTCACGCCTGCAAATCATCACAGATGTGTTAGTGCAACAAAAAACACTGTACTTACAGTTCAAAAGCTGGTTGTTTTATGAAATGAAATGATAGATTTTTACTTACCAGTTGTTGTGCAGAATATCATCGATGACTTCAGAGAGGTAATCGTAAGATGCATAGATCCATCGGATTACAAACATCTATAGAGTGAGATTATTACATTTAGTAAAGGACTGGCGGTTGATATTTCACACGGACAATTATTGTTTAGACTACTTTCACTCAAAGAGAACATACAGAGGCAAACTCGTTGTTGAGCTCAGGCAGCATGGCATCATGGACGAGGATGGAGGGGTCCTTTTGTAGTCGCTGCAGCTCCTCCAGAAGACACTGTTTATCCTCCTCGCTGCCGTTCCAGGCAGTCACTGGCTTGAACAAGGCCTTCCCTGCAGCATTACGCCTTTCAAGGATCACCACCTGAGAAAAAAAGCACTTTCCTTTTATTTGTATCTTAAATAATACACTTTTTATGGGACCGTGAATTTAACTTTGGTCATTTTTAACCCTATTTCCCCTGCTTTTGTGTTTAAATGACCAAAGGAGACAACAAATGAAACTGGTCCTGTGTTGAGCAAGAGAGCTGCAGCCAGCAGCAGAGAAACAGGCTGTAATGTAACCCCTGTCAATTTACATCCATTACAGGTGCTTATTTTGCTACTGACAGGCTCAGATTGTTATTCTTAGTGTTTGACAGCAGTTTAGAAAAGGTTCTCTGCTGAGACTGACCATTTTGTTTAAAAGTAAGATCATTTTTGTTTAACCAGCAACAACCCAAAATGAGTAACTGCAAACCCACCAGACTCCATTTAAATAAACAGCCATTTTTGCGTGTGAAGAGTCAGGATATTTTCAGATCTAACTGGGTGAATTAAGATTATGGAGTTTCTTTCTAACAGAGTTGGATTTTTGGGGCAGTGGAAAGATGAACAAAGATGATTTTTGTGAATTTTATTTTTTTTCTGTTGACTTTGAATGAAATTTGTTTTTTTGATGATAAAACCACTCATTATTTAGATGGAGACCAGTGGGTTTGACAACAGCTGTTCCAGACTGCTTCTGGTTAAACAAAAAGGATTCTTATTTTTTAACAAAAAAAAGTATATCTCTGTTAGGATCCTTTCCATAATATTGTCAGACTTAGAATAAAAATCTGAGACTGTCTGAGGCAAAAACAAGGACTTTTACTGCACGAAAATTAATAGTGCACAATTGCTCATCCATGTTACATTGCAGCCTGTTTAACATCTGTTAAACGCAGTCTTCTCACTCAATACTGGACCAGTGTCGTCAATTATTGTCTCCATTAGTCACTAAATAGAATCCAGGTTGAACAATACAGAAGTAACCCAAGTCCAAAGATTTGTTTGGAAAATACAGTTAAATTGTGTATAGGAAGGAATTAACACACTATGACACACAACTACTTTTAACAACATATTTTTCACGCTTTTTGTTTTGGCAGTGAGGAATAACCCTTGAAATTATTATTTTGTCTCAAATTCTTGAACTTAAACAATATCCCACTGATAATTAAAACAAATAAGCTGAGGTGGTTTCGAACATTTCATCTCCCATAGTGATACCATTTACCAAATCCCCATATATAGATTCACAGAGGAACTGGCAGGTGTAGTGTTGGACATGTAGGCGTGTACCTGTGCTGGTGACTGTGTGCTGTCCTTGTTCTGCATGAGGATGTCACAAAGAGGTTGCTGTAGCCGCTGATACACATATGCAAATCTCACAACTTCCTTGGTGTTGGTAGAGGCAAATGATAGAAACGCCTGATTTCCAAATGAAAAGGTCTCTTCATCACCTGTGATCAGCAGGACACAGTATCTGAGGGGAGGAAAGATGGGTAAGTAACTTAGTAAATGTAATCTACATATCTTAAAATACCTCAAATTAAATATGGAAATTAAAATAGAAAACGAATATAAATGTCAGGTTCTTTTACTTTCTGCGTCTATGGAACTGTTTGACAGGACAGAGTTCATCAAAGAGCTTCTGATTGACCAGCCGTGGCACAAGGAGGAATTTGTTGTTTGACATGAACTCATCGATAATTTGCTTTTTCATTCCTTTAGCCTGCAGAGGACAAACATAACCATATGGAATATCAGTGAAGTAACATTTCAGCCAACAAAGGCGCAAAAAGTTAAGCATATTTAAAGCAATAAATAATGTCTCCCTGCTGCTGTGATTTACCTGTATTATGTCAGCCGGCTTGTCTATGTTCTCTTTGAAGACTAACATGGTCGGAGCATAAGTGTTGATATTGAACTGTTTCTGCAGATTAGCAGTCTCTGAAAGGCCCTGGTCCACATAGCCAAACTGCAAGTAGTCTTTATAAGCAAAAGCTGTCAGCTGTGGAGATGCAGAGATTAGTACTGGCATGTTTGTGATGTAGTCACTATCAGTAGCACCTGAACTATATTTCGCATAAAAAAAACAGCAAAGCAGAAGCCTACTTTGTAAAGCAGAGGAACTACAGGCACTTGGTCGAACAGAAGCACGTGTGGCTTGTTGAGTTCATGCCAGCTGCTCAAGAACTGCAGGTCGTTCTTGTTGGTGACCTTGAAGTATGGAAAATGCACAATATTTAAATCATTTTGAATTGTTCACGTACAGCCATTAATCTGTTCACATACACTTTACATAATAAAGCAATACTTTGGTCATCCTCCCTGTGATCATACATATTAGGGGTCGACAGATTATCAGCCTGGTGGATAATTGGGCCCGAAATTTGATATTTTACTGATTAGTTGTACCTGCGTTTTATTTGAATGGGCGCAGATAAATTAAAAAGTTCAAAGAAAGCTTCAGCATGGGAAGAACTTTAACTTCAGGGGGCTCTTTTTTAATTAATTTTTTATCAAAATTTTCACTTGACTCAATAAAAAAAAAGTTGCTCGGAACTTGCTGCATAGGACGTTGAGAGTTTCAGTTTTGACTAAACATTTGCCAAAGGCATTTAAACAATTTCTGACAGAAAGATTTTCATTTTTATTGTAAATGCATATCGGTTCCAAATATCGGGTATCAGTCTCATTAACTACTAATAATCCATATCGGTATCGGCCCTGAAAAACCAATATCGGTCGACCCCTAATAGAACGTTTATCTCAAGATGGGCAGATACTTACCCACTCCACTAGTCTCTGAGGAAGAAGATCTTCCACAAACTGCCTAAGGTGCTCCTTTGCTACAGCATAATGGAAAAATGTCACTTTGCCATTTATGACTCCCAGTATTGATGGGGTGCGGTGAGCACCGAGGTGATTGGCTAACCGTCTCTCATAGCCAACATCCACAACGCCTATCCCCACACCTGCAAAGACAAGATATCCACAAACATACACGTTTTCAGCTCTATGTATGCAATTTCTTCAACAGCAGGAAAGCTAGAAAATTCTGGATGATTTATCGGTTCATTTCAAACCTAGAGTCTCCATCTCCTGCACCACCTCTTTCCACACAGGCTCGATGTGGATGCAGCTGAAGCACCAGTCAGAGGTGATCTTTATCAGGTACGGTCTCTTGTAGCTGTCAGGCACCACGTCATTGACATACTGGTTAAAGTGCAACGTGTACTTGCTGTCAGCAAAGTCCCTATGGTTTTTGCTGTTGAAAGGGAAGTTGAAGAAGGACTCGTCAAAGTAAAAGCTGTCTTGGCGATGACCATAGCGGGCGCTGCCGTGTGGTTGGGTGTCATCTGTCTGCCCATAACGGTCATAATTGGCACGTTTGTCTTCACTGGACAGGATCTAGATTCGGGATTGAACAAATGTTAATATGACAGACATCTTCCTCTCATTAGTATGTTACTGGCTTTTCTCATCACAGCTCAAATACACATACCAGTTAAAGGGACAGTTCAGATTTTTTTGAAATGGGGTTGTACGGGGTAATTATCCATCCACTGTATGACAAACAGTAAATGTCAGTCGGCATGCCCCCATTTTGGAGGAGCATTTTGGACTCCAACAAGTTAAGCAAGCACCAAAATGTATTTTAGCAACCTCAAAAAAGTTCCACCTAAACAAAAAAATCAATATCAGTTCATCAGACCTTAGGATATGCTCTATTGAGAGTATTTCCACTACTTTAATGTCAGACAGGGGTTTCTTACGTGAAAATTCATCTGTTTTATTGCTTTCTTCAAAGCCAGGCTCTACTGAGAAAAAGTAGGTTACTGTGTTTCTCTGGTGTTTAAAAGGGTTAGTTCAGATTCATCAAAGTCATGACAATGATGTCTTTTGTCTTACCCCACTTGCCCAGCATTTTTTCAAACATTTCAGATTCAACTCTATTCAAACATAATTTCAGCTAGCTGGCATAAAAGAAGGGAGAGACAAACCCAAGGTGCAATGTACATGATGGCAAACAAATCCTCAGACACTAATGTATATTAAAGCTACGTTAAATCAACAGCTACATAAAACAATTTACGATTATATTACATTTAGTCAAAGGTTTTTCACAGACGTTTACTGTAACAATCTCAGTACACACAAAAAAATCCATGACTTTCCCAAAACTTTCAATGATTTTGACTAATTTCGTGGCATTTCCGGGCCTGAAAAAGTGCAATTAGAAAATTTCAGTGACTTTTTCAGGTTTTCCATGAACCTTGTAAAATTACTGTTTTTCTCCATGGTGTCTGGTGGCTTTGACAACAGCAACGACAGGAACTGAAGCTGTTAACAGCTTCCCCATCGAAACAAGGTGAAAGAAAGGTAAAGTAGTGAAAATACTCCCAATATAACATACACTTAGACTGACACTGTTTTTTTAGGTGGCTAAGGCATTTCGTTAATGACCCGGTCCACAGCAGCACATTGCTTAGCTTCCCTGTCAGACTCCAGCCTACCTCTCAAAACTGGGGGCACGCACACTGACATGTACTGTAAGAATTAGTGTCTATGGATAAATACCCCATACAACCCCACTTCAAAAAAATCTGAACTATCCCTTTAAAAAAAAAAAACACACACACACACACACACACACAAGCTGCACAATATATTAAACTCCATTTTGAAAAATGACTAACCTCATAAGATTTGGTAATCTTGATAAACATGTCCTCAGCACCTGGATTTTTGTTTTTGTCAGGATGCCTTGAGAAGAAAATGCTCATTAGATAAAAAATTAAATGAGGTCAATAAAAACAGGTCAGTATAATGTTAAAAATATTTTTACCATTCTTTTGCAAGACGCTTATAGACCTTCTTGATCTCAGCTTGGCTTGCACTCCTGGTTACTCCCAAGATTTTGTATGGGTCCATCTCAGGCCCAGCAAGTGTTGCTCCTGTCAGCAGCACTGAGAGGATCACCACTACAGCCAGAGGCACAGACATCTTTGACCCTGCCATCACAGAAACCTTGAACATAGCAGAACCATCACCATCAAGTTAGTGGATTCATTCTGAGGGTTTTAAGACTGGTGTTGTGTCAAAATGTGTTCCCCAATGAAATACTGTTTCCAACCTGTTAATACAAGAGCCTCCCTTTGTGTTTAGGGTGAGGGACTATTCATTATTCATGAGGGGAAGGGGTGGTGCAAAAAAATATGCACTTGGGATAGACGTGTTTTTTTTTTTATTTTGGTTTAGGTGAGGGACATAAAACTTTAAATGTTGGTATTTTCTATTTATATTATTATATTTAAGTAACATCTGTTAAGTACACACACAAAGCAACCCTATGCAACTGACTGTCCCTTATGATGATTCTCTCTTTTCTACTTTTTCATAATTTCTTTCAATGTTGCTCTTGTTTGTTACAAACCTGTCATGTCACCAAATGTATTAAGCTTTGTTTGTCTTGCCAGTTCTCACGTTTTGTCTTGCTTCACTAAATTAAAAAAAAAAAAAAGAAATAAAAAAAAAGTAACCTCTGAACCCCAAATCCTGCAAGCCGATGTGAAAGGCATGTTTTCTTTATAAATCTGCAAAATCATATCATTCCTCATAGCCAGGAACTTAAAAAGTGGAAAAACAAAATTTCTCAAGGTCTTCAACACATCATTTTCGAAGAGGATTTACATTTTACTTGTGAAATTGTGTTTTTTTTTTTACTGTGATAACAAACGTCTGCACTGTTTGCTAGTTGCATAAGTTCCAATACTACCAACCTTTGGTGTGAACACAAAAAAATGGTGGAGGGAGGGTAATTGATTAGGAAAAAATATTTATAGCTTTGAAGAGGATCAAGATTTAAAAAGTCACATCCCAGCCACCCCCCTCTGTACAGTCCTTTACAGGGTTTGGGTCAGGTTTAGGTAGAAGGAAACACACATCAACGGGCAAACACTATTCAACCCAACAGCGGAAATCATGACACAGCCTTTAGCTGACATGCAAATCTCAAACAGGCTTTCCTCCATACTGACGTGATCATAGTTATGATGAAAAATGATGATAACAACCGGATAGCTAAATGAAAATGGCATTATAGCACGCTAACCACAGAAGCTAGGCAAGCTAGGTGGTTCATGTCATCTAACTAATAAAGCAACAGACATTTCAATATCATTATCCGACTGACATGTCACTGGGCTGTGACATTAACGTTATTCCTCGAGGATAAAAGCATTCACGCATTTTTAATTTTTTATTAAGGTTAGTTGCGATGCTACGGAGGTTAGCTGTCTCAACGAAACAGCTCTACAGTCACCTGAAGCAGATGCAGTCAGCCGGTACTACGCCACATATTTGGTGAAGATTTTGATGTTGTCCAGCTTGTCGGTGAACGCTGATGTGAACAGACAGCTAAATGTTCAGGGTGTGTTCGGCAGCATCCCACAGCTCCTCCAGGACGAGCTCACAACCTGCTGCTGCGAAGTAGGAGTAGAGGGGGAGGCGCCAAGTGTCGAAATTCATTTCGGGAGATTGAGTATTTGGTGACACTTCATGCTTCGTGTGCGTGTGTTCAGTTTATTACCCGTCGCGTCGCGCTTTTTAGTGTGACTCTATCGTAGCGCGCCGGTTGTGACACTGCAGCGTGCGGTAATTGAAATCAAACGCACCTTGTTTTTTTTCCCTCTGTGCTCACTCAGCGGACCAATCACAGACAACAGTGATGTAAACAAGGAAATAGCTAATGCAACCGAGCACAGTTCAGAGAAATGAAAAGGAAACTTCTAATATTTTTATAGGAACACGGTGTCATTTCCATTTAATAAACGAGTGGGGTAATTGTTCTCATTTTTAGGATACCGACCATCTCTGTAGTTTTAACAAACGGTGTAGGTTAGAGCTTTTGTGACACGTCTTTGTCTCCCTCACTGAAGTCGTTATTATTGAATGGAGAATGGAGGAAAGTCATAGAAAGACTCTTCGGAGCAACAGGAGCACTCTTGTAAAAGAGTTGAACCCATCAGACCTCTATGACGGCCTTCTGGAAAAAGGTGTTTTCACACAGGACATGATCGATGAGATAAAGGTAAGACAGCTGTTTAGGTCATGGCGTCAAGTTTCAGGTTAAAGGGAAGCTACGCCCATTTAAAAAAATGTCTATATGTTATTCCGATCGTCTAAGGCACTCCAAAAATAGAAGCAAACGTGGATAACTCTGTCCTAAATCCTAAATCTAGACTGCTCAAACTCAAATATGTGATGCCATCAGGTATGAAATGTGGAGCTGCTCTATAGACAATGACTTGGGAAAGATTTTACAGTTTAGTGGCACTCAACCAGGGGTCCGGGGACCCCCAGGTGTACTAGAGGCAGTTCCAGGGGGTTCCAAGAAAAATGGGATCATAGGTTTCACTTCCTCCATGGTTATCTTCTCACTTGTAGCGTCCAACTATAAACCTCTGGGCATACACATAACTAACAACCAGCATCTTTTCAGATGAAGATTGCTAAAGCAAATTCTAATCAAATGTGGGTCCTTGATCTAATGTGTATCAATTTAGGGGTCCATAACACAAAAAAGGTTAAGAACTACTTTTCTAGATGACACTGAGCTCACCGAGGGGAATGCTCTGAGTATATGGGAACATTTTCTGTTTCAGAAGTGAGAAAACTACAGCAGAATAAAGCTACTTTGAGTATGAACTCTGTAGTTGTGTAAATAATAAAAAAAAACAGTTTTGGGTAGACACCTGGCTATAGATAGAGGTGTGTAAAGTCAGTTTAAATCTATCAGTTGAAGTGAAATTTATATTTGGAAAATTTCCTTTGCTCTTCCTGACAAACTAACTAATGTAGGCAGTGGTAGTCCAGTAACTCCCCTGTTCTATGATGTTATGTTACTGTTTTTGTCAATAGAGTCAAGTGGCTTTGACATAACAGCTTTATTTCTCCATCCGAAAGGGCTGTCTGATGTCAAGGTACAGCAGTGAAAATACTCTAAGTGTAGCACAATTACTTTTTTATGCTGCTAAAAACTTATGGACGCAGCTTTGGCTCAGCGTTGTGTGATTTTATGTGCTTGACACGGGGGTTTTATACCAGGAAGTTATTGTAAACAAACTTTTAATTCAGTCTATAAAAAAGCAAAACAACCATTCTGTGAACCCACTCCTATCCATTGTCTAAGGAGCAGTTTCAGATTTTATACATGTTAAAATCACAAGTGTACTCAGTTCTCCGGTTTCTGGCTTTGAGACAGAGTAGCTCATATTCACAAATATTGACTGCATTTTCCTAGGCCATGGACATAACATATTCCAATTAATAATTCATGTGGTATTCCACTTTTCCAAGTCTTTGTGGGATGGCTACACTTAGAACAGCACTCATTACTGCGTCTCTGTCTTGTCAGAATGCTGGGACTAGACGTGACCAGGCCAGACAGTTAGTCCAGGACTTGGAGACTCGTGGGGGTCGGGCCTTTCCATTATTTCTAGAGTGCCTTCAGGAGACAGATCAGCACAGTTTGGCAGAGCGTCTTCAGAGTGGAGCTCCAGCACTTCAACTACAACCTGCAAAACCAACTCGGTCTGTCCGTCCTGTTGTTCTGCCTCTCCCAACTTGTAAGTTTGTGATACTATGATATATTTAAGTATTTTTTCTTTTTGGGCTAATAATTACAATGATTTGTAACTCTCTGGTCTAATCATATTGACAAATACACGTGGCCTATATGTGTATGTGCTCTTTGTTTCTTAAACAGCCTCTCCTGTGGATGCTGATAAGCAAAGACAAAACGATGTCCCTGTCCATCCATTACCGAGACCCAACCCTACTCCCAGTCCATGTAAGATATGTGATTAATTTACATGCTAGTGACAGGCTGGTAAGTTTCTTGATGCTTAACACATATTGATATTTATGTCACAGCACCTGAAAGGGATTACGCAAGACCGAGGCCACCACCAAGACCTAGACGGGATAGCATTCAGGTAAGCACCATTGACTTATCACACACTTTACAACCAACAGAAAGACAAAAGTTGTTGCTAAATTCAGAGTATATATTTACATGTCTCTTTCTCTGTCTCCCTTTTTCTGTGTTTGTATCAGAGCTATAAAATGGACGCCAGCCCATGTGGACATTGCCTCATCATAAACAACGTAGAGTTTGAACCCGCGAGCGAGCTGAGCAATCGCAAAGGGTCAAACATAGACTGTGACAAGCTGGAGAGAAGATTCAAGGCACTTAACTTCATTGTGGAAGTTAAGACAAACCTGAAACAAAGAGTAAGAGGCTTTTCTTTTGCCTCTGTGCCTGACAACACAAATAAAACGTTGGAGTTCAGAGTTTTAAAGCTAACTTTTATCACTGCATTTCAGCAAATCAAACATCAACTGTCAGCTTTATCGAAGAAAGACCATTCACAGTATGACTGCTGTGTGGTTATCATGCTGTCCCATGGGACTGAGGTAAGAAAAGTCCTGTATGTTTTTTCCTCAGAAAACACCATCCTCTCTGACCTGCTAAAAGTTCAGATCACAATGACTTATACGCTTATATTTATGCTCATAGGTGAGTCACAACCGCTTCCCTGGTGCCGTGTACGGTGTGGATGGACAGTTTGTTCCTGTTCAGCATATCACAAACTACCTAAACGGGCAGCACTGTCCATCTCTACAGGGCAAACCCAAACTTTTCTTCATTCAGGCCTGCGGAGGAGGTAACAAACATTGAATTTACTGTTGAACAAGTAACATAGCCTGCGTAAAATCACTTAAAGTGGTCTCATAGGGAAGCATTTGTTTTTGTCCTTGAGGTGAAAGAGACACAGGTTTTGAGGTGTCCCCAGATGAGGTTAAACCAGCCATCGGTGGAGCCGATGATCAGACAGACGCCATTCCAATGTCATCTAGCAGCGACTCTCTCAGCATGTCAGATGAACCGGATGCTAGAGCCTCACTGCCCACTCCGAGTGACATTCTGGTGTCCTACTCTACTTTCCCCGGTATATGTGTGTGTGTGTGTGTGTGTGTGTGTGTGTGTGTGTGTGTGTGTGTGTGTGTGTGTGTGTGTGTGTGTGTGTGTGTGTGTGTGTGTGTGTGTTGTATACATGCATCTGTGTTTACAGTACAGTCGCATAGACTTGACTATACATGTCTTTCTATATCCTATTGTGACAAACACAGGTTACGTTTCTTGGCGAGACACCCAGTCGGGCTCCTGGTACGTCGAAACACTGGACAGTATCCTTGAGGAAAATGCTGCTACCAATGACTTGGTAACAATGTTGATGATGGTGAGCTTCTCTTATTACACCAGCAGAACTAGCCGGTGTTCTATTGAATCCCCTTTACCATTTAGAGCTTTTTAATTTAACCATAGACACATCTGATAATTGATTGTGCTTATTTCCAGGTTAACCATGAAGTCTCCCAAAACTCTGCAAAAGGGCTCTACAAGCAAATGCCGGGCTCCTTTAACTTCCTTCGCAAACTTCTCCACTTTCAAACCCAAGCGTAGCGATCTGCAGAGTACAAATGTGAAAATTTTTGTTTCACTTTCAGGGAATGATAATTTGTTTCACTGCCGTACGACATGGCTGTAATTTGTGGGGATTGTGCCTCAGCAGAGTTGCTAAGTGTATGAAATAGCTAAATTGTGGTTTTTCTTTCACAGACTAACAATCATGTCTTAGTGTACATTTCTATTACGTCTTACTGTGTGTTAACATTTTTTCTAAATTAACTTTTTGGGTAAAGGTATCATCTTGGAAAGATATTTATGTACTGTGAAATTGAGGTTTAGGTAAGGTATTTTTTAAGTATACTTTGTGTCTTGTCATCACAGCAGCTGTCAAATTTCAAGAACAGACAATCAATGTAATGTTCAATTTTTATTCTGCAAGTTGACATAAAAGACTCTTATTTCAAGTCTTCTTATATTGATTTTTTTCAACAAAATGAATTTTTCATGAGTTATTTTGTGAAAATGAGGGTGGAGAAAAGGAAAGACTCTCCATATACAAGATTAGAGTCACCTATGAGAGTTAATTGTGCCTCCCATTTTTCCTGCATAATTAAATATGCATAAGACTTCAATGGTGTTGTCGCCCCGCTGAGAGAGAAAGCATTTTATATTCTTTGGCTCATCAGCTTCCTAGTCCAGCTCCAACACACACAGTGCTACAGTCACTCTAATGCACTGAGCTCTCCAGTGACTCAGTGAGTCATCTTGACTAAACTCAAATCTCCAAACACCAGTATAGATAGTGTTTTTGACTCACTTCTGTTGAGTTTTTTTATTTTTCTTCCACTGCCACCAGGGGGCTCTGCAAAACTAAAAATGGATTCATTTTTGTTTGTTTGTGGTGGTTTATTTCTGTCTTTGTTAGCAATTTTCCAAGAGGAATGCACATAATAAAGAATAAATTAGATCAAAGCATTACATTAAAAATCAAAGAAAACAAAAAGGTGCCCTTTTTACTGATCATATTCTCACGAGTAACTCATTTACTAAGTTTAAGTTAAACATTTTTTTTTTTTGCATTCCAGTTGCTCAGATAAATACACACTTTTCCACACATATGTTTATCTCTAATATCCTGAACAGCCTCACAGAACCTATAGCATGGCCATAGATTCATAGACTTGTTTTCTCTCTTAAAGCTTGTAAACATTTTTTGCCAGAAAACCTATTTCAATTAATTCAATTATCCCATATACATATAGATATACTTTGCTGTAATTAAATAATTAATTGGCCTGAATTATTTGCTAGAACTAATCAAAGCTATGTGACCATATTCTCATAATAGATCAGTCTGCATGGCATGATGGGTAATAATTCAGTTAAAGGTCCAGTATGTATGATTTAGGGGCATCTAATTGTAGAAACTGTATAAAATATGCATATATTCATTAGTTAATAATCACCTAAACAATAAGAGAGGTTGTGTTTTCATTCATTTAGAATGAGCGGTTTATATTTACAGTCCATACAGAGTGGGTCCTCTTCCATGGAGTCTGCCATGCCGCCCTACAGTAGCCTGGAATGGACAAATCAAATATTGGATCTAGATCGGGCTTTTTCGCTTCAGTCACCAAAGTTCTTCTACATGCTTGGCACACAGGAGAAGTTTCAGTCTACAACCTCACCGCTAGATGCCACTAAATCCTACACACACTATACACTGGACCTTTAAGGTACAAAGCACAAACGGTGTGTAAAATTACAAGACTATATAATAAATATGAAATAACACAATTAATTTTTTTCCTGATTTATTTACAGACCCTAAACAATACAAGAAAGTTGTAAAATGTTTACATGGATGAAGCTAAATTTTATATTTAATACTGCACTCTGTATCTGTTGAGAGAACTACATGTGACTGACTTGTGAACGCTGATAAGCTGCATGGAAAAGAGAGTTATCCAGGGTCACTGTCAAGTTTAGTGAATAATGTATTGGTGAGAAACGTTTTGGTGACTTTTTTTTTAAAGATGTGTTTTTTTAAGTTATAAGAGTTGACTGCTGAAAAAATCCTTCTGATTTCCAAAGGCCACAAAAAACTCTATTTTTTTCCTAACTTTTCTACCTTTTCATCACCAAAATCTCCCAGAGCCCCAAGCTGCAAAGGTTCTTTTTTTTTCTGAACTAGAAAAATCAATACAGTTTAAACGCTAACTGGATTTTCCACGGCCCGGTCAGGTTACAACAACAACCTTTTTTTTGACAAACCACTGCAACCCCTTACATGCCTCACCCTCAGACATGTAGGCGCCAACAGAACATTGTTGATGGGCACATTTTATTCCCGCTTTGGTTGATACTGCTGCAAGTTGTCATCATGACAAGAACATTGTGATTTCTGTACGCCTGAAGTTGTTTTTCCTACTCTCATTTAGCATCACATTTTCCAAAACAAGTCCTGCACATGACTCCTAATCTGCACTTGCAGCTTCTTCTATACTATGTACAGGCAATTTGTTGATCTCAACTCAGATATTATATGTGCTATATTTTATTCTGTCTTGAAGGTAAGCCTTTTAGCTCATAAGTGTATTGCACTCTCACATTTTTAAGAACGCACAAATGGTTGAAATAATTCTTGCCAGTCTGCTTTGAATATTACAGTACCTCTGAGGCACAGATCTAGTTCTAAAACAAAGTCCTTCCCAGCGAAGGAGGAGAAAATACTTCCTGTCACACATCTGTGTGTGTTAATTTTGTATCCAGAGATGAATCTATATTCATCTGCAGGGTGCAAAGGGCAAGGAGCAATGACAGCACATTGTCAAATACAACATAATATCATCTGCATAAAATGACATCCTTTTTCTGTGCAACCAGAACACCCCCTATAATAAACTGTGCTCTTATAGTGACTGCAAGAGGATAAAATGCCAATGAGAAAAGAAGCAGAGACAAGGGACAACCCTAGCATGTTTACATAATATTCTTAAGGAGATTATATTATTGCCCAAATGTATTATGATTTTCAAAGCAAAATTCCTGTCTTGGCCTTAAATTAGATTTTGGAAATTTTACATTAGCACTTTAATTCCCAGTGTAATTTGAGAGACATCTCAGGTTTGTTATTCAGTCGTTTCTCTCAGTTAATACAATGACATTGCCAAACTACGCCCTGCTTTCAACCAGCTCAAACAAATCATCCACTGTTTTGTCTCTTGGCATCTTGACAAATTGTAATACACTGTTTTCTTGTTTATCTTGCAGTATCCAGAACTGCAAAGTTTGTTTTGCAGTGCTATGTAAACCTGGTTTTAAACAGTGCAATATAATACATTTTTCATTATTATATAGTTAAAATGGGCCATTTTACATCATTCTGACTTATCATAGTAGTAAAGTAAAACACAGATATTGATATCTTGAGTGAACCAGGACAATACCAGGACCCTGAAAATGAAGCCGCAAACTGAATTTAGCTCATAAAATGTTGGTAGTGACACCTGTACTTTTCTTGTGTGAACTGCAGATAGATAAACAAATCAGCAAGCACACCACTCAGTATAACGCCTTATTTCAACCAAAATTCAACCCTACTCAAATAAAACAACAACAAAATGACTCAACCCTGTCGTGCAGAAATACAGAGAGTTTAAAACATATAATCTTTTATGGTATAAACTGTTTGTATTGTATGTAGATCAGACTGTTATCACAAATAGGTCCTATATTTAACCCCAAATCTTTTCCCTGTAGTGTTTTTGTAGCCAAAACTGTAACCACACACTGTACACACTTCCATGTAACACATAGTAGAATATGGCAATCATTACAATTGAGTATTAAATGTTATTCTAAATAAATGTATCTCTTATTTTGACATAGCTAAGAAAAAGTAGGAATAGCCAATATTTTATTAGACTGCAGCTCCGCTCACATATCTTCCTTCGTTTCCCTGTATGTGTGCCTGTTTCCTTTCAAATTTGGGAAATTCCAGCCAGTTGAATAGGAGCCACAGGAGCAAAGTTCAGGTTTGCTTTGCATGACAGACTGCCCCACTTCCAAATGAATAAATAGTGAGTGTGTATTATCACTTACCACTTATGAAATTACCACAATCAGTCTTATTGCTCACCGAGTACTGGGCCTGTAAAAACATGCTTCGCTTCAGCATCACATTCTGTGAGTATACTGACGACCATAATAATAAAAAGAAGGTTATAAAAATAATGCTTTCTATTCATTAAGTACATTTTGGACAGTGATTTTGTGAAATGAGATCCCTTTGATTCTCTTGAGTTCTGTTTCTTTTGTAGTGCTGGCAGCGACCTGTCTGCTTGTAAGTCCAGGTAAATATTTTTGTGCTTGTTATGAAGATGCTTGGATACATTTATATATATATGCCATTTGTGTTAAACTAATTCTTCCATATCTGTTTTTAGCTGTGGCCAAAGAGATGGTTATCACTTGTAATGTTGACACTGTCCAGCGCCTAAGCTGTGGTATGCCTCTATGTCCTGAAATGTTTTGACTACAACACTGCTTATATGAATTTTAGTAGCACTAAAGTGCTGGTTTGATTGTTTAGTTTCTATTTTAACTGTTGTTAAGGTATGAGAAAAAATGATATAAATATTGATCTGCTGCCATGATTTTTTTTTTTTTGCCAGTAAGTTTCAAGATAAGGTGATCATTAGCGTAACACCAAAACCTGTACCTTGTCAGATTCTGTGACCTAGTACCAGACATCCTTAAAAATCACTGAGTTCTGTGAGTTGGACAGTGGTTAGGGTTTAGGGGCTAGATCATGGATTGTGATGGGTCACAGAATGCGGTTCAACAGTGACCCATTTCCTAATTTCTCCTTCT
The DNA here is from genome assembly GCF_008729295.1 of Plectropomus leopardus. Lineage (NCBI taxonomy): Eukaryota > Metazoa > Chordata > Actinopteri > Perciformes > Serranidae > Plectropomus > Plectropomus leopardus. The sequence goes on along the minus strand of NC_056470.1, from coordinate 10,228,554 downwards.
TTGCCGTGTAACAGATATTGGAGTGATCAGTGTGCTAGAAGCACTGTATGGACGTGCAGATAGTGAGATCTGCAGTGAGGGAATACCTCAGGAACAGCTTGTGGATACAAATTGTGCTCAAGAAGGCACAGTGAATGTCCTTAAGAAAAGGTACACATTACATGTACCGTACAATCATAGAATAAAAGTATACTGTTCTTTATTATATGTGTTCTAAATGAAGCAACTAAGAAACAAAAAACATTTAACCAGACCAAAAAATAGTACAAACATTTCTACTGCAGTTAATATTACAAGCAGCTGCTGTCATCAATGCTTGATAGATACACATCTTAAAACACACTTGCTGAGTGCATTACTTCAGAAGCATATTGCTTAAGTATCAAGTGTATTCTTCAGCTTCCTTTTGAAAAAAAGGTGACTGATTCATTGCAGAACGAGGAAGAGATTGGACTTTTGCATGGCACAAAGTCACAACACTGTAGTGTTTTGTTGTGATTTTGTTTTATGTTCTTCCTGCAGGTGTGATGGAAAAAGGGTGTGTGAAGTGAGCAAGGATATCTTTGGAACAACTGATCCCTGTGAAGGCACCTCTAAATATCTACAGACCAAATACACCTGCCTCCCAGCAAGTCAGTCACATGTCTGCATGAAACTAAAGCTGCAAAGCCCAACCTGATATTTTTCACTACTTTATTTATAGCGATATAGTTTCTGTTTGCCAACTTGTCAAGATTTTCATGCATGGCTTGTTGCATTGGACATTTTATGCCTACTGTCAAAAAATGTATAGTAAAAAAAATGGATTTCAGTGATTTATTTTAGCCACCTTAAAAAAAAAGCAGTTTCAGTTTAAGTGTGAACTACCTTTGGAATATTTTAAATGCTTACCTTGCTGTCAGCAATTTCCAACAGGAAACTGAAACTGTTAAAACAGTCTCTTCAAAGCCAGACTCCATGGAGAAACACAGACATTTCACATCACTGAACACAAGAGTTGCTGCTCTACCACTGCCTCAATTATTTAGTGTGTTTGTCTTATTGTAAGACTTTGGTGTTTAAAGGGTTAGTTCTGATTCACCAAAGTCACACAATAATACAGAAAACCAACTATTCGAGGAAGTCTTAGACCAGCAGTTCACGTGTTCAGTGTGCCAAAATTACTGTTTTTGTCAATGGAGTCTGGTGGCTTTAGTGAAAACATTGATGGGGAACTGAGGCTGTTGGAAATGGCTCTTTGTCAAAATAAAGCACACATTTTTTAAATCAATTTAACGTACACTTATATACTTACATATATATATATTTGTGGGGGTGTGAGCTTTTAAGTGGCTAAAAAATGTTTGCTGTTTTGCAACTGCCCCCCTTCAAAGCAGTGCATTGCTCAGCTTTTGTGTCAGTACTTCAGCCTGCTTCTCTAAACTAGGGGCATACTGACTTCCATCTACAGTAGGTAATATGATAGATAAGTGCCTCATACCACCCCACTTCAAAAGATCAAAACTATCCCTTTAAGCTTTTTGGCCCTGCTTTGAGAGCTTTGGGTGATTCAAACAGGAAGTATTATGTTCCCATGGAGTGTGTAATTCAACAATGGAATAAACCTAAATTGCACTGTTTTTATTTGTGTGATCTGATTTGAAGATCACAAGAGGAGGGGTGACTTTTCATTTAAAAAGTGCATCAGCTGGGTTTTAATAATGCAGTAATGTATATCATGTTATTTTGACAGTTCACCAGGTGACATGTGAGCACTCTTTTGCACACCTGCATTGTGGTAAGATCACATATTCTCCTCTGTGTGTTTGGTGCATTACAATGAAAACGCATGATTTACTGTATTTTCATGCCACTTTAATCGTCAATATGTTACTTTGGTCGTTGGTTACATGTCTCTAAATGCTATAATCTTCCCTACTCTCCTGCCTCTTCTTGCCAGATGTTGGACAGGTTATAACTGTCTACGGCGCTGATTATGGACGCAGAGACCAGACCACATGCACTTACAAACAGCCAGCCACTAGGATCCAAAATACTGAATGCTCAAACCCAACCAGCGTTGTTTCTGACAAGTACAGTTGCCCACTCTTTGTCAGCTCAGTCAGAATCATGGTGTAATCAAGCCTGTATTCACAATGCCACTCTGTCTCCACAGATGTGATGGGAAAAATAGCTGCGATATCAAAGCAAGCAACTCAGTGTTTACAGACCCCTGCCGCGGCACTTACAAGTACCTGGAGGTGGCTTACATATGCGAATGTAAGTATCCTAAAGGCCAGTTGGGTGGGAATTATCAGCGCTACATAAATAAAGTTTGATTGTTTGATTGATTGAACATAACATAACATGCCCAAATAAGTATATTTGAAATGAAAAAAAAAAAAAAAAACTAAAATTCTTAAGTTCTTTATCCATCCTTAATCCAAAAGTGCTATATTTTCAGTTCAGTTTGATTGGCTCTCAATTTGGACACAATGATATGTGCTTATTAAGAGTAAAATGCATTTTTTAACCATCCTGCAATAACACATGTTGTGCAGTCACTCGGATTTATCATAAGTGAATTTTTCATCAGACCTTTTTATTTTTTTTGCAGATCCCATTAACATTCCAGAGGAGTCTCTGTAAATGTACTGAAATAACACAATAAACATGTATTAAATTATACATTCAATCAGTTCTGCGTGTCTTGTCAGTTTGTGATTAATATATGGCTATAGTGCTGATGATTATTAAAAGAAAATCTGAAGAAACGGGCACAAGCAAAGCTCTACTGCAGTGACTCTCAGTGTCTGATGTTTTCATGGTCTTCCAGGAAGTCCAGAGACAAAAAAATAACAATAGTGTTCCAGGAAGTATACAGACAAAATAACAATGCAAAAATTCCTTTTGTTTGTCAGTTTGCAGTAACTGAGAACATGTTATTGTTAGCTAGAAAACCGGTTAATCTAATGGATGAAGACATTGCTAACCAAGCAAAACTGATTGTCACAAGTTGCTGAGAGTAGATACAGGGGGCACATCTGCCTTAATATTTAGAGTATGCATTTGTTTTCAATAAAAACATAAAAGTAGCAGAGGACTTTTATTTCAACAAAATTTAAGATATCTTGGCCATAAATTGATGCAGACAAGGCAAAAATTGATACATAAATATTGTAATGGATGTTTAAAATTACATGGGGAGAACCTAAACCCTAAATACAAACCTACACCCTTTGTGAGGAGGGTAAGCGACATATACAGTAGGTAGACCAAATAGTCACACAAGAATACAACCTAAAAATTACTCCCAGTCTATATGCATCTAAAAGATCGGGAGCTGTCCTTCAACGAAGAAAATGTAAAAAGTGTGAGGTTATGAACGACTGAATTTGTTGTCAGGCTGGAAAAACCATCTCTCAATAGGCTGACGACATATCCCAACATCACCACGCAACAAGTAATGCACTTTGTGAACACCCATTTTCTTCTGACATTTCACTTTAACTTTTTCGTTCTTTTTTTTGCACAACTCACCTTGTGACATTTCCGTAACTGGAGTCAGCATGTTGAGAAATCTCTGGTTCATCATCCTGGTCACTGTCCTCTTTCATCACTGTTACACCTTTAGAAAGAAGACATTCTAGTTTACATTCCTCTTTACATTTTTGCATAGCTGAATGGGAGCCAATTGTGCAAGATCAAGCCATTGTTTTGTATTTAAGGCAAAGACAGATCCTCACCAGACAGAAGAAACACAGGCTTATCTGCTCCAGCATCCATCAGTCCCGCTGTTCCTCAGGCCGGTCCTCTAACATCATGCTCCATTTCACCACCGCTCTGTGTGAGTACACAAATGACAATTAACAGTAATTGTGTGGGTTCATTTAAAATTAGAAATTAGGTAAGATTCGAGATGTCTTGCTAAAGAAGCTAAAAGCTTTAACTTTTTGAAACCTGGAGTGATATTGTTTTTCTTGTGCTGCTTTCAGACGCCTTTAACAAGCATTTAAACCTCTGGGCAAATTGGTGCGATTTCTTTAATACAATTTTTTTAAAAAGGGGAAAAAGACAATGGGCGACTCAATGAGAAATGTTCCACAAATTACAAGATATAAAGAAAGTGAAAAATGTCTAGGGGAAAAAAACTATTTTTAATTCCCATAATTACTTAATATTATGCTACAGAATTATACATTTTAATGATTTTTCCAGGTCATTTCCTTGTTTTATTTTTTATTTCTGTAAAACTAATTTTCAGGTTATTTGATTGTACTTTTCACAAATTTCTTGCTAATTTTTTTGGGTCATTTCTTTTTTCATTGCTCAATACCTTCCCTCCAAGTTTTGGATGAAATCAAGCTATTTTGGTCAGGTTTCAAAGTTAATATATCTGATTAAAGTCAACCCACCACATATATATTGCTACTGAGTGAGAAAGTAAAAAAACACCTTTCTTAGGCACATAAAGGGGCCACTGAAAATAACATATTCTACTTTATGAGCATATTTTCCATATTAATAACTTTAAACCTGTCCCATTAGATGCTGTGTTTTCTGTTTTTTCCAACAAAGGGTTTATTTCCGATCAACACCGTTTTGTTTTGGGGTTTTTTTTCACTATTTGCCAGCAATAACTTTTGTGAAGCAGTGCTTTTTCAGTTTGACACATTACACCTCAAACATTGTCGTGTTTGCATTTCTGATTACTAAACATCTGTTGCCGTGATGATGACAAATGATGACAAATATCTGATGGATCATGTTCAAAACTTATGTCTGGAAGTAACAATCACTGAAAGAAAATTGTTCTGCACTATGTGTTACAATTTGGTGGACACGGCCCCAAAAATAGGACTCTTAAGACCGAATGGTAAGAAGAATTTCCTTACTGAAATCATGCAACTGAACAGAGAAAGGCCAATGTAACCAGGCTGTGAGCAGGCAAAAGAAGGCAGGCGTTCAAAGTTAGGGCAGTACTCCAAGGCAAGGTTGCTCAGTGAAGAGTGCATAAGGCAATCTGTTAGAGAACAAGTGGAAATGTGCTGGTATAGACGTAGGAGGAAAGTGGGAACAGGTTTGTGGATGGGAGGGAATATCAGGTGAGTCTGAGGGCATCTAGTGGATGGTTCGAGGATGGCACATCACAAGGAGACAGGGACCAAGAGCCAGGCCAGAAAAACACAACCAACCAGTCCTCATGACGCAGCTCTTGAAATGTATAAATAAATGTGCATTTTGTACGTACAATCAAATTATTGTCTGAGTTATGGGTAGTAAGAAAACATAATAATATAATAATATTCCACATTTACTAAAACATAGAAAATGGACAGCAATGAGAAACTAAAGAAGTGACGCAAAAAATTCAAGAAAAAAAGACACAAGGAAACACCTGAAAAAAGTGCTTAATAAATGATAATAACTTTAAATATTTAATAATGATAATGATAATTATAGTTTTTGGATATTTATCCCTAGCTTTTTAAAACAAATGATTTTCCAAATCCTGTAAATTCTTGCAATTTGCAACAGTGCCTGCCATGTTGCTCTGCTTTTTTCCCCCATGTTTCAAAAGAAAGCAAACCATTTGGCATAGATTTCAAAGGTTTAAACATTTGTGAGGGTGTCTGAACACAGCACAAGAAAGACAATGTCGATCCAGGTTACTGTGTAGCTGTGTTCTATTAGGCCTTCATGAGTAAGGCCAAGTTATGATGCATGTTTGCTGCACTGCCATGGCCTACTAGGACAAAACTGAGCCATTTTTAATGTTATTAGCACCACCTGTCCTTTTCCTGCTTGAACAAGTCAAAGTGCCTGCTATGAAAAATCCATTTTCTACTTTGACACAGCAGAATAACAATAATAAATAATAAACAATTTCTTTTTGTAAGACTTTGTAACTTTTGGTAATGTTTTTCTGACACAATTTGACATTTATGTTTCTCTTCCAGTGCTGGCGACAACATGTTTGGTCATGACAACAGGTGAATGTGATAATTATGATGCTTGCATTTATTTTCTACATACCGTATGTGGCTTCAAAACACAATTAACTCAACTTGTGCTCTCATATGTGTTATTTTAGTTGTTTCCACGGAGAAAGTTGTCACCTGTGGCAATGGTGGGAATGTCCAGCGCCTGAGCTGCGGTATGACTGAACTCTAAAAGTCTTTGTGTCCACAATGAGTTGTACATTTAAAGACATAATATGCAACATTTACAAATTATTTACAACAAGACCTATGTTATATCTTATATTGATTTGTGTACTTCCATTACACCAAATACTTCAATGTTCAAACACAGAGAAATATGTCATTTTATTGAAGGTGATGGTGGGACTCATTTGGTTGCCTGTCAGTGGCGTCATACACACTTTATCCTCTCTTGTAACAAGAATTCAGCATATTTCTGCCACACACCACAATTTTTCATTAACTGCATGCCATTTTGCAACACAGCAGAGGCCTAATTTATTGAGGTAACATGATTTAACCTTTAAATATCAATCTGGCTTAACATAATAGAGTGCTCCACGGATGGCAAACCCAAAAGGTAACATCACCCTGGTTCCCTCCTCCAAAAGCCTATGGGATTTTCCCATTGGATTTTGGATCATTACAGAAATTAATAATGTTTATGATACTTATTCGTTTTGTTCAGAAAGATAATCCCCACATATGAACAACACTTTCAGGAATTTTTAACCTAATAACAGAGGTAAAAAAAAAAAAAAAACTACGGGTACGTTGCCATCTACAAGGCTGTCAAGTCATGTTAATCAAAGTTTTGCTTGGTGAAGTTTTGTCGGCTCACTTAGCCACTTGTTAGCAACCCCCTTTTTTAAGACACATATAGGCTTAAAAGTTGATAAGTGGAGTATTAATTAACGTATTTTATGCCGTAAACGCTTAAGTCTTTTTTAAGCTTTCATTAACCACAGATCTTGTTAATGCTTCGAGCCAAAAACACATTCAAAAAAACAACTTACTTTGAGACGAGGGAACAAATGACATGCTAACAGGTGTCCGGGGTTTAGAGCTCAATACTGGGCGTTTCTAGCAGCTTATGCTAGCCAACAAGCTAATACGTTCGGTAAAATATTGCAAAAAAAACTGCATAAGCCGAACTAATGCTTGCACTTATGGCTGTTTCATTAGAATAAATCGTCACGTGACTAAACACAACATAAATAAATCTAAATAAAATACATTTACCTCTCAGTGAATGTGATTCCCGTGTGTCACGTCGAACAAATTTTCATCAGTGACGGCAGTTAACAAACAGTGAAGACAACAAGTCCCATGATCCCACGCTACTTCGTGACATCAAATTCTTTTGTCACTGTTACGACCATAGTCTATACACAAATATGTGTAAATATGTATAGGCTATAAAGATATGATGTATATCTTTATTTACAGCCTATGGTTTTGGCTGAGAGACCCTTTGTGGCAGAAATTTTATAGTTATGCCATCGCAAGTTGAAATACCCTTAAACCCCAGAAAAATAGGTGAGCTTTGATTTTCTGTCTCATCTAAAGCAACATTATGATGTTCATGTTAGACAGGAGAAAAGTGAGAAAAATGTTCACACCAGATTAGCTTTTAGAAATGTATGACTCGGTCAACATTCAAAGATTAGACATTATTCCTAAAGTCATTTCTTTAGAGTGGCACTCTCTGTCTGGTCTCTGATCTGTCCCTCGTTGTGTAACAGACTTTGGAGTGATCTTTGTTCAGGAAGTGCTGTATGGACGCGCAGACAATGAGACCTGCAGTGTGGGAAGACCATCGAGACAGCTTGCCAATACAAACTGCGCTCAAGAGGGCGCAGTGGACGTGGTCAAAAGAAGGTACACATTACATGAACAATCACAGGATAAAAATATATTATAGGACGCCCACAGCGCCCGTGATGCCTAGCACTGGACTAAGAAATTTGTAGGCTGCTGTTAAGTTCCCTGTTTTATGCATGTTCTACAACATAAAAGGCACTTTTTGGTAGTGTTAGTAATGTGCTTGTTCATAACATTGTGGTTTATGTTGGTTATTATAATACTTGTTACTATCAGTGAGTTGGCAGTTGCATAATTGTTCTTCCTACATTGGTTATCAATCAAATATTGAAATTGTATAAAATTAGTTCCTATCCTTAATTGTGTTGAAGTGTCAGTAACACATTTTAATTTTAATTATATATATATATTATGTATTCTGTGGTTACTTCTGGCAATGAGTCTCTTAATAATGCACCTTGAGACACAGACTCATTGTATTTTCCAGTTGCGTTGTATAGGGATTAATTCATTTTACAGCAGATTTCTTTTGTGAAACTGAAAGACTAAAATGACTAGGTTGAATCTATTGACAGACCCTACATACAATCCCCCATACAATCCCTGGTCCAAAATATTTTCTCACCAAACATAGTGCAGAGAAATTAATTTGACATTATACTGTTATAATACATAAAGAGGGGCGCCTGGTGGCTCAGGGGATAGAGCGGGTGCCCCATGTACATAGGCTGTGTATTTGCTGCAGCGGCCGAGGATTTGATTCTGGCCTTGGCCCTTTGCTGCATGTTACCCCCTCTCTCTCTCTCTCCCCATTTCATGCTATTTCTGTTCTATCATTAAAGCCCCCCTCATACAAAAACACACAATGGGTTTCCTGTATTCAAGTCTACATTTCACACTACATATTGCATTTAAAGTGTGGGGATTAAACAGTAACATCTCTGACTCTCTCGTTTTAGTGCGGTTTTGCTTTGTGCCCAAAAAATGCTCCTTTTGTGTTTCCTACAGGTGTGATGGCAAGAAGGAGTGTGAACTAAACATAAACACTGTCCGTGCCATATCAGATCCCTGCCGCGGCATTTACAAATACCTGGAAACCACCTACACCTGCTTCCCAGCAAGTAAGTCACATGCCTGCATGTAACTAAAAAGCTGCATACATTATTGTGTAAAGTCTAATGTTATTCACTCATGTCACTTTGACAGTTCACTTGTCTGCCTGTGAGGGCTCTGTGGCACACCTCAAGTGTGGTAATGTTTTTTTCTCTGTTTTTTGCATTTACGGTGAATTAATATGATAAGCATAAGCATAATTACATTTTCAAATAATCTGATCTAACTAACTCTTAGCTACAATTCTGTATTCTTTGATTGTCCCTGCTCTTTCGGACAGACGTAGGACAGGTGATATTTGTGTATGGTGCTGACTATGGACGCCGTGACCAAACCACCTGCTCTTACCAACGGCCTTCCAATCAGATTGAAAACGTCACCTGCTCAAGACCCACTGACAAAGTTGCTGAAAGGTACAGCTGCACAATCTCTGCTAAAAGAACATCAAAACTGACAAGAAAGGGGATAAAAGAGGGTAGACATGCACAAAGAACATCCAGGGCCAAGGCACACATTATGTACAAAAAATACACGGACATTTGGTTGTGTTTGTGTGTTATGCTGCACCCATTGCAATCTGCAAAAATCATGATATCTACCAGCAAACACTGTGTGTATATATATATATGTACTGTATTCCATCATGTTTCTCTGCATCTACAGCTGTAATGGAAGAAACAGCTGCACTGTCAACGTGCTCAACTCAGTATTTGGCGACCCCTGCCGCGGCACTTACAAGTACCTGGAAGCAGCTTACATATGCGAGTGTAAGTATCTTAAAATTATCTGCAGTACTTGACAGTTGCTTGAATTATTTTTGTCTGAATTTTATATTTTATTTCTTTGCAGATCCCGTAGATAATACAAGCCAGACTCCAGTGCATGAATCTACTGAAATTTGAGTCATATCCCAATACACATACTTTGAATGAAATGCATTTTGTTCGTTGGCTTAAGAAATAAAATAAAAACTACCAGAATGCTGTACCGGATTCATAACTATTAAGAATTCCAACATGTTATTTCCATGGTCAAGGAAGTTTCAATCAATATGTGTAAACATGAGCTACTCTGAGCTCTTTCAGTGGCTTTCAGTGAGTTTTTTTTTTTTTTTACCCAAACAATGTTTATTTTCTTTTTCTTTAATACCCAAATGGCCTTTATTCTATTGTGTGCCTCGTTTTACACAAATGCCCTGCAGTTAGCTTACTACATTTAGATTAATTGTATCTTAAGATTAGCTGTTCTATGCTATCCATAAAATATGTCACTTAGTCAGGGGTCTTCAGTTTCCTTAATGATAGGAGGAGGTTGGGAACCACTGCACCAACTCCTTAACCTACTGAATTTCAGTCATATCACAATAAAAGTGCATTAAATTAAATACTTGACAGTGTCATATACTGAATCAAGAAATGTAAAAACTAACTGTAGAGTCCTGCTCCAAATAAAAGAAACCAGTATGGAATAGTTTGCCCATACAGGTTGTTAAGAGGTTTAAATCTTCAATGGAGAGATCTGAATCTAAACCAACCTGATTGTTCTGAGTGACTGTGTGTGACAGTTTGGTAGTTAGCATTAGCAGCTGTAGCTACAACAGCTGAACAAAGAAGACGCACATTTACAGACCCTTCAATGAAATGCAAAACACTGTGTGTGGCATATGAACAAAGTGACTGAAAACAGGAGTATCTTTTATTTAGTCTAAGGCAGATGTTATTTGATGCAGGTTAAAGGGATCATTAAGTTGATAAATAGTCACAGAAATGTTTCAGTTCTCCAGACAAGTCCAAGTTAAAATATAAATTGAGCAAAATTATTTTTACCAACGGACAATTTTCTTTAATTTGTAAATAATAGAAAAATAAGGATATTTGGACATATGGTTTGTCATTCTAATGGTTTTTCTGCAAAATTATTATTTTTTAAACATTTTACCACATGCCGTCCAAAAACCTGTGCATTAATCAGAAATGTTAACATTCTTCAACAGGCAACACAATCATGAAAAAAATGTTAAAGGATCAGATTTCCCGTGCTCCCTGAAGTAAAATGATTTAATTTTGTTGCCATTGTCAAACCTTAGCCTTAATGTCCCACAACGTTAATCTGTTACAATTACTTCATGTAGCGTGTGAATGAGTGTAAACATCAGGGGTTATTTATAGCACGGCTACCAAATGACGGTCAAGTTGCTGATGTCATTGGAGAGGTCGGTCTTTGATGGGTAGACGACCTTCAGGTTACCGTCCTGGTCCACTGTGCGGACCTGCTGGACAATGAGTTCACTGGAGATCTCACCAGCAGGCTCTTGTGGACCGTCCCCTTCCCCGTCCGACCCCGCCTCCTCCCTATGCTCCGCAGTAAACTTGTTTAGCTCTGCCATTTTCTGTGATGAAACAAGAAATACACTTTAAAAGCTTGCGTGTGATTTTGTCGTTGCATTTTTAAAGTGTTTCTAAACAAATGGTGCTGTGCGGCAAAGACTCTGGGGAAAAAAAAATCTTCTGCTTAATTTCTTAAATTATTTCAGTTTTCTTCGATGCATTTCATTAGAAAATCAAAATAAATGTCCTACGGTTTTCAGGTTTCGCCTAAAAATTAAAAACAAAAACAGGGGTGAGGGGAGAAAAAGGCAGTGGACATTAAGACACAGGCAACACATTCTCACTCCCAACTAATCAAATACAGATGCTTTGTCAGTGACCCTACACGTCAACCTGCAATGCTTTTTAGGTACCCCTAAAGCGTCAGTTTTAGACGGTTAGGGATATGTCAGTTTTTGCTGGTTACATAGTGTCTTTTTCAAAATAAACTTCCATGGTCACCTCAAAGGCAAAGAAGACTACTGTTTTGGACCCTCAACATCCTTTATATCTTGAGTTTCAGATGCTTCCATCAATAAAAAGGTTGAATCTCATCGAATGTAGCACTATAGGTACACACTGTCCATTTTTCCATCTTTTATTACATTTTTAAACACATTATAACCCTGGATGTCATGCCATTGTGTCATCAATGCTGTGCTGTGTGTACTGCTTTGTTTTTGTATCGGATTACTATCTGTAAAGCAAATTGTCTCTCTGGGACATTAAGTTTTTTTAATCTTGAATCCTGACTCAAAACTGTTGTCCAGATGACACATTTTCATGAAGGCACCTGTGGAACGTCATGATCAACTTTAGGATGAATCCAAATGGTTTCAGAGACCTAAAAGTGAAGTTTCTTCGAGAGCTTTCATCGAACCAGAATTACCAGTTGTCCACAGGACATATTACTGTGAAATTACTTTCTCTTGCACACAAACCCTCTACCTAATGTTACCGTGAAATTATTGATTAAGCCATATTATCTGTAAGTGACAGAGCATCCAACACAGGTCGGAGGTGACTTTTAGTTTTTTGACATGAACATCTATGACAAAGGTCCATTCTTCAACCCAGGCTCATTTTGGGATAAAATGATATTGACCGGAACTTTTAAATCAAATCCCACGCAGTAATAAACTTGACTCATTTGTTCACGACAGATCAAAAAGTGAGGAAAAAGTGAAGCTTACCACAATCAGAGCGTCCATAACGTCTTTACAGGTCTGCAGGCTGACTGCACTCGTCACCTCCAAGAACAATTCTTTGGTTGTCTTCTTGATCTGTTAAGCACAATCATGCCATTTTTTTCATCATAAGAAGACACAAAGACAATCAGTGGGCTACAACAGGATGATGTGCCTTATCAGATGTGTTTTTGGGTTCAGTTTTCTCTGTCAGCATCATTTACACCATATGACAGTATTAAATATGAAATCTTCTCTTACAGGACAACATGATTATGAACTCCAGGAAGGGAACAGACACACACACACCTTGGTTTTCTCACTGTTGGTAATAGGTGGGAAAGATATTACATGTCCCTCTGCATCCACGAGGCAGGGATACATTGTTTTACCCTGTAGAAGCTGCAGGTATCTGTAAAAAAAACAAAATAGTTGAGGGATTACATTATAAAGGGACTTTGTATATGTAATAGACACATAGCAGGTGGTATTCTTTCTAAGAGTGTGACACTGATTTTATCAAGTAGTTTCCTGTCTTCCAACCATCTACAAAACTAACAGAAAGTCATTTTTCTTTTTATTACAGATTGATTACAACTGCCTGCAGCCATAATGTGAGCTTAATAAGCTTTTTATGCCTTGCAGTGTGTTCACAACACGTACAACTTTTTTCCCACTGACGTTTAAAGAAAACTGAAAAAGCTGCATTCCAACACACTTACACTGCCCTCGTGTTCAAATGTAACAGCAAGCAAGTCACAAAGATATACTGCGCATCGCTTTAATGTAATGTTTTATTTTAATTTTTTATATATTTTTAAAATTTTTGTCAAATTTTGTTTTCTCTTTTATTCTAGAGCTTGTTCATGGTTCCTGAATTACCTATCTGATCAGCAGGAGTAAGGGAACAACCTGCACCTGTTCTTTAACGTTCTCCAAAATTGCACTTAACGATAATAAAACTGTATGCAATGCATATAAAACACAGTTCACATTGGGCTATTGTGGTAAGAACTTTTATATTTCCACTATGCAAGGATCTAGATGACACACCCACATTTAAATATCATACAGGATAGACAATTGTGTTACTAAAATACCACAAAAGATTGTTGTTGTTTTTTTTAAATAGAAATAAAACTAACTTCATAATGTTTTGTAGGAGAGGGGTTGTTGAAGCTGATTTTCTCTCTGATATGGACTATGATATGATGTGATCTTTTCACAGGGCTCATGCTGTACAGAAAAGTCAGAAGTTTTACTGACTTGTGGAGGCCAGTGACGTTCTGCCTCTTCTTCTGCTTCCTCAGCTCGTCAGCCTCCAGCTGAAGGTGTCTTATCAGCTCGACAGCCGTCATCTCCTTCCGACCCAGTGGCACAACCTAACAAACATTGTGTTCTTTTGTAAAACTCAGACATTTTTTGGAAAACTTTACGCTGACATTTACAATTAACCACACAGCAACTCAACTGAAAATGACAAGATCTCACACAAGAATTTTCCAGATGGCTAAAGAACTCTAGATTACAACTTTGGATTTTGATTATTTCATCTGTTTGATTTGATTAATGCAAATTACACATTTTTCCTGTCTGGCTGGCATATAATTGGATCGATATCTGAAAATAACGCACCGACCAATGGGCGTTAACATACCTTCAGCTGAGTCGGGGGTTTGACATCATAAATTAGGGGAGCTTTGAGAAGCTGCACATCATGGGTTGCAATGGTTGCTGTGGTCCTTTTACCACACAATTCATCGTGAAGCTTTGTCTAGAAAAACAGGAAAGTCATTTTTGGTGACACATAGCACACTTATTTTATTAGTCATGCACCACTAAGACAATCAAGTATATACCACCTTATGAGGGGTTTGACCTCACCTGAGCCATCAGGAAACGTTTGAGAGCATTCCCAGGCTTGAGGTTCATGCCTCTGACCACGCAGCACACCAAGTATGGTCGAACATCTTTCACCTCTGCACTCACTGTGACTTTGGGTGCTGTAGAAGTGTCCGAAATGTGGAGGACCCTCACCACCATCTTGTTCAGATCCTCCACTTCATCCTCCGCTACCTTCTCCTTCTTCTTCCTCTGCTGTCTTTTCCCTTTGTCTGCCTTGCGACCCCCATCTGCATCACCTCCGTCCTCTCCTTTTGCTTTTCCTTTTCCTCTGAGGTAGTCGAGGATGGACTTAGTCTGGCAGCCGTTGACCATCTTCTCCAGACGTTTGTCGCTTAACTTGTTACCTTTGAAGTTGATGTCCTTTAGCTTGGGGCAGTCGCTCAGATCAGACGGGATCTCTCTCAGCTTGTTGTTAGAGAGATCGAGCACCTACGAAGACAAAACAAAATGCGCAAGTTGAGTTCAGCACTCTGGGAAAGACATCAAGTGTTCTGTAAAGAAAAACCAACAGCAGAAACGAGTATACTATGTTACTGCGTTACATAGGTTATATTAGAGCATAGATACAGCATAGTATTGCGATATATTTGCATGGCAATATTGAAACACAAGCACCAAGAATCCATTTTATAAATTTAAATTATTAATATAACTAAAACTCTTGGCAGCCTTCTAGAATACTAAAATCAGTTGCTTTTCAGTCCACTAGATACATTTAGCTGCTATAAAAATGACTGAAGTGAAAAACTTTATCTTTAAAATTTAATCTCATCAGACAAAACACATGTTGAAAAAGTTTTCCTTTATGTCACAATTTCCAGTTGAAAAAAAGATAACTAATCACAATATATATTGCAAAAGATGTGTTATTGCAATAGCCAACATTTGCAACAAGTTTAAAATTGCAATATTATTGTATTGTGACCTAATTATTGTGGTGATATCATATCGTATGGTCTCTGGTAATTTCCACCTCTAAAATAGTGTACCCGTTTCATTGCACACAACAAAATCCCATGCCTTTTTCTAACTTATAATTATTTTTTCTTAATTCCATGACTTTTCCAGGTATGAAAAGTAAGATTGGGAAATCCCATGACTTTTCGAGATTTCCTATGTACTTTGGGACCCTGATTTATACATAGCTGGCACAGATAAAAAACTTGTGGGTTGTCTTGTGGCGGTTACCTCCCAAACTCTGCTTAAAAATCTGACTTTTAACGTTGCATAGCATATACCCAAATGTGAAATCTCGTTAGCTATAATTTCAGATCAACACCATACATGGTGACACCTTCTGTAAAATTCGTCGTAAATTTGGTCCACCCAGGAGATCCTTTCTTAAAGAAAATCTTCACTTAAAGATGACATGTGTACATAATAACTGCTTGTTAGCTGCTGACAAAAGCACACCTTTAAGGCAGCTAGCTTGTGCACATCTCCACTCAGCTGCTCAATAGAGTTGTCAGAGGCGACCAGTGTGCTGAGGAGATCCAGCCTCTCGGAGTAGAAATCGGCAGGGAAACAGGTGATGAGATTCTTGGAGATGTTGATGGTGGAGAGCTTGGTGCACTGGCTCAGCCCCTCTGGTAGGACCTCCAGGCTGTTACAGCTCACATTTAGAGTGTTTAGCTCCTTTAACTGAGTGATTCCTTCTGGTAACACACTGAGGTTGTTGACTGAAAGGTCCAGGACCTTCAGGGACTTCAGGCTACCGAAAACATCTGGGATGGAGGCGAGCTTGTTCCTGCACAGGATGAGGCTTTGGAGGTTTGTCAGATGTTGGATGTCCTCGTGGATCTCTGTCAAACTCGGGCACTGGCTAACTTCCAGATAATTCAGCAGGGTGAGGGAGTAGAGAGCAGAGGCGAGTCCCCCGTTAGAGGAAATTCTCTTGTCGACAGCTGGACCCTGGAAAACCAACTCACGTCTCTTCTCTGTCGCTGCTTTCTCTATTTCTGGCCATTCCTCCATGTCACCCATACTGCTACACACCAACTGTCAAGAGAGGCTCGAGACAAATAAACACATGACATCCGTTTAAATATTTCAAAATAAATCATTATACTCTTTATACATACGTTGGTGGATAATAAATTCACCGTCGATTTAATTGTACCAAAGAGTGAATATCGACACTTCAACGGATTTGAACATTAAGTAACTTTACTAATGTTGGCCACTTTGAAAACTTGCATTATTTACCCCATGGGCTTTCATAAAACGACATGTGCATTTCTTGTTAACTTATGGCACACTTTCATTTTTATTATTATTTTTTGCGGAATATTCAAATCACAAGTGTTACATTTTGCGAGCTACTAACACGTTTACGAAGTTCCAGCTACATGCTATGCCTTTGTTTTGAAGACGTAATGTTCAACTTCCTGTAGTAACAAGCACGCTCCACCCGCATTTTCTCGCCGAGGACTAAGGAAGAAGTTATTAAAACGCTCCAAAAGAAACTGCAGTTTGAATACTTATCGATATAACAATTGTCTAAAAGTATATTCAGAAACATACCACAATCAGAGGTGGCTCTAATAAACAACGGTTAATTTAAGGAGATAAAAATAAAAAATCCTTGCATACGTATAAAACTACATTGACAACAATGCATTGCCAATGACGACATACTACCATTGCGCAGGGCCGCGATGGTTGTTGTCGGCGGTGGTTATGGAGATGAAATGGGACTGCGAGCTGTCAACATTACGGTGATGTTTGTGGTAAGATATCTTTGAAATACATGGAAGAAAACGTATTTTTACTCTGTAATGTACAACAACAAAAGCTAGGAAATAATTATTGACGGTTGTCAGGACATTTATTGAATTTTAGCCGGGTAAAATACCTTCATAATACGACTACTGTAAGACTAGCTAGTATGTTGGCACATTGAGTAGTTAATGCCCTCCGCCCAATATGTTCAAGTCAGAAAGAGGGGCTTCTTTGTCCTACTTAAAGGGGCTGTTTGCTCTCTCCAGGTTAGTTATTTTACCAGAATAAAACCACACGCCAAACGTCATTCAGTAAACTGGCTGTGTAGTATTTCCTGTGACACTAATTAACCCTTCAACAAGTCTTTAAGCCTCTTGAATTCGACACGCTTAACGTTACAGCTAATGTTACTGACACGATACATTCAGTGCACATAGATGATGAATAAAGTACAATTTAACACAGCCACAGTCTTTTTATTGTTAAAGTTATGTACTGAAATACATGTATTGGTTCTATTGCAGTCTTTCTGAAAATATGTCTTGCTGTTTAATTCCTGACACGTTGGTAATTTTTCAGCATATTACAGTGCTGCCACAGTCCTCAAGAATATCCTTTAAACATGGTCGGGTCAATATGTCAGCACTAGAACTGATAAACTACATCAGATTGGTTACTGATACCTAAACTAAAGCTTTTTTCCATTACCGTACATTCATGCATATTCAGATTTTTTCTACACAATCATGTTATTTTTTATCATAAAAAGAAGCCAAAGTTTTTACATGTTGAACACAAGCGCCTTTACAACAACCCTACTTGAATAAAATGCAGATTAAAATTTAAATCTGGGACTATCATATCAAAGGATTAGTAAACAAGACTGAACATCTGACCAGATATTAACTGCCAACTGTCAGTCTTTAATAGTACTTGGTGCTATGGACATACTTTAGTTGGTACTAAAGAGGTTTGATACCCAAACATTAAAAGGATGTAGTTGCTTGGTCTAAACTAGATATGCAACGTTTGAAGCCCACAATTAAGTTGTCACTCATTGTAAGGAGAGCAGCTCCAGGTGTTATGTCAGTGTAATGGAAGATGTTCATACGCACACATTTCAGGCCTGTAGAATAATCACACTCAATATATATTTGCATTAATGGTTACAACCAATTGAATTTCTTTGCTCTTTCAGATGTTAGATATCAGGTATAAAAATTCATCAGAGGGATGCCCAGGAAGATAGGATTCATTGTGGTCAACTCTTCAAGTCATGAGGACAATTTCAGTGCCAAGGAGCTCATGGTCCATGCACCCACAGTCAATGGCTGGAGATCCAGCAGGTACAATAACACAGCACTTTAGTTTCAGAAACATGTCACATTCATTGATTGCATCTTCATACCTTCATAGGCTGTAAAAGCAATACATTCCATTATAGTTTTTTGTTAATTTGTTCCATCGTTATTAAAAACTAAATATTGTGTGAATCAAATTTTTCTTAGGTTGTGCCCCTACCCTCAGCACATCACCCTCCAGCTGGTGGAAAGAAGCAGGGTGAGAAAACTGCAGCTGCTGGCCCACCAGTACCTGATCCCAGCCAAGGTGGAGTTCCACATTGGAGACACCCTCCCTGAAATCAACACCTCAGGGATCCCTGGGCAGCTTCGCAGACTCGGGTGAGACTGCAGTCTTGAGCAGGCTCGACTTGACCTTCACCGTTTTGGGTATTTTCACAAACAGGTTCAACAAGTTCTCTAGTGATCGAATGACCAGTGCTGTCTGCTTGAATTTTCTGATAGGGACAGTCTTGTTCAGGCACCTGGTGATGATGCTCTTTAGACTCTGCTTATTTTCTTTGATCTGGTTTTGATTTTGTATCTAACTAACCATACAGGGAAGGCGACAAAGCTCATGTTGGATTTCCAAAATGCATTTGGTAGTCTGCAAGTAGGTTATGGTATTTTCTGTAGAAATTAGGAGTCATTAGTTGAACTTAAATGGCCGTCAAATGGGTTTAACAATATCTTACTGGTAAATATCAAACAGTGGATGTTGATTAGACAGTTTCTGGTCTTCAGACTATAACTAGCAAGGTCCTTGAAGGGAGTGTCCTGTAGCCAAAGTATATACATGGTAGCAAGGCACACAATTGGAATTGTTCCCCCACAAGGATAATCAAAGTGGCTATATAGTATATCATCATAGTATTAAAATGTAGCAATACATTTTTGTCTTGTATATCTCAGTAGATAATTTGAACGCTGTGCTCTCACCACAGGTATGTGTCTTTGTCAGACAATGAGAAGACAGGCTTCAAAGCCCGGGAACTGAAGTCAGTCCATGTAGACGCCATCGGAACCTACCTGAGAATAACCTTCCATAGGAACCATGCCAACCATTACAATCACCACAATCAGGTAGTCTGTTAAACCGTTACAATACACCTAAATATACAGTGTATATATATGTGTGTGTGTGTGTGTGTGTGTGTGTGTGTGTGTGTGTGTGTGAACAACATGATTTGTGTGTTGTTCTTGTTTGTTTGTGAGTTGTGAAAAAGTATTTTGGTTGATGTTGCCTACCAGGACCAAGTAGGCTAACATTAATGAGAAATAAACAACAAAGTCTTATTTTATCATGTCATATCTGTCACCAGTGTTATTCAAATACGTGTGTTTTAGATTGGCTATTTTTTCTGGAATCCCCTCCTGTGTTTGAAGCACATAATTATTTTGTCTTCATTTCTGACTCATGAGGCTCTCAGCAGCAGCACTTCACCTGCCATCAGCTTGGTATCCTATGGCAACACACCAGATAACATTTGAGTCTCATTATAATGATGTATTATGTCAACATGAGGACATTTAACAGACTATTGTAAATGTGACTGATGGATACAGTGGGTTAAAAATAGCTTTGTTTAAGAGGGATTGCAGTATGCAATCTATATGTAGTTTAACAATATCTTCATATATCAAATTGGGTGGATTACTTTGAAATTTTGTGCATAATGAATCCTGTATTAGACAATCTTGAGAATAATTTGCTGATATATTCTTTCCTGTTATACCCTCAACTTCATAAGCTTCATTTGCATTTACAATAGCACATGCATGCAGATGATTAGCTGAATTATGATTTGTTTGATTGACAGAGAGTGTTTTCCAGTTTTGATATTCAGTCAATCAGTTATTCAATGAAAAGTCTGTTATCAAATAAAAATGTCAGTAAATTATGAATAGCTTTCTGAGGACAGGAAGTTAATCACAAATTTGACATGCAATTAGGCCATTAATAAATGAATAATTAATTTAAAATAAAAACAAACAAACAAACAAACATCAAACTGCAGTACAATTAAATAAATTCAATGAAAAATTACATAAATACAGCATCAACTAGAGTTAAAACATTAGATATTCCTCACAGTAAATTGACATATTCAGCATAGCCTCACTCGTCTAATGCCTCTTGTATTTTTAAATGTGATTTGCTGGTTATAATAAATTATAGAATATCACCAGTTTAACCTTAAACTGCAGTAAAATTGTTCCACTACAACCTACCAACACACCTACCTATAACATGCATTGATATTTGATTTTCTTTGGCAGTTCTGTTCAATCACCACCAACATCTGTGTCTGATTTCAGGTTGCTTTGGTTGCCATTAACGTTCTGGGAGATTCTCTGGATGGCAACGCTTTTAACACAGTTGTAAGTTGGCAAACTTGTCAGTCACTCATCAATTATCACTGAACTTACATCTGCACAGCACTAGGTGGGGCTGTTGTGCTGTGGGACATTTCTCTGTCATCAGTTACTTAGGACAGGGTTGATTGATGTTTCCTCATCCATCCTCTGACATTTGTGGCTCTACTTTTGCCATGTTAAATTTGGGAATTGGGTCTATTAAAAAAACAGACTTATGTTGTTTTTTGTTATGATGCTCTTTGCTCTGTGAAAAGTTGTATTTTCTTTCTTTTTTTTAAAAAAAATATGAATGATGATGGACAAATAATGCCCATGAAATGTGATGCACTTCTAGTACAATTGCCCGTAATGATGGGAAGCTTAAAATTTGTTGAAATTATGTCCAAGGGTTGTTGATTCAACTTACCTATGGGTTTTAAGGCAATATTTAATGGTGTATTAGACTGGATTGTAGAGATATAATAGATACTATATTGCATGGGTGTTTTATATAGTATTTGTTCATATTGACTGATCCAAAGACACTATAAAAGCATGTCCATAAACACACGTGTTTACCTGAATGGTGCGCATGTGTATGTGCGTGTGTATGTGTCAGGAATGTAGTAATGAGACACAAAAGGAGGACAGTATATAATCACACAGGAGGCCTTTAGTTAGCCAGTGTAATCAGATAGCCCTGCAGACGGACAGGTTCTGGAGGAGAGGGAGCACCTTAAAACACACACACGCACACACACACACACACACGCACACACACACTGACACAGAGACATGGAAAGACACAAACACACACTTGCACAGATTCCAGTGAACAGGCCGTGCATTGTTGCTCCACTAATCCGACTCTGAGCACCTCCACCTCAGCAGTGATCTTGCCTGGAGGGTCGGCGAGATCTTGTTCTCTTATATCTGTTCTGTGAGTGGAAGTTGTGTTGGTCCTGTGGAGGGACACTGAGTGTGTGTGTGTATGTGTGTGTGTGTGTATATACAAGGAGCATGTGCCACTTAAAAAGTGTCAGTTTGTCCAAAATATGAAGAAAAAAAAAATCTTCTCATTACCTCTAGGGGGTATGTACCCACACAGATCTGTCTTTGAGATCTCTGCGTTCACTTCAGTGGAAACGAGGTGAATGGAATTTTGTTCACGATGCTCACAGCAGTGAAAAAATTGTGATGACTGATGGTAAACAGAAGCTTTTTTTGCTGTCACAGAGACGCTGAAGCTGCTTGCATGGCCTCCATTAGCTCTCCATCGTACTATAAATCGGCTCTTTGAAGGTCAAAGGTTCTTTGTCAGTCTTTCCATTCTGTCGTTCTCCAACTAGAGTTGCCAGTCTCCAGGTTTTTAAATGATGCAGGTAAAATTAAATCAGATTTTCATCCTGAGGTCACTTTTACATTTTGAGCTCCAACTTGATTTATTTATTTTTGTGATGTATGTTGTGGTTTTTGTATGCCCGCTGCCCCCTTTTTTTTCCTCTCTTTCAAATTCAGACAAAACAGAGATCATGCAGTCTATTAAGAAGTGCTGATAAATCAAGATTCTGTGACTGCATTGTCAGTTTCTCACTCCAAATGCTTTCAGAAACATATTTTAGTGCATTTTAGTGTTTTATTAAGAGATCATTTGTAACCAGCCAGCTGCCATATTGTTTATGGATGAGCCAATACAGACTTGCATCAAGTCACCCACTAGTGGGAGTGTTTATTTGTCTGTTGTGGCACAATGCATTTTGGTAATTGTAGTTTTTCTACCTCTTAAAAAAAACAAGGTTAATTGTAGGGCTTTTTGCCTTTATTTGTCAAGACAGATTAAATGGAAAGGCGAGAGAAAGGGGATGACATGCAGGAAAAGGGCCACAGGTTGGAGATGTAGCTGCGGCCGCTGTGCCTTTTGAGCAAAAGCAAATGCCACAGTCCTTTTTTCAGTTTTCTTTGGTCATTTAGTTCCAATTTCAAAAGTATTTGCATCTTTCTACTGACAGACAGCCCAGTTTTATGAAAAGACCATCCAAGGACCCTCTCTCTCTCTCTCTCTCTCTCTCTCTCTCTCTCTCTCTCTCTCCTCTGACATGTTTTCATTTATTCTATTTACAGTTTTTGTCTTTTCCTCTTTGGTCTTTCTCTTGATGGATTGGTCAGATGAAGGCATTATATTGGTATGGTGGTTTAAGGTATAGGGGTCTCTTTCACTGAGATGTGTGTCTGGATAATTTACACAACACACCATCACCACTTTTCATAGAGGCTGTTTCTTTGGTACACAGTAGTTCCAGAAAATTGTCTGTGGATTTGTCCAGATAAAAAAGGTGCATTGTTTCTGGAAACAGATATTGCTGTTGAGTTTTAAACATGATTTTCAATGCTGTGAATAATTTTACCAAATTTCATTAACCTTAATTTTATTTGAGTGTAGGCAGAATGTTTTTTTTTTTTTTGGTGGGGAAGGGGGTGAACTGACCCTTTAAGAAGTAGTTCCTTAGCATCTGTTCCTTAGCAAAATTAAAATGTGCTTATGACCAGTGCAAAAATATCATGCTTAATCTGTGTAAATGATTAATGAAGATGATGTGACATTTACACTTCAAAATAGGTTAGTAACATTTTAAACTCAGGTCACTAATAAAGTAGATAAAGCTAGATGTCCATCACAGTTTTCTTTATTTCCTCTTAGTTATGTTTCCATGCCTTTCAGGCAGAATAATGACGTACTGTGTGATTAAATAAGTGGACAGTACTGTTGTTGTTCTAGCTAATTAATGGTTAACAGGAAGTTTGGCCTTCATCATATTAAATGCTGGTTCAGCGAAGCACTGCAAAAATTATGTCATCAGTAGGAACTGTTTCCTAATCGGATAATTGGGTTGGGATTTGTGTGTGTGTGTGTGTGTGTGTGTGTGTGTGTGTGTGTGTGTGTGTGCGCGCGCGCATGTGTTTGTGTTTGTGCGTTTGTGTACTTGTATTACTTTCATTTTAAGGTCCAAGAACTTTTTTGTTTAAGTCTGTCTTGCTGACTGTCACTTTTGCTTCTTCTGCTTGGCTGGTTAGTTTAAGGTTAAGGGCACGGTTTAAGGTGAAGGTCACCTTAAAGCTAATGGGATTGGAAAACAATTATCAGATCTTGCTTTCAACAGTAATACAAGAGTATATATGCACGTGTGTGTAATTTGTCCATCTGTTTACCCCCAGCCAAGCAGAGAGCAGCTGATCGAACACTACCTCAACAGTACCCAGCTGGAGGCCGCCTTGGACACGACCTTCATGGGGTGAGGCTAGGCCATTGAACCCTGGTTTCTTTGTTTGTGACAATAACATTGTCCAACAAAGCCATTTAGTCTGGAAGAAAACCAATAAGGCATTCAAGGTCACTCGCATTTGAAGACAATGCAGGTGGTGGTTCGTGCAAAGAGGAAAACACATTTCGAAATATCTCTTTTTTTAATAAATCAATCCCCAAGGGACGTTTCACCTCATGGTCTCACTCCTTTGGGGGTCGGTCAGTGTTTTTCCCCTTTGATCAGGATTTGCACAATACTGAGCATATTTAACAGATCATAAGATATGTATTCTACACTGGTATTATCTCAAATGAACTTAGACACTTCTATATTCAACATGTTTCACAAGTGTAACAAGTTAAGACCTGTCAGAAGAGTGCTTTCATATAGCTGGAAATGTCTTAAGATTTCAGTTCATTTAATATTTCAATTGTTGTTTTTGTGTCCTGTCTTACACCCAGCAAATGTGAGTCCATCTCCCCCTTGGACGACCTGGCCTTTGACATGTACCAGGACCCCGAAGTTGCCCACATCATCCGACTCCTGGACCAAAAGAAGCAGGACATGGTACGGCAGGAGAAATTTGAGCAGGCCAAGAATCTGAAGCAGGCCATCGCAGACCTGCAAAAGGTACTATAGCCGCTGGGAGGCAGACTGGGTGACTACAACACATCGACACCAAATATTTGCTCACATGTTTGAACAGTATGCACCTCAAATAGCAGGATGTGTTCTCTCTTCAGGAGTTACTCACAGTCTGAAAACGTATAAATTAGTTTATATTTAAAGCCGACAAAAAATTAAATACGGTTCTAAGATTATTATTAAGCTCAAGTAAACCAGTCGCTGTTTGGCTCTTGCTCCGCACTGAACACACAGACATGAGAACAGTGTTAATTTTATCCTTTAACTCTGCAAAAAGTGTGAATAAGCATATTTCACAAAATGTTGAACTACTCCTTTAAGCCACTTGTATTACAGATTTTGCATTCTGCTCCATTCACACCTTTTCTAATGAATATTATTTTATTATTTTATTTTTCTAAAGAAGGGACAGGCTGCTGAAAAACAGCTGACCCCTTTTATTTACCATAACAGCATTTTAAGGTTAGATTCCACTATTTAGCTGTGACAGTTTGGGGTTTAGAAAATGTGCCTTTGTTTTAGTACAAACAAGTAGCATGTGAACGCACAGGCTCACAGTCACACAAGCAGACGTATGCTAAACATCTCTTGTTAAGGGAAGTATTTTTTTCCAGCAAAAGGCAGAAGATTTTTGGCAAGAGGGAAAATACTGGGATTTGTTCTCCCAGTATTCAGTCTGGACCTGTAATGGAATGTAAACAAGTACATGTACTCTACTTGATTTTTATCCTACCACATTTCAGTTTAAAAACAATTATCTGACAGTTACAGCTACTAGCTACTCTGTAGATAAAGCTTTCATGTGTGAAAACATAAGATGATCTCATTAAATGTGATACATAACTAACACTCTTCCACCATTGTTTTCGACCCCTTTAGGCCATGTTATCTCTGTTGACTTTCGACAGTTATTTTTACTTTGCAAACAACTGGTAAGTAATTCAGGTCCCAAATTCCACCCACTGGCACTGCTACTGATAATAATTTCGCTCTTGCAAATTTCAGCTTTGTGAGGCTTGTATTTCTCTGACAGACACCAAGTGTAAATTCACCACCGTTTGTGACAGTAGTTGTTAAACATTGTTCAGATTCCTGTCACTGACCTCCTTGTATACAACGTTACCATGCTGACCATGAATTCTTAATAGGCTCAACAGCTGCAGTGATGGTCTTCGGGTAGTGTCTGTCCCACTCCTAGCCACAAGGCTTTCCGTAACCAGATAACACACACACATACACCCACTCACTAGCACCTTGTTAACATGGAGGAAAAAGCAGTCACCAATGTAGTCATGCTGAAAATCCCTTGTCATTGCACCCTTAGGATGTCAGAGGATGGTTATTATTTTTTGATATCTAAAAAGACATGACAGAAGAAGATAAGACAAAAGGCAGAGAATTGGCCTGGTATGTTTCTTCAGCTTTTATTTGGCCAACTTGGCATTGATTGGAAGAAGCAGTGGTGCTCATGGCGTAGAAAGAACTACATGCTAGAAAACCTGAATATAAATTGGAGTTTCAGTGTTAATTGCACTACTTGGTTTTGTCCAAAACAGAGTGTTGATGCTCAGGCTGTGTCACTTGGCACCTTGTTAGCAACTTAATTCAGCTTTATGGAATTTCCTGACTTACTGGAAGTTGCTGTCAAATATCCAGCCTGTTTCATCATGTGGCACACTTACTGCTATGCGTAACCAGGGCTGTAGTATTCGGCCGGGCAGAACTGCCTGTGTCAAATCCATGTCCATTCCCAAATATGCTCTAGTTTGGTTTAAAGGATAATTCTGAGTAATTACACTTTGGGTCTGATTTGTTTAAGTTTGGTTGTTGTTTCTGTTGGTTTTGATAACAGTGTGCTCACAAGAGTAATTGCTGAAATTGCTCTGGGAACACAGTAACACCAGTACAATGAGGACCAAGGCTGTAAAAAAAAAACACAAGCATTTTTATGATCAGACAGGTTGTAAACAAGCTGACAATTTAGCCAGATTATCTAAGTATTTTTCCTCAGAGGTTAAACTGAAAGTGAGTGCACTTCAGATGTTGGTAATAATCCCTTAGTGCACGGTAAAACAGTGCACAGAAGGTACAGTCTGTCGAAGCTGAACCAGGAAGTTATTCCGACTTGGTCATACCTCTACCGTTCAACATTGTTTTCTCCTCCAAATAAATGGTACTAATCTGGGGTTTTCTTTACAACCTGTCTGATCGCATGACTAATGTTTCTTGCCTGTTGAAACTGTTTTTAGTAATGTCACTACTTTCCCAGGTCTCAGCAATTCGCTTGATGAGAACAATGTTGTTATCACCAATAAGATTAATAATTATAATAAATATATAAATAAAATAAAATATATACATTTTATTTATGGGAGCCTTTCATAGCATGCAAGGACACCTTATAACACACAGTTAAAAACAAGTAGTAAACAAGTAAACCATAGTTATAAAAACCAGGTATAAAATCATTATTATAAAATCTTTATGATGCAAATCTCCGTGTGTGTCACCCTAACATCAGGCTGAATATGCCACCTTGAAAAGGTGTGTTTCCAGACAGGATTTGAAGGTGGAAATGGAGTCAATTAAAAAAGCATTTCAATAAGATCAAAGTTGTAATAAACTGGAGTAATCATTAAAAAAAAACAACATGGTAAGAACAACACCAGAGCAGATTAAACTTAAAAGCTCATGAACAGTGTAAAAACTCTATTTTCCCTAATGAAATGATAATGATTGATGCTTCTAAATGCAGTCGATATTTCAGCAGTAGCTCTACTTTCATCTGTAAGATAAGTACAGATGATGGAAAACTCGTAAAGTGTCAGCTGTAGAAGGTAAAGATAGCAGCTAATAATCAAAAGACACACACTGGCTTAAATCCTAAGACAACACAAGACAATGAGCAGACTCATTCAGCAGCTCCCATTTTTACTGCAGAGCTGTCTCTACCTCTCTTTGTCTGGGACTCTTCAGGTGGGGGAGCGCTTGGCTCGGTATGATGTTGAAAAGCGATGTGCAATTGAAAAGGAAGATTATGATCTGGCCAAGAAGAAGAAGGAGCTGATGGAGGAGTACAGGAGGAGTGTCTACCAGCAGCTGGAGGTCCACAACTTGCTGGACAAGGCAACGGTGAGTCAGTCACCAGCCACTGATGTACTGTGAACTCACAAGCTGATCTTACTTTTATAAATCAAGGAAACCAATTGCCTTAATATGAGCAAGTAAATATAAAAATTAATTTTGATTTATGTATATTTACATACTTAATTTTGCAGTTTATTCTAGTTTTTCTGTGAAGTTCTTGTAATTTAAAAATGACGAGTGAATTAACTTGTCATAAATCGGCCTGACATGGAATCCTGTTGAAATCTTAAGTAAACAAAGAGAAAGATTTTGTCTGAATATTTGTATATATATTTAAGATTTATTTGTAAGCCTTTTAAGAGGGTTCGTTTTAATTGTATGATTTCATTTGTTTCATACAAACAGTTGTCTTGTCTCAAGATTCTTAGAATAGTATTTAGTTCAAATTAAAATAATCCTATGAACTAATCCTTCTTTGTTACTCTGACTTTATTTGTCAAACTCAATCAGTTCCCTCAATACAACCAAGTAAACACAACTGTTCAGTTAAGTCAGACTAACCTGGTTTGATAAATTTGCTTACTTAAAAAGAATACGCTTATTTCACTTATCATTTTTAAGCTACAAATAGATATAAAGTAAAGAGTCAGTAAGATCAGGTTGTTAGATTTTACAGTGTGGCATCTCTTCTCAATATGTTTTTGTCCAAGATTCTGGTGGTAAACAAGATGAGAAATTATGGGATATTAGAAAAAAAGGCTTATTCTTTGTAAACTGAATTCTGTTCTGTCATCCCACCATGTCTTCAGATCACACAGGCCACAGATTCATCCCCAACCCGGGATCCTCCCTCCCTTCTGCCTTCTCCAAGTCACCATTCGGTCCCTACCGAGCCCCTTGTGTCCTCAGACACATTCAGGAAGGGGAAGAAACCTAATGCTCATCAGAACCAACAGTCAGACGCAGGAACTGTTGCATCCAAACTGAGCAGCCAACCTGACACGCCATGCACACCTGCTGTTGTGCCCAAGCTTGATGTACGTGATACTTTTTAAAATGCCTAGATAATGCAGCACATCACAACATCTCCAACACCTGCACATACTTAAAAACTGTAGCAACTTCTCCAATACTCATTTGTTGAAGACAGTATGGATAGTCAGTATTGACAAACCCAGTGTTTTCTCATTAATGATACAACTGTAGACACCTTGAGCTTGTTCTGCTTGCATGAATCCCTTTATTGTTGTAAAAATAACCTAGCACCTTGGGAACATGTCTCCAGCCTTAAGCCTCTGTAGTGTTGGAACACAGAGCACACGGGGAGATTATGACCAGTGGGGGCTTTTATGCTTTACTCACCACCTCCTGAGACCAGCCCTACTGGAGGTTGGGTTTCACTATTTAATTAAAAGCGTGCAACAGTTGGCTGACTCCAGCGGCTGCCAACCTGGCCTGAGGGCAGGGCTTTGAGCCTTGTACAAGGCAGAAGGGTGCCAGTTGGCCCTGGGGCATGGAAGACAGTGTGGACTGGATGGAGACTGGGTTTGTAAAGATGGGGTTAAACATTCATTGTCATCATGATGTTGAATGATCGACCTATTCAGTGATCAAATGCTAGTGAGAGATAGTGAACATGGGTAGAGATGATCAATTTTTTAAAAGGATGGACAGACTGAAAGTGTAGATCAGTTTTCTTTGTATTATTTTGTGTGCTGAGAAATTTGAATACAGTACTTGTATGTTAATAAAACAAAAAAGTGGAAGTTGTAAATTATATGTTAATATCACATTCCAAACTTTAAATACCAACGTTTTTGCTTACAGGTAACCAGTGTGCCTTATGATGAGAGGCCGCTACCAGCCCTTCAGAGGAAAGACTGGCCTGTGGAGTCCATCCCGAGCCCTGCAGAGCAGCACTCGCCCCAACCTGATGCCCAAAGGACTCCACGCAGCCCTGTGATAAGCGGAGAGCCAGAGCCCCTGACAGAGAAGGCCCAGAGAGAGGCTGGTCTTCCAATAGAGGTCTATGGAGAAAGCCTGGTAAGAAAAACAAAGGCGGAAAATGTTGGTTTGCTAAGCAAACAAAGGGTTTTACTTTCTATGTTTTTTTTCTACATATTTACTCTGACAAATATTTTTGGGAACTTAACTTGCACTCTGATATTATAGCCCTATTTCTGCTGTCCAGATTAAGTTTTATCAACAGCCCTCTCGTTACGTTGCAATTTACATAGATCCGAACAACACCGGCATGATGTCACCCCAGTATATTTCAGATGTCATGCCACTGTTCCAAACGCAGAAGACAGCTTTGACGTCGAATTTGACATATAACATACAATTCAGACAGCTTACAAAGCCATAACAATGACATTACATGGCAATACCAATCATTACCACTGTGATAATGATTATAGATTATTGATTTATCAGTTGGATTATTGATGGCGGATGATCTCGTCCTCTGCTCTGAGAGTAAGTAAGTTCTCAGACCTCATTGTCTCCCCAGCTTGCGGACATTTTTGACTGCTGTAAATGCTCAAGCGAGATTAATTATAATTAGATCATATCTGATCATCTATCAACGTAAAAATATGCCTTTTCAGGGGATGTCTTAGTTACAGTATTAGCCATGTGAATCAGCCATTTATAGTTTAGTTCGTAAAAAATGACCAATAACGGTTTTGTGCTGTTGTTTTTTGTAAATTAAACATCCTTGTGTGCAGCTGGCAAAGAAAGGAGCAGGGGGGGTTGCAGGATGAACTCAAGCAACCAATGGTAGATCTTCCTGCCCCTTGACCAGTCTTTTGTCTCTCTTCTTTTCCAGGTGGCTGGGGCGTATTCCAAAACCTGGTCTCACAGAGAGGATGCTCTCCTGGCTGTGCACAAAAAGCTTTTGGAGCTGTCACCCTCCACCCCCAAGGAGGAGCTGAGAAACATGATACGAGCTGCAGTCGTCCTGGTCAAGAAGGCCCTCCTGGATAAAGTATCATCTGTGAGTTTGTCCCCAAAAGAAAATTGTCCTGTTCTGCCTGCTGTGAATGTCCACATTAATTGAACAGGAACTGCTGCCAGTGAAGCCGCCCTATTGAGGCGTTATGGATATGTTTACTTTGTCACTGTCAAAGTCGTCTATAAATCATGTTCTCTGGATCCAGTTACTAACATTCATGTAGTTAAATCATAAGCACACACTCACACATGCATACTCTTAACAATGTCCCCCCTGTCCCATATGCAACCCTAGTTCTCTCTCCCAAAGCTGGCTTCCTTAAACAAACAGTTATGACAAGGATGGCCTTGTAACCCCTCTCTGGAAGTCATCTACAGCTTGTATGGTAATGAAAAGATTAGTGCTGCAATACTTCTAGTGATTCATTTTCCTAGCCGCATTGATACACAGAATGCTCTATTAAGAAGTCAAGAAGTAATTTGCTGCTCCATAAATGTGCTTCACTTCACTTCATGTTATATACACCTTTCTTTGGCAGTTCAGTGGTCAAAGCTGCAGGTCATGTCATTACATTGTGAGACTGAATGTAGCCTAAGGTATTTGTTAGATGTCTTCCTGATACTGATTGCAAACACAAAACTGCCCAAACATTAAAAATGCGCCAGTAATTAAATTGAGCTCATTGTCTCTCTCCATCTGCATACTCTAACCAACTCAAACTAAACATTGACAAGTCTCACCTCTCTGCTAATTGACATCAGCCTGGTGCTAACTTTTCTTGGAAAGTCGACTAAATTTGGAGCTAAACAAACACTGCCCCTCTCCATAGGTTTTTCACGCCTCCTTGAAGTTGCTACGGCTTCTGCTGAGCCAGCTGATCCCAAGTCTGGGGCTGGGCCGGGCAGAGGTGACCTACTGCATAGATCAGACTTGGCCCAACCTGCTGTCAAAGACTGGAGACTCAGCCAGCCGCCTCCGGGGCGCGGCCACTGCCTTCATACAGGTATAATAACACACTGGACTGACATGGTACACAAGTCGATTTCCATTTAACCTTTTACTTCTTGTCAGACTACCCTCTACCTCCATAGCAGCTTTGCTTTGACTGAAGAGATGATGAATTTGTCTACCTCCGCTATCTTTCCTTATGTAAAATTTTTGTAAAATGGTTTTGTTTTTGTTTTTTACCACAGTCTTTATTTTTTTCCTCCATAAAACAATGTGCAACATACTGAAGAGGCTTCTGATATCCTTGGTGATAGACTCATTTGTTTATGGCTATTACAGCCAAAATTTGAATTGATTTCTGGAAATTAAGTTTTAACACACACGAACTAGGTGGAACTCCTGTCATCTAGTAACAAACCCAAAAAGCCTTAAGTACACTCCCGATCCCATGAGGCAGGCCTGCATAAGGTTGGAACTGTTACCAGCATGAAGGCGAAACCCAAAACACATTAGAAATCAAACCAATACAACATTGCACTGATACAATGAAATAACAACCATGCATACACGAATATACACAATTAAGTGTTGACAACATTAAGGGCAAGTAAGAGGAGTGAGATGATAGTACATGTCCTCTGAGAGTGCTAAGAAAAATTACCTCAAAATAATGATACTGCAGCAGTACACAAAACAGTGTGCACATAGAGTAATCATGTACAGATGAACAGTTATCCTGTAATATCCAGAAATGTTTCTGGCTTACTTCTTGTTCCATCTTTTTCTGTTTAAGCCTCAAAGACAGCTAAAAAACAGAGCAAAATACAAAAGAGTTTGATGCTGAATCAGTTCTCCCCTTTCAGGAGCTGATGGTACATATATAAGAGCCATTGCTCCTTTCATATAGAAATCCTCATTTGTTCATCATGTCGACCTTGATCTCATTATTACCACATACAGGCAGACGGCTGAAGGAGATATTGTAGTCATCAAGACGAGAAAAAAATGTTATGATTCATATAAGGGTGGATCTGTTATGGTTATACATTTTCAGCTGTTTGAGAAAGTCATA
Source organism: Plectropomus leopardus (assembly GCF_008729295.1). Classification (NCBI taxonomy): domain Eukaryota; kingdom Metazoa; phylum Chordata; class Actinopteri; order Perciformes; family Serranidae; genus Plectropomus; species Plectropomus leopardus. Next base: position 10,195,767 of record NC_056470.1, on the reverse strand, counting down.
AGATCACAGCTGAACTGTGAAAGAATGAATGAGTGAATCTCGCAACCCTCTTAGTTCTGAATTATTAGATTAGGTATAAGCAGATGATAATTTCTTTACTAAACTGTCTTTTTCAAGAGGTTGGATTTCTGAGGGATAAAAAGACATTATGAAATTCATCTCTTGATGATTTTCATAGACATATTTTCTGTCTGCTTTCTTGTTTTGGTATTGTTAAGAAAAACAATTGATTGCATTTAAAAAATAAATAAATGTATAAAATTGTCAATGTAAGTAATTATATAAATAAACTTAATGTAAGTTTGCGCAAATCTCAGTGAAGCAGCACTGTAATATTGAGAGTTGCTATGACTAACATTGACAATCGATATATACACATAAAAATCATTAACCTCATCAGCAACCACTGTACGCAGGGGAAGTTTATTATTTTGACATTTATTTATGCTAACAACTGAATCTCACACTCCAACTTAAAGCCAAAAGCAAACTGTAAAAGGATGACCGTGTATGCTTGGTACTATTTTTGTTATATGCTACTCCTCAAGTTACTGAACTGGAGTATCCTTGTTATGAAACTTGTTATTTAAAACCAGGGAGGATACTATCCACATTATTTTAATACAGCCCTAAATGAATTTAATAGGCCTAAACTGCAATTACATTGCAAGATCATGCATTTTTTTTGTTGTAACCATGTTAGTATAGCCTTAAAGTACAGAACCAAAATTCTGTGCCATTATTTAACATTAGTATACTGCAGACACTATTTTTGTGTGTGATTATTAAACAATGGTATACTGCAGAAATTATTCATAGAAAAGCTTAGTTGTATTGTAGGGTTTGATTTATAATTGTGACATACGGCATGCTGCAACCAGCAAGTATTAGGCATTTTTGCATGATAAATGGCTTAAACAATTAACAAATTTGTTGTTAATCTGCTAATGGATTAATGGTATAATTCTCAGGCTGAATTCCTTCTGTAAGCACGTACATAAATAACCTTTACGTCAGTAAAGTAATAGTGTCATTGGTATGAGTAATAATCACAGTAGATAAATACACTCTTTACTGGCAGTGATTCATATGCACCTGCAGGACACATATTAATATTATTCATTTGTGTGCTTAACTGGGGTTTTTATGTGCATGTTAACACAGATAATGGTTTCGGTAAGTCGGTGCAAGTCTGCATTCAAAATGGAAAAAAGGTGCCTTATTTCCACACCACACAGTGAGCAAACAGAGGGTCAGAGCTCCAACATGCGTAAAATCCAATTCAAATTTCCTCCAAAGGCTAACTTTGAAAATATTCCCCATGTGTGCTCGGTCTATCTCTGTGTTTTTGGATTGACGCAGTAGTTTTATTGGAATATTTTACTTTATCGCTCAAAAACTGTGCGTGATTCTTCCAGGAAAGACGCACTATCCAAAAAAGGTTCAGAGTTCATGTGAATTGTAAACAGTCCGAAAGAGACTTATGTGCCTCTCTATTAACACTAAGCTTATTTGAGTGAGCATCTGAAGAAACAGGAAAGATATTTATGAAGATAAATTAAAATGATTGCCTGACCTAATGTAATTCTCTAATATGATTATACTGTTTAACAGAATGAAATGAAGACTTTGTTTTTGTAGATCAGTTCCTGTATTTAGCCTGTAATGTTATACCACCACTGTATACTGCAGTTAGGAAGAATAATGGATACATTTATTTTAACACCTTTCATACGTGTATTGCTTTTTCACCAGAGTCTATGTAACTGATAATGTGTCTTATGAATGAGGTTGTGTGTTTTTATGCAACTTGCCGATTTACCAAATAGCTTAACCATAAGTGTTGCTGTTTTGCTGGTAACCCTTAGCTCTCAGATTTAGCCAGTTTTGTTTACTGGTAGAGTTTTCTTTATTATGTTTTGTTTAAGAGCTAAAGCATCCACCACTCACCTAGCTGAGAGGTTTTTTAAGTTGCTGGAAGGACAAATACAGAAACAAACTTCTGCATGTTAGCATCTGTGCACTGTATTTAAGTAATACTAATCAAATAGAGTGTGCAGATCCTGTTGTGTATATTATTTGTTTTGTTTCTAAAAAGAATCTCGTAACGTCTCAAGTTAGCTTTCCTAACACAACATTGACCTCAGAGACTGATTCATGCCTGCATGCAACAGTGTGCTATACTGCAGCTTGATACACAGGGTGAGTTAGGAGGTGTCTAAGGTGTTGTCATGCTCTGCCCCAGCCTAAAAACAAGCCCCATGTTGTAGTCACACTGACTGCTGAGACTGGTTCCTTGTAGCCTTTAACTGGAGCAGAGCCAGCAGTTCGGGTGCTATACAGAAGAGGTGGTGTTTGGCATTTGTGGCCCGTACTGGAAGTTGGTGTGAACACGTAATGTGCATTTGCTAACTGGTATCTGTTGCAGTGTAGCTCATTTATGGGTGTGTGTGTGGTGAGTAAGAAAGGGAAAGAGGTCTTTATGACCTAAAGTAGCTTCTGTTTCAATGAGTTCAACTCAGGACACAATTGTGCAGGCCATTACCATGAGTCTCAGCCCTCTGAAATCATCGCCCAGCCCTTCTAGATCTGTTCAGAACTCTGTTATTAGAGAAGTGACTGAATCATTATTTCTACAATGAGTACAATTTATACAATTTGTGTGTGTGTGTGTGTGTGTGTGTGTGTGTGTGTGTGTGTGTGTGTGTGTGTGTGTGTGTGTGTGTGTGTGTGTCCACCTTGTTTCCGACATACATTCCACTCACCTGACGCGGTTGAAACGGCAAACAACTGAGAGAAGTTTTTCCAAGAGCCATCTTCCGTCCTACTTTCATTGTACACTTGTGATCTCTGTCATGACTTGTTTCTTCAACAGATGCCTGTGTTGAATGACAAATCACCATGTGTCGCATGACACACATATGTTTTGTTAACAGATAACAGCACACATATGACTTAATCTAAAGGAGCATACTGTACGTTTATAGTGACATCAGATGACCTTTACAAATTTCAAAGTCTTTGCCTCTTTCTCATGTCCACCATTTAGGAAATTGCTGTTTTGAAGGATGTACGCACCCTGCAGGTAATCCCTGGAGAGCTGGTGAAGCCCTTCAAATCCAACTTCCCCTCTCGTCTGGCTCAGAGTCGGGCCGAGCTGCTCGAGAAGCTACTTGCTGAACTGGGCACAGATAATTCTGGCTTCACCCTGGACAACGTCATGATGGTAAAAGTCCCTTCTTTATGCCGTCTTTGCATTTTTTCACAGAACAAATCAACAGCGGCACTATTCCGCTCCGGTGTCTGATTTAGAAAGCATGCTGGTATTGTGGAAGCAAAAGAATTGTGATGGGCATGATGATTAGCACAACAGCATCTGCCTCTAGTGTAACATATAACACATGCATTGGCAGCAATTTGTAAACAATTACAATGGCATGACATGGCAATAACAATCATTTACAGTCCCTGTTATATAGGGGCTGATCTTGTCCTCTGCTCAGATGATAAGGAGCCTCCAAACCCCATTTTTTTCCAATTTGTAGACATTTACGGCCTCTGCTTTTCTTTGACTTTGTTGCCAATTACTAATAGCTGCTTTTTAAATCTATCACTGATTGATCACATACACGTTTCCAGCCTTTCAGTTGTCCTTTTTACACAGACCTTGTTTCGGCTTGTTACTACCTTTGCTGCTGGCTTGAAGGCAAGACAACTCTCTCCCAACAGATAGGGCGGCAAAATGGCGAGGAAGCACAATAACATGATATTCCCGCCTTGAACAGGCAGTGTAAAAACCGCTACTGAATGCATCCATCCATTCTTTCTTCTTTTTTAATTTGAATTATTTTAGGTTTCTGATACAGAAGCAGAGAGCAGCCATGGTTGAAATTATCAAACCGGGCAGCTCAAGATCACAAGTTAACTATCTCGATATCTCAAGAAATCAAGATTTTGTTTCCCTCACAACCAAATTTTGACATTTTGACCCCAAACACCTCAGAGTATAGGAGTCAAGAGAAGCTTTGGTTACTGCTTTTCTTTTTGGGATAATGAGAGAATTATTCCATTATATCACGAGAAACAAACGTCCAACTTTCGTACTCAAAGACTTTGGGGACACTAAAACATTTTATGGGATTTTATAGCTGCAAAATCTTGCAAATACATTGTAAATGTAAATATTAGCAGCGGCAGCCAAAAAATGCTCCTGTATGTATTGACAAAATTCTACACTTGAGTTTCTGTCAACTACTATTGCGTTTTTTTGTGTCAAATTAATCTCTTTCCAATTTGGAAATAACAATACGACATATCCTCTTGAACATAAAAGCATGTTACCTGTATGGAGGTACATTCAGTATATACCTGTATCATTCGACATTAAAAGTAGGTTTCCATCAAACTTGTTTTCCGTTACATTTGACTTAGTAGTTACAGTGTGACAAACTGAAAGGGGAGCAATCCCTCCCTGGTTTTCTGTGGCCTTTCAATTCACCAAAACAGGCAGTCAGTAAGCTCCAGTCAGTTGAGTCAATGTTGTCACCATTGGCATCCACTTAACATCTCCTACACTCCTCTGGTTCCCAGCACTGACCTAATATCTACGTGCAAACTATCCAACTGTTGACCAAGCCTTCCCGTCCTCCCCTCTCCAGTTTACGAGCGGCCCTTCACCCATCCCCCTTCACCCAGCCCTCCTCTTGACTCTGCATATCTTTTATCAGCAAGAGCAAATTGTTAGGTCTGTCCTCTGAGTTTCTCCGCCTTCTGAAACCAAAGCCACACAGGTGGCATTGGGTGGCCTGCGTTTGCATGTTTGAGCATGCTTGCTCAGCGCCTGTCCCCTTTGTGTTGGCTGCCTCCCATGTTTGCCTGGGAAACATTTCCCGTCTGGATTGAGATGTGACAGCAGGCCTGTGCTTTATTTCTCAGCTTGCCTGATGAGAAACATGTAAGAGACACCAGGTTTAGACTGAAACTCAGTTGCAGAAATGAATGGCTTGATGATGTGTTGTGACACCTGGTTAGCCGTGACAAGCAACATGTCATTTAATACAGAAGTACAGAAAGTCTCTGCAGTAAACTTTTTTTTGTGCTGACACATTACAAAAGCAGTCTTACTCCTCAGACCACACAAAGCACCTCAATCAGACAAAACGTTTCAATCGTATATGTGTTTGAGTGGAAAAAGAAAAAGATTCCTTTCACATAGCGCATAGATATTTATACACTACATGTGCTTGCATAAACATGTGCCATTGAAGGCGGTACAGCTAAAACCTGGTATCTGCAGCTTTAGATCCTGTGACTATCCTTCTTGACAGCTCTACAGTGTTTGCCCAGCTATATTTTGAGAATTTTTCCTTTTTCCCCTGCTGTTACCTGGGCGATCTGTGCCGAGGCGGGAGCCAAAGCGAATAAGGAGGGTGATTGAATTTCCTGTAATTAAAATGAGAAGTGGTCAGCAGAGACAACAGAGAATAATGGCAAGCTGTCCCTGAGCCTGTTGAGCAAGGGATGGGTGGCCTTTGTGCACAGTTTACTTCTGAATGTTAATGTTCTCTACTGGCGGGATTGCCATTGTGTTACGACTCTCTTCACACAGATTATGTCGGATATGGGCTCTTTTTACGTCATGATGTGCATGTCCCTCAGAGGACCTCAACAATGTTGTTGCTATGCTCATGAAATAGACTACAAATATTTCTTCATAATTATTTTGTTCTAAATATTTTCCCCAGCATACTGGAGGAAAGACAAGGCAAGTTAAGTTGTATGGCACCTTTCAAGCACAGTGCAATTGTAACCAGCTTACACAAGACTAAGAAATGCATTTGAACTAGGTCCAAAAATGTAATTTAAGTTGTTTGAAGTGAAATAAAGGAGGTAGAAAAATGAACAAAGGCACAATAGCGTACATAATTTAGTTTTTGAAGACACTAGATGAGGGCACATAATGCCACATTACGTTACATTACTCAAAGAAATCAGGTTAAACAGGATTACAAATAGTCAAATATTCAGTAATGGGAACCAATTTATTTAGACTTAAAGAGGATATTTGTGTAGTTTTCCACTATGTGCAGTGATCTCTCCTGTCACTCTGCTGCTTTGCAGTGATACAGTCTGGATGTCTTTGTCCTTCACGAGTGCACAGGGGAAAACTGCATTAGAAACCTGGTTACAGTGTGGTTTTTGTGGTTTCTGCTTTACATGATGTTTATGAGTGAGGTCACAACAGAAAGCTGACAGGTTATTCAAGTTCATGTGCTGATTTGTGGTCCACTCAGGTTTCTGATCACCAAACAACCTAGCCCAAAGTGTGAATTACAAGGTGTGTAGTGTGTGTGTGTGTGTGTGTGTGACTTCTTTCATTCTCTATCTTTAACATTCAAAATTTAAATGTTACTTGTAACTCCCAAAAACTTAAAAGTCAACAACAACAACAAAAAAAGTCTTCAGTAAGTCTAACCAAAGCCAAACTGCCTAATAGCGTACATATTGGAACAATAATATTCAGTCAGTCAAAATCCTTGCTCAATGTTCACATGTTAATAGAAAGCCCTGTTTTCCTCTGTCAGTTCTGTACAGCAGCTTTGGAGCACAATACATCAGAGGTTCGAGAGCTGGCAGTACGTGTCATCTTATCCATGTACCAGCAGCACAGAGCTGCTGTTCTCAACTACCTTCCACCAAACAATGCTGCTGCACGGAAGAACTTCCTCTTCAAATCCCTCTTTGACGGCTTTGCCAAGATTGATGGAAAGCTGGTGGACACTCAGGCAAGTGTTTTTTTTTCCTTCACTGCAAATAAATCTCTCCTTAATGCTCACTTTTTTACTTGAAGAAGAAATAGAATATAAAAAAGAATGAAATAACTGAAATCACATATTTCTATAATGACAAATGTGTCATTTCTGATGCTTATATTGGAGTACATCTTCACTGTTAAAAATTATTTGCATCAAACTGCCAGACCTAGGATGTGTTCACACCTTATAAACAGACGGTAGTCAGCGAGGAGCAGCTGGTAGATGGACGGTGAAACTGTCAGACATGGCAGATGGGAGCACTCTCTCAAGCTGAAAAGAGATGAGCTTCGTAGAGGGGACTATATGACGTCATGTCTTTTTTTCTCTGACAGTAACAGAGTTTCATGTTGCACAGACAACTGCCTCTGCTGCTTTCTTTCCAAAGCCAAGATGCAGTCTGGTTTTTACTCATCTGGTTAAACAAAATGTCCATGGCAGATCCATGCATCTTATTTTATTTTATTTTTTTAATGCTTCATGTCATCACCAACTGAACTGTGTGTAAGGCTGCATCAATAACAAGCCTGACTGACTTTTCTAATATTATAAACACATAATGTGGTAAACGACAGCTGTTAGCTGTAATTACAAATGCAGCCAGAAAGCTGACGTGATGTAATGATGCTATGTTGTCAAGTTTGTGACTAATATAGTGACAAAGTTTAATTTCCTTCTGGCTTTATTTGAAACTTAGCCTTCCCATCACGTAATGGCCCTCAGAGTCTGCAGAGCTTTAAGCTCTTCTACTCTTACAGACAAAAATAACGAGATGAAAGCTGGTGTAATCTGTGATCATGAAATGATATTAACAGGAGAGAGAATAAAGGAAGCAAACACAGAGGAAAATGAAACTGACAAACTGACTCTGACTATGGGCGTATGGCATGTTGTTTTTCATCCAGACATTGAAGAAGGGAGGTGGTCAGCAGGATGGGCAAAAAGAAAAGGAGGAGATCCACTCCCTTCAGGAGCAGCTGGCTGCCTTGAAAGAGATCACAGTAGGTGGAGCTGTCATCAGACTGCAATTACATCACTTCTTGTAATGGCTACTAATTTGTCTTTATGACTCCACGCAGATTTGATAGAATTTTTACTCTTTAGGTTTTGAGAAACTCATGGATTCACATGAACAGATAGTAACATGTTATGTTTCCTTAAGAGTCTCATGAAGAGGAGGCCCATCATTTATCAATGACTGTCTCAGTCTCGAGTCATTGTTAAAGTTGCGCAGAGCTTTGACTGTGTAATAGCAACTCTTTTTGGAACTGTGCTGTCTGACATCTATTCATATTTCTCTGTCTGCCTTTTGAAGGAGAGAGGGGCTGAAACCACCAAAGAACAAACACCTGAGAAAGAAGCTCCCAAAAATGAGTCCCCAGAAGCTGGCAAACCAAGTTTGTACACCCATTTTACTAGACAGAAGCAGATAAGAGCATCTTATAACCTAATCACATTAAAGACATTATTCGGTAGAGTTAAACAGCCTTATATACTGAACATAAACAGATCGGATTTGGATTGCTTTAAAGCTTCACAATATATTACTTTATGGTACAAAACATCAGTATGGTGCTAATTAGTCTTTCGAGTCATACAAATGGAACCTGTTAATATACAAGTGGAAAATTTGAGGGTACCTTGGGGGTCACAACTTGTAACATAAATTGGAGAGCCCCTGGTAGTTAGACACTTTTGTCCTCATTCTTTATTGTTTCTTCAGCATGGCATTGAAATGCAAACACAGCCAAATCATTGACCATTTTCAAAGAGGATCTACTTTTGTTGTCAGTTGCTCAGCAACAGTGCTCCCGAGAGTTTAACCACTTGAACTCTACTACGTATAGTGCTCATCTTAGCATGTCAATAACAGAGACAAAAGCTCCATTTGTAGGCAATATAACATGTACGACATGACACCGACACTGCCTGTCTTTTGTATCATGAACCTATAGAAATAGTGTAAGCAAAAAATAAGATCATTTTGCTGCTTACAACTGTAGTTTTATTTTATTTTATTTGGCACCAAGTTTAAAAGGGAGACTGAAAAAATATCAGATATAACAAAGCAGTAACAACTGTAACATTTTCCCTGGTCTCCATGCTGCTTTCTATTCTTTTCTAACTTGTTTTGCCATGTGTTTGTGACGTCAAAAGTTGCACAGCTGGAAAAAAAATAAATTGATAAGATGAAATGAAAAAGAAATGCATATTTGTCTACTGGCAATGGCACAACAGTTTATAGCCTATTTTAGCAAGTTTTCCCACAAAAAAAACCAAAACAAAGTGTAGCCTCCAAGTAGTTCAGTCATGACAAGTAACAGATATTGTCTTTTTGCTTTCAGCTGTCACAAAAGTGCTGCAGAACAAGGTAACAGATGATATTGATGTCCAACAATCTATCAGCTATCTGGACAAGTAAGTGACAATGGAGATCTTTAAGATAATTGCTGGAATAAATAAAAGATAAAAAAAGAAAAAAGATTTACATAACATATTAGCCTAGTCCCAATTTAATAGGTTTAGTGTATTCTGTGCAGTTTTCACTTGGTCAATTATATTTCCCGTTGAGGTGTTTATGAGCAAACGGTGTATCAGTATTTAGTATCTAATTTGAAGGGATATAATCTGATCTGGAGTCTGATCTCGTGTTTCAGCTTGTGTATATTTTGCGGCAAAAAGGATGAGTCATTCACTGAGGATGGACTGGACCTTCACTACTGGAAACACTGTCCTATGCTGAGACGCTGCGATGAATGTAGACAGGTCGACATTTTCAGAGGTTTTTTAAGTCCTTGTGAAAGGACATCGTCCCAGCTGTTTAATCACCACCTCAGTAATTAAGCTCAAAGGCGTCAACTCTGCATTGTGTTCACAGGTAGTCGAGATAGCCAGCCTCACAGAGCACCTGCTGGGGGAATGTGAAAACAGCTCCAGGTTCAGCCAGTGCCCACGCTGCTCAGAGGCCGTGGCTACTGAAGATCTGACTCGCCATGCCCAGGGACCCGCCTGCAACCGTACGTTTTCAGTTTTATTCCTCCTTGCCAATGGAAATTTTCTGAAAATACCTTATATAATGGAAATCATGCAGTTAGTTTAAATAGGGTTTACTTTTCTTGTATTATTTTTTTGTCTCTAATGAAGAGACATTGCTGTTGAGTTTTTCAAATGTATTTTTGGATTCTTTGATCTCTATAAGCCGACTGCCATCTAGTTCCAGTTTATTAAAGAGAAGGCAGACATTTCTATCGTCGATATCTCCAACACTCAGCAATTCGCATACAAACAGTCTAGACTGATAAAAAGCACTGCAAGTCCACCAGGATGCCTAATTCTCGTTGTGACCAAAAAAATTACTGGAAAAACTGTTACTTCATATGTCATTGACAAATGGCTTAAATAAAACTACTAAATAAAACCAATTTATTTCTGTTACACAAATATTGCTTTACTTTTGCACCTTCTGGTGGAAATGGCAACATTGTGGCAAAATTAGTTGCAACTTTGATAACTGTTGTATTAACAGCAATATTTGAAATTATAATCAGGGGATAAGTTCCTTTCAGACGTGCGCTTCATCTGTAAATATACTTCTGATCCAGCAGAATTTGACAACTCAGATTTTAGTAACATTTACACAAGCCAATGTTTGGGGCTCAAGTCTAATTGCAATGCTGTGACATTAACAGATACAGCACGCGCAATGTTACTGTGTCCATTGAGATTCAAATTTGAACATGGACTAAGAGGCACATGTGCCGACTCAGCTGTAATTTCATGTTTGCATCCTTGTCATCCTTATACATAGTTCCCCAATTTTAACTAAAATGTACTCAATGTATGAAGCTCAACTAAATGTAAATAGATGAATCAACATAATCTAACACAAAGGGATCAAATTTAAATTTGATTGTAGATACTTCTGGTAAATGACTGGGTGGAGCAGAAACTTTGTATCATGGCTGGTCATCCTCTGTGAAGCCCTGAGTGAAGCCAGCTGCATATCTTGCTTGTTTTTTGGGGGGTTCATTAAGAGAAACACATGCTCAGTTAATATGAGGTCAGGTGATTTGTTTGGCCATTCAAAAAGTTTTTAACTGTTTGGTATACAAACACTTTGATTACTTTGGTGGCAGTGAAGTGTAAAGATGCTTGTCCTGCTATATCGTCATTACATTGGGGGATTACACGCCATCATTCCTACACTACAATGTTAGACACAATTCAATTACAATGCAACTTCGTAACATGCCTGTGAGGCTACTGAAGTCTTTGTTTTTGCTGCTAAATGCTTACTTTGTTGACTTTAGACTTGTCTCCAGAAAAATTTTTCATATCCGCCCAATGATGTTTGTCAGAGCAAACTGCCCATTTCTCTAATTACCTCTGCCTCAAAGCTCTACTTCCACCTCTCACAGAGCACACAAAACTCTTCCTCAATCAGATAAACCATTATATTCTTTTCAAAAAGACACTTTTTCACTATCAGTCCACCCACCCCAGTTAGATAAACATACTTCTGATACTGTATTTATCTTCCTGGTTTTAATCTTGGTTCTCCACAGCCTGGATTTTGCCTTGTTTTAGCACCCCAGTGTCGTTTTTTTTTAATATATATGACTCCATTTGTTATAGGCACAACAAATCTGTGGTCAAAATTAAAGCTTTTATAAAACATGGAAAATGTGTTCCATGTTGACATTGCTACACAGAGCTTTCAAGATATGAGTCAGTATTTCCATAGTGTTTAAGTAAATTTTCTGTAAACTACCCAGCCCTGATACCAGTATTGACTGTCTGAAAGCTGAGGGCCGCTTATCATCAGAATCTCCTGGTTGTTTTATTCCAGTTGCATACAGTTCACTGAAACTGTACCAACTAACCTGAAGAAGGAGGCTTACTGTATCAGGATGTACAGTACGTCTCTGTTACCAGCCATATGTCTCCATAGATAATTGACACCAGTGTGCCTTTTGTACTGAATTACCATAACCTTTAAGTCTACCCTACTCCTGTATGTTATAAGAGGGTTAACTGACATTTGAATTGGAACTTTGGTTGGTTATGTTCACCCCTTTGATCCCATTCCTCAAAGGTGTATTGTATTTTTAAAAATTTCTGTCTCAGACGTGTAATTTCATCATTTTCTCTGACATGTTCAGGGGACCTTTTCTGTAATTGTGGAAGAGGTGGCTTAAAGGTGTTGTGTTTCTTTGTCAGCCCCCATCTCGGGTAAAGGCTCCAACCACTGTCCTTTGTGTCACAACAACTTCACACCTGGAGAGAAGGTGAGTTTATGTACATGTAAACTACACAAGTGACATCAAACTGCACTAGTTGTGCTTGTTATGTGATAATTCTGACCATTTCATTTTTTCATTGGCTTTCCTGCATGACTAAGCTTTACTGATGAATGGCTCTTTAAGTGCTTAAAAATATGTATGAATTTCCACCAGATTATGCAAACTGCAAATATTCTATTTTTTCACCTGAAAGAAAAAGTGGTGAAGCATCGTTCGTGCATGTTATGGCAGCACGACGCTCCTGTTGTGCTCCAAAGACTCCAGCATGTTCATTTTTGTGCTGAAAATTTAACGTAACCTTGTTCCATTGATGATCAGGGTGGTGCAGAAATACACTGAATGTGTTTTCATGTACATGAATAACTGGTGTATGAGGCTTATCTCAACTGTGATCAAATTTGGGGATATGGTGTTTACGTGAGTGCAGAGAAATCGGGTTATTCATATTCCGCGTATTCATTTCAGTTTCTTTCAGTGCTACAGCTAATATATTCAGGTTTCTATTAAACAGAATATGGTGTTTACATGCTCAAACACATAAATTAGATAATCCAAAAACACAATCATAAACGGGGCACATATGTCCATGTTAACACACTGAGAGCTTATGCGGCTATTACAATCTGGTAGCAACCTCGCTTACATAATACAAATACTGCGCTGGAAACCCAAAACAGATCTACGGTTTATGTACATGTCCGTACAGGTTATGTACAGTTCTAAGGGTACAATATGGAAAGTTTTTGGCGGAAATGTGGCATAAGTGTAAAGTGGAAGAAGTGTGCCCCTTCAGTCTACTGACCAAATCTGATCTGATGATATGATGATACTTATGTCACAATACAATATTAACTTAACTTTTATTTGCTGCATAAATTATTTATACTATGCTATGCTGTATTGATTTTTCCTCTATGGCTACTGCCGATATACTAACTGTTTCTTTGCAATATTCAACAGTCTCTTGTACAGAGCTGCCTCCTAGATAATTATAGGGTAACTCTAGTTTCGATTTAAGTTTTCACAGAACTTAGGCTGAATTTCACTCAGTGAGCTTTTCTCGTCTCCCTCTTTTATATCGACACAGAAACCCGACCAGCATCTAATATTAGGCTTGAGGAACAAACAGGTGTTGAGGTAAAACAAGGCTATTGTTGGCCTTCAAAGACTTCAAAGGACATGAAGCCTTTGTTCTTAATGGGCTGTTTCATTTGTCTCAAGGTAAAGTAGATACCATCACATTCTTCACATTCCTATTAGTTTGAGAAGAAGTAATGACAAAAATATCCTTTAAATTATATTTTGATATATAGTTTGACAGCTTTCCCTAAATCTTTTTTGTAGTCAGAGCGCTTGAGGATAATGCAGTGCTTGTGACACTAATCATCAGCACTGGACAAAAGTTAATGATTGTGTATTTTGTACAATTGGTACAAGTTCAGGTTTCCTTTCTTTCCAGCTGTGGCTCGCGGCTGAGTGTTGTGTGTGGACAATGTAATCAAAATGGATAACTCAACAATAGTGCACTGAGTGTAACCCCGGTGTTGAATATTACATAATATTACCTCGAGGAAAACAGTTTATTATAATCCTTTATAAGTAAACAGTGCTCGTATTTCAGCGCCCTCATTCATTGCCAATCCTTTGTGTCCGTCCACTTTTTGTGTGCAAAAGAAGTTTCAAAGCGAGATACAGCGTACAAGATTCTCTGCCCCTCTAAAAAATGGAACAACAGTATAGCCTTTCATTTGTCTTTCGTTACCTTTCTGTCATCGTGGAGACTAATAAATCATGCAACTCGTCTTTCAAGGAGCCACAAGAGCTACAAGAATCAGTCTTACCAGTGCCTGCCCTGACCCAGAATAGGACAGGCAGGGCCACTTTAGGACAGGCATTTTGGAGATGATACTTTTGAACAAAATTTGAATACAAGAATCCAAAATGGTGTTTAAAACCTCAGAATTTGGGATAACATGTTGTGGGGCTTGTAGGAGAAGATTGTTTTCATTAATGTTATTAAAATGGCTGCTAATCACTGATGGAAGATAGACATCTCATTCAAATTATGGTACTTCTGGGCTTACTGTGATGACCACAGGTAATCGAGGGAAATCAGGGTTTGATTCTGGTGATGCAGCCACACAAACAGATACCACATCCAAGAAAGGCAGAAGATTCTCAAATTATGCTCCTCCAACTCTGAGAGGTATTGGTGAAAAATTACAAAAATACAAGACTCATTTGGGACCTTGTAATGGGAATGGCACATGACCCATTTGGATTGCTGTTTGTAAGGTTAAGAGAGGTCATTTATAATTTTTGACTTCTTGAACATTTATATTTTTTTATTTTTTGTAAGTGTGCCGGCAGCATTTAATACTGTCGCTCCTGAGTTCTGATTGGCCGATCCAGAAGGAAACTTTAAACTGCTTGAAAAACAAAAAGTAGTGAACGTAACGAATTTTTTTATTTTTCATACAAAACAAAGGCCTATTTTGCTCAAGAAGCAATAATGATTTGGCCTAAGACACTTAAATGATAGTAAGTAATGTTAGTTAAAGGAGATGTATGCAACATTAAGAGTCTATGATTCAGTGTGTGAGGTTTGATTGTCCTGACACGGTTCTCAACATGAAGGTGACTGATCCGGCGGCTAGCAGGTACTTGTGCTAACTCCATAAACAGCACAAACAACAGCACTGATCGTTAATGTGAAAGGAAACTGGAGGGTGGGTGCTACGCTTCCACAACGCCCCGATATCAGTGTTAAACACCATATGACTGTGGTGCAGAGTGTCAACTATTAGCCAGCCAATGGGATACATAGAGAGGGACCCGCATGCACTTACATGCACATGCAGATGGACCATCTATTACAAAGCATAGATTACAGCACACACAGAGGGAGTGTGGCCTCGTCTTCTGCTCAGAATGTCATTACTCCACTTTATCTTTACATGGCAAACAGCTGTTTGCTGCTACATTAATGCTTTGAATGATGCATACCATGAGTAGACAGATGTCTGCCTGGATGATTATTGGGGCCAATATTTGGCATTTGGCATTTATTTATTCATTTTTTATTTAAATTTTCACTTTAAAAAAAAGTTGTTTTGAACTTTCTTTATATGATGTTGGACTTTTCAGCTTTGATTAAACATTTGCCAAAGGCTTTTAAACAAATTTTTGTGCTGGAGTTTGTTATATTCCAAATTCTAAATATTGACAGAAATATTCTCGTTTTGAATGTAAATGCATATCATGTCCAAATATCAGTTATTGGTCTCATTAACTACGAATAATCGGTATCGGTGTCAGCCCTGAAAATCCAGTATTGTTTGACCCCTAATGCATACAGTGACTTTGAGCAGTGGCAGCAGTTGGTTTGGAATAAATGCAGAAGAAAAAATAAAGGCATGACTAAATACATAAATGCATAATAAATCATGAATAAAGGCAGAAGAACTTTAAGAAGTGCAGTCTACTTTTAGTCAAACTTTTGACAACCAATCAGTGATTTGACAGCTGGTGGAAGACACCTGATGTAATCTCACTCACTAGAGTGCGGCCAGATGTATATAATGCATAAAGGTCTAAATGCAGCAGCATTTTCTCGCATTGTTCAATTGAGTATTAAATCAATGACAGCAGGCATTTTGACTTGTTTCAGCCACAGCACAGCACAACAAATAACATTACACTCAATTCAAGTATCCCACTGAGCGTTGCCAGTGAGACAGCATGCATAATACTGGGGTTGGCACATGTAGCTGGAATACAGTCTTAGTTAATGGTATTAATTACACCTGTGTTGTTGCTGCTGTGACAATGTTTGCTTTGAAAATACCTATTATCCTTGTTAATGTGCTTAGAATAAATATGAGTCTCTGAGGCAACATTTTGTCTAATTTTGGCAACAAAAAAAGCATAATTGATGATTAAACATGAAAATTATACAACATGGTTGCATTATTCAGTACTTTAACATTTAACCATTTTATTCCCTTCAAACCACTGACACTTTTTAACCTTAGTTGTAACTCATTTGTAGTCTCATTCAAAATCTGATTCTCAACATGCCCAACTCTCACACCCTAAAAAATGAATAAAATAAAAAAAACACTCAGAGAAAGTCACACTCTCCCTGCCAGAGCTGTGAGCGCAGAACCAAAGAAAGACTGCAGTGTTTGAGGGAGGGAGGGCAGCCATTCGGGCCTTGACTGAGCCTACAGTCACCCGCGGCTGTCCTGATAGAGAGAGTGCTTGGGAGAGGAACGAACTCACTGAGCTACTTTGTCCCTGTTCCAGGCCTGGAAGGCTCACCTCATGGGCAGGGAGGGCTGTAAACAAAACTCACGCAGGACTGCGGTGTCCCAGAGAACTCAGCCAGCACAAGGTAAAGCATTCATACCCTCTCTGCTTACACACACCTCCCCAACGCTCAGTGTGAAAGCTATACAAAGTGCCCATGCTTGTTGGTAAAATTTCATGTTGCAGCTTTTCCACTATGGCTTCCTGCCTCAGAGCACAGAATAAGACACATAAAAATAGTGACAGGTTAAAATCGGAGCCCAGTGTAGTGGGTGTTGATGTATCCATTTTGGGTGATATTTTGCAATCGTGTCGTTCCATGCATGCATACATGTAGACAACCTGATGAAAAATATAACTAACTAAAAGAAATGTAGGTTACCAGTCAACAGTGAAATGAAATGGTTGTCACATTGAGAATAGTTGCTCACACTCCTGTCTACTCATATTTACTATATGAATCACAATTAGTACAACTGTATGAAAATAATTGATAAATAAATTTATGCATGATATGAATTTTATTTATTTTTGGGTAATGTGAATTGTAAGTTGCTGTAAATGTTGCTCTAAAGAATTGTGGGAGGGCATTATCTCCTGTGTTTTTGCCAAAGATGGTCCACTGTATCCTATGCTCAGAAAGGAAGCACTAATGTACCTTTCCTTAGCATTTAGGGAATTTGGCAACTCTTATTATGGCTGCCACTTAGATACTTTTGGTTGTTTTCACCCAGTTAGTAACCTTGCTAAGCAAAAAAAGACTATTTGACTGCAGCACTGTTATTAACCAGTCTCTCTTCCTCTGTTGCATTCCTGATAAAGTAGCAGAGCAAGGTGTGTTTGCTGCCCCCGGTGGCCAATATATGTATGTTTTGAACTGAACTCCTCAAGACGTATTATTAAAACACAACAGCCATTAACACCAGAAACCCCAGGTGGATTTTTTTTTCTACCATACAGGTTCTGAAAACCTTCAGAAGTCCCATCATCCAATGAGTGCTTTGCTACAGCATCAAAGTTAACACTCTAAAGAGTTAACGGCTCACCAGTCAATATTTCTACATTTTCAGGGTTTCCCCCAAAAACTAGTTAATAAAGGTGGCATTGTAAGCCACTCAGATCCTTAAACATCTTGGTAACGTTAATCTTATTAATGGATGATGTCCCAAACAGGAGCCACACTTGTTAAATATGTAACACTTACTAAGTGAAATAGCGCCTCTGCCCTTTTTTTCCTAATGATTCATGTTTAATTCCATAAAAGTGTATTAATTTTGAATGACGTTGAAGAAGCGGTGAGGCTAGGTGGTGTACATCTATTAATTCTTCTGTACATACTTGACTATATTTTGAATCCAGGACTCTTTCTTGTAATGAAGTATTTTAGTGGCATTGCTTTATCAAGTCAACGTACTGTGAACTTTTTTTTTTCATCAGTGATCTGACATTTGTCTAATTCCACAAGTAAGCTGACAGTGCATGATTAGTAGCTTACTGTACATATCACAAATCACCACAAACTGCTGATGTAATAAAGCCCTGCTGTGTATAGTCACATCACAGGTTATGCAGGCTGTTTTGTTTTGTGATAAATAGAATTGCACACAAGAACAGATGGAGGTCTTTTATGTTATAGTTCTGTCAGAGGTTTGCTGTATTGACATCATTGTTTGTGCGTGTGTGCGTGCGTGCGTGCATGCGTGCGTGTGTGCGTGTGTTTGTTTGTTTGTGTGTCTAGGCAGGACTGTTGGTGGAGCCAGGCTGAAGCAGGCGTGGTCAGTCGGGGCCAGAGCCAGGCCTATGGGCAGAGGAAGCCGGATCCCTGCCCTGGCACCTCTGGCCAGAGGACATCCACCAGGGAAGCACTGAAACTGGTTCGAAGCACCCCACTCCTATATTTCCAGGTCTAACGCTCCTGTATATCTGCACTTTCTTAAAAGACATCTGATAGGTTTCACATCTTTTATAAGATTACCTAAAAGGAGATACCTATGTCTTATCAGTGTATGTACTTACATTAAATGGTGTTGAATGCGATAGCTTTGCATATTAATTCAGATTACTTTGTAAACTTTCTAGTCCCGTTTTGGTCAGTGACAGAAAATCTACACAGAGAAGAGACGGCTGGACTCACCAGTGTTAGATCTCTCGTCTCTGTTGTCTGTATGTCAGGCCTCTGGCGTCACACACCTGTCGGGTTAGTAAACATGAGCACGTGTGTGCTTTTTTCTGATTATCTCCTTACAGGATGTCTCGGTTTTCAGGCTCTAATTTGTCATACCGCCCACTGCCCTTTGGAGCCACTATGGTGGGGATTGTTACAGCTTAAAGGGTTTGTCCATTGATCCGGTATTGTACATCCATTTAGTTTAAGTAACTCAAAAGGGATCTGATAAAAAAAAAAAAAAGACCCCCTAACGCCATCTTCTTAGACCTTGTCTGCCAGGTAGATAGGACACCTTTTGCGTGCAATGCAGGGTTACTCTTATAAATGTGTTTTTACCGAACCCAAGCTAATATAACCCTGATGACATCACTATGACATCATTAGTGTTATTTTATCAGACTTGACAAGGCAAGTAAACTAACTGCCCTACAAAAGTGATCCGTTGCTGCTATAATTTTGAACATTTTATTTTTAAAAAACATAAAAATGGGCAATTTGTTTCCATTTAGAAAATGATTTCAGCATATTCAGAATTATATTTAGACCATAAACTCTTCAGTTAAACCAAATAAAACTAATACAATGACCACTTCCCATTATAACCAGTGTTATCCCATTCAGCGTGTAATCAATCTCTTAACAGAGCACGGTGACAGCAACTGACACTCAGAAACACTGCTCTTATAGAGGCAGCAATTAGAGGAGACGAGGAGTGAGGTTTAGTTACAAGCAGAGGACTTTCTTTTCGTGGCAACGCGCCAGCAGCCTTAAGCCTCTGACGATCTGAGTGTAGCTTTACCATCAGCTTTGTGCTTTGCCATCTGTTTGCAATGCTCTGGTCATTTCTTGCCATAAACAAAGGATAACGAAGGAATGAAGACGCACTTTGCCAAAGGGATGATGTTGAATTTTCAGTTTAGTATGAACTTAATTTATTTCCCTGCTTAACACCTACTGACAATCTTGAGTAGACAGCAGTTTTATATGCTCTACAAGTCCATTGAGAGAGACAAAATAAACCTTCTAACTTAACTTATTGAAACTGAAATAAAAACAAATCCACAGTGGACATGAATGTACTATATACAGTGGAATATTTGTAACACCTATTTTTCTCCAACTTCTGCTGGATATGACTGAGACGGACAGTTCAAAGCACATCAAACTGACTTTCAAACACAAAACTCAGAGTTTAAGAACAATGGTTTGCAAGATTTGTCACTAATTCTACAATTTTACTACTTCTATTGTCCTGCACAGTGTTATGACGATGTTGATTGTATTATATATTAGTGATTCATTCACACTCACAAGAGCTAAAACAGAAACATTTGTAAGACTACTCTGAGATGTTTTTGAATATTCTTTTGCAAATTGTAATATTAGTGGGGCAAATTCTTTATTAATGTGTGTGATAACACTTGCTGTTACATCAGTGGAGAAACAAGTTAAATATAGGGGATGTATATGAGAGTATATTTGGTTTTAACTTCACAATCCATCACTTTGGCTTTAACACGCTTCTGTATTGGAGACTATTGCAGCAAATTATATTTTTCGTGTTTTTTATGTAGTGAGTATTTTCTGAATAAGAATCCTCAAATGGCTATTTTTTTCTGCAGAAGTATCTGTATTTGTTTAAATAAAGTAAACAACATTTAGCTAAACATTGCAGATATGGTTTCTGATACTATTTAACCCTTTGAAATTTAGAGCGATATCAAATTACTTTCAGACACCTTTGAGAAGTATTCAAACCTTTTTGCCCTTAGCAAATTGGTGCAATTTCTTCAAGAAACATGGAAAATGGCAATAAGCAACTTGGTAAGAAATGTTCCACAAATTGCAAGAAATTGGTAGATTTAGAAAATTATTTTTTATAAAGCTAGAGAAAAAGCTAGGGATTTTTTTCAAAAACTAATTTTATAATTTATAATTTTATATTAAAGTTGTATCACAGGCTTATTATAATTTTAAGCACTTTTTCCAAGTCCTTTGCCTCGTGTGTTTTTTTACTTTCTTTTTTTGCTTGATTGTTGTTTGTTTTGTTTGGGGTTTTTGTGTGTGTTTGGTTATTGTTTTTTTTAACTTAACTTTTTAGGTAATTTTTACCAATTTCTTGTTATTTATTGGGCCATTTGTTCTTTCACGGCTCGTTGCCTTATTCCCATGTTGTTTTTTTTAAAGAAATCAAGCTGATTTGCTCAAGTTTGAAAGAGTTAAACCTAAGAGTCAATGTTTGGGGTCATTACCAGTTCAAACAGCCTTCTATTTAGCAATAATTGTAAACTAATATACTACACAAACACATTTAGTTCTTCTAGACAATGTTACAGTTGACAGCAGAACTTGACATGGGGATAATATCCAAATCATTCCCAGTAATGTGCTGTTCTCCAGCTGTTCACACATCAATTTGAATTAAATGCTGCAACATTATTTCTGTATTTACAAAGCTGTCAAAGAGCTCAGTTTTATTGACATTATCATACATGAATCTACAGTATTACATCCCTTTAGTGTCTTTGGTTTTTTGGCCTTCCTCTGCAAATCATACACATGATCTGACACTTAAAAACATAAAAACAAAAGATGGAATGAAACAATATATTAACTTACAACCAATCATTTAATTTTTTACAATTTCAGCACCCTACAAAGTAATCACTCAATGCAGCTGTTCATTCCATGCTGAGTCCATTTAGTTCACTTTGACAGTCACACTCCAATTGACAATAAAATCAGCTGTTTGAGAGGAACACCTGGATGTAACAAGTCCAGTCTTATTTATGCCTGCACAAACACGCACTAAAACCATTACAACCGTGTCTCAACATCGACAACAGAGCTCAGATTAAGACGACGAGAGCGATGAATGTACAACCTGAAAAAGGCACCAAGACTGAGAAACTTTCCTGGGATGTCTGCACACTGTGGAGATGTGTGGTAGTGGTTTCACAAAATGGAAAATCAAAGTTGCAGTAGTGAGGAGGAAATCCAACTTGTTCAGGAGAGTTTGTAACCTTTTGAATTTTACACATAGGAGATGTTAAAATGCTAAATCTGGATGTGGATTTGGATAAAAGGTGTATTTTTTTTCATAGTTTCCTCGGTCTACATGACTCAGTAGAGATGTGTAAAGATCATCACACTGTAAAATCTGACAAGTTGACTAACTTTTTTATTCTAGGAAATGTAAGTAAGTAGGCTATAACAATTATGCCTAATTTATGTCTACTTTAATTGTTAAGTTTACTTAAAATTTAGTTATATTTACTTGATTTGTGAATTTGTTGTAACTTAAAATGACAAGTTTAATTAAATCAATCTTTCTAAGTTTTAGCATGTTATGCTGCTGATTGCAAACTAGTCAATTATATTTGTGTTTTCTTAAACATGTTAACAAAACAACTCGCAGATCTCAAAATCCTCTGTGATGATCGAGTTAAGTCAGACTAACTTAGTTTACTGAAGTTAACACTTAGAAAGAACAAAGTGATTTCACTTGTCATTGTTAAGTTGCAACAACTTAACAAAATTAAGTAAATGCCAATACATTTCGAGTAAAATTTCACAATTATACAGTAAACATAAATTAAGATGAATTGTACTTTACTTATTCAATGTAAATGGTTTCCAAGATTATTTTCAGTAAGATAAACTTGTCAGATTTCACAGTGCATGCGTGATTAATTTAAAACAAGTCTCCTGTGTTTTCAGTTCAGCTTTGGTGAATTAATTTAGTTTCAATACAATCACATGGAGACCTTCTGAGCGCAGATCAGATCCTCGTTGTGCACCACGCTCCACATCCTGAGCAGCTCCTGCGCGCTCAGTTTGTGCACCACGATGAGGTTTTTGTAAAAGCACGGCTCGCTGTTCATGGGGCTCACCCTGCGCCTGGTGATGCCGAAGGTCCTGAAGCCCGGGTGCATCTCCGGGGCCGAGTGAAGCTTCTGCAGGCACATCCCTAAAAACACATCGTCGATCGGGTACAACTCCAGATCCTCCGAGACTACGAAGAGCCTCCTGGCCAGCTGGGAGGACATCAGAAACCCCCCGCCTCCGACATACGGGGGATATGGCTTATCGTACAGCTCTTTGGGGATGTAGTATTTACTCTGCCGGTTCCGGATGGGGATCGCCTTGGAGATGGTGTCCCCCACAAACAGCTCGGCATCTTTGCGCTCCTCCACTTTGAAGCCGATGAGCTGCAACAGGTTGTGCGTGTTCACAAACACATCATCATCTCCTTTGAATATGAACTGGACGTCGGAGCAGTAGATGTCGAACCATTTGAGGAAGTTGACCTCTTTTAGGGTGAGGTTAAAGAAGGTGTCCATGAAGTCCCACTGGAGGATGTCCCCATAGATCCTGTCCTCGTACTCGATCAGTTTCTGGAGATTTTTTGTGTCTTTGCCAGTCGTGGGGCTCCCCAAAAGAAATAAAGTTTTGATTTTCTTCCCATTCACCGTGTGCTCCTTGCCCCAGGTTTTACGCACCGCCTCGCGCCGGTCGTGCTGCTCGATCACGGACTTGACCACCATGAGGAGGTGCACCTCTCCATCCGCGCACTTCTCCGGGTGGTTGATGAGCATGGGGAAGTACCTGCAGTGTCTGTGCAGAACAAACTGGTGAAATCTCGGGTCCAAGCGCCGGAACCAGTCCTGCGTCCTCACTGACGCGTCCTCGCTGCAGTTGAGAACCTGCGCGTCCCAGGTAGCTGGAGTCCCGTTGGAGACCCGCTGCGCATCCGTGCTAAGCACTGGAGTGTCTGAACTCCCCAAACTCGTTTTCCCGACTCCCTTTTTAAAAGAAAAACACTCGGGGCCGCACCAGTTGGCATCTCTTATGTGTTTAACTCCCACTCCGTCCTTCTCTGCCAGCTTCAGCTTGTGGATCATGAGAAAAGAGGCGAAGACTAGAGACAGACTCAGCAGGGGCTTCAGCAGACCGATCCGCTTTCTCCGGGAAAAGTGATCCATGGCTCTCACTGCGGCGCCCAAAGACCCATCATAGTGTTTCACAACTGTGCGTCCGAGTAGAGTCCATCACCGCCTTCCATTTGGACACCAGAGGTTGTGCCCTTGGCTACGTGACCCAAAAGTGGCCACGGGGTCCCTTTTGGCCATGCTGGCACTCATTAGAGTCACGCATCTCCTCTCGGTGAGGAAAAATGATGAAGGATACACAACATGTCCTCTCACTTCTTGCCTGCCCCTTCTCTCAGGCGGACTGGAGACCTGCTGCAGGATGTCCGTCTCTCTCCCACAAATATCTCCTCCCCCAATGATCCCCGCTGATCTTGGGACCAGCGGGTTTCCCATTTCCCCTCTCTCTCTCTCTCTCTCTCCTCTCTCTCTCTCTCTCTCTCTCTCTCTCGCTCTCACACACACACACACACACACACACACACACACACACACTAGGTGTCCACCACGTTACAGTGCAGACCATCAGACTGAAAGATCGATCTGTCTATTGGTTTTTTAAACAATATTAGTCTACATAATTACAAGGTATTACAATTATAAGTAAAATACAACAGCAATTATGGTGGAATAATTGCAACAATTAACTCTTTGAACCCTGAACAAGTTGGTTTGATGTCTTGCAAAAACAGAAGGAGGCAATGAGCAACTTAACAACAAATAGCCCAAAAGATAGCAAGAAATTACATGAAAAAAAGCAGTGGCAGCAGCAAAAAAAGAACAGTAAAAAAAAACCAAGAACATTCTTTTTTTTTATACATATATATACACATATATACTCATTGATCAAAAAAAAAAAAAAGACAGAAGTTTTTCTCATCTGCAGTATTTGCGTTTTTAATACTGTATATATATTTCCTGTATATTCTTGTTTGTTTATTAGTAAAGACATTACTGAGAAATAAATATTTATGATCACTGTAACCTTTCTAAAATAACAAATTCTCAGGTGGCCTAAGATTTCTGTACATCACTGTAATTTAAATGATTTTTTTCTGGACACATTTAGGTTTTGATCATATTCTTTTTTTATGGAATTCAAGTTTTTATCGAAGTTTTTCTCATGGCATGGTACATGGCACACACTGTTTTCAGTACAGAGAAATATGAAACAAAAATACATCATAGAGGCAGACTCCACATCACAAGTCGGTTTTGATCATTTCTAATAATTCTCCCTCATTTTTTGAAACTAATTTTCAGGTCATTTTCTTTGTCACTTTTTACTAAATCTTGAAATTTGTGTGACACTTCCTGCCAAGTTGGTCATTGTCTTTCACTGTGTGTTTTTTATTTTAAGAAATCAAAACAATTTGCTCATATTTGAGACATATATATTATATATTTGTTAACTAGCATGAGAGACTGAATATAGCGCAAGAAAACTGATGTCAAACCCGGTTTTTAAGGGTTAAACAAGAGACTTACGTAAGTAAAATAAATACATTCATTTCATTAACATATGCATGTATTTGGGTAGTCTAGTACAAAGTATTATAGAAGTTACAAGTTACTATAGACAATAAAATCCACAAAATATACAATAAAACAAACAGTACAAAGCATAATAAATAAATATTAATGACACAAGTGTTCAGGAAACAAATGTGGGCCTAAATAAAGCACTGTTTTATGATCCTGTAAATGTAGAAAACCTTCTATCATGTTTAAATAGGTCTTCATTTTATTGCAATGACTACTATCAAAGCATGTTAAAATGTGCCAGCTGCAGATCCTTGCAGACAGCTGCGGCAAGACCTCCACCCCCAGCCTCTACCAGCTACCCTCCCCTCTGCTGCCACCTGCAGATGCTCGCAGACAGCTGCAGCTGGATCTCCAGCTTCTGTCACTAACCTGCACTGGTCCCACCATCTAAAGACTCTGACAGACATTTGCTGCCTGATTTCCTATCTACAGTTTTAACCAGCAACCTTCATGATTCAAAATGTATATATTTTGTTCCCATGGTTTCTGACTTTGAGAGTGAGTAGCTTGTGTTCACAAATATTGATTAAACTTTTAGAGGTCATGGAAATAACATACTGAAATGCTTTATCTAGGTTTTGTTCCCTTTTAAACAATCAATATAATGTGAGCCACACAATAAAATTATCTTAAATGGCAAAAACCCTGTTTTGGTGGAAACAATTATGGCTGATTCATTATTATACCAAGGAATCCAGGAAAACAACACACGACTTTAGACCCTGTGTTCAGGGGTGGCTGAAGTACCTGATTACAGATGGAGTACAGATTTCTTATCAGAAAATGGCTTTGGTAGAAATTAAAGTTACGTATTGGAATATTCCTTGAGTAAAAGTCATAAAGTATCTGATAGTCACTGAACTTAAATATCGCGAAAGAAATCTTAGTTTATTAAATGTACTTAAGTATTGAACGTTAAAGTACAACTAAATGCTGGTAACAAAAAAGCAAGCGATCAGAATTCTGAGAATTATGAAGTTTAACCACCTTAAAAGTTGAGCCTATAACACTAACACTTAAAGAAAAACAGTGTCTTTTTTCTAACTTAAAGTATTTGAAGAAAAAATCTATTTTTTCCTCTCCCCATTCCTTCATCCTTCTGTCAGTCCCTTCCTTACTTCCTCCCTTCTTTCCATATTTTGTCATAAGTACTGAAATGCTTAGGGGAAATGTAGCAGAGTAATAGTAGGCTATAGCCATGGGCTTCAGGCCTACATTGTATTCAGGAAATGTAGTGGAGTAAAAGGATACATTTTGTCTAAGAAATATAGTGGAATAGAAGTGAAAGTTGACAGAAATATAAAAACTCGGGTAAAGTTCAGATACCCACCAAGATACTTACGTAATGTAGCGAAGTATTATTATAATACTTATAATACATCCATGATTATTACTCAATTACACTACAATACTGCTCGGGTTTTCAGAGTAAACGGCCAAAATATCAGGCACTGTAACAGCCACGTGGTGGTGCTGTCCTACCAAAATATCAGTTTTTCCTTCCTGTGGTTTCTCTCACGTGACGAATGACTCTGACCTCCGGGTGAACCTCGCGAGCAGGAAATAACCCTCGAGACGGCTCCAGACGAGACGCCATAAATTGTCACTTGCTGTAGTAGTTTTATTGCTAACGAGAGCCAGTTGACTTGGAGAAGAACAAGGAACAACACTGTCCAAAATTTAACACCGGGGTCGCTAAATAACGGAAGCATTACGCCGTCAAATGATGCGTAAGGTAGGTGTTTAGCCTAGCTTGGTGACGTTAACAAGCAGAGGGCCAGTACATTAGTGACTGGTAGCTATCCTGTTAGCCTCATTAGCTTGTAGCTGGTGTTTCGAGATACATTATCGGACTCTTTTAGCTAGCTCTAGTGGGTTCTTGGCTTTTTCCACAACGAAGTGTGTGCCAGACAACGTTTAAGTCGCTCGTTTGGCATGTGAATCAACGTGAAACTGTACCTAGTTGAATAGACAACAATTTGGGAGGAGTTTTGCCAGAAGAGGATACAGGGCCGCTGGGGTTTCAAACCACTCAGGCGACTGTACACAGCCGTGGTGGGTTTCAAAACGTGTTCATTTTAACCCTCTGAAAAGGAAAATAAGTAAACAAGGCAATGACAACAAGAAACTTAGAGAAGGCAAATTACCTGAAAATTGGCACACAAAAAATAAGAAAAAGAAAAGTTAAAAAAAAACAAACAAAAAAACAAAGAGAAGACGAAAACGTACTTAAAAATAATGCTTATTCTGTAACATAATTTTCAATGCACGTATCTGGACCTTTTTCCCTAAACTTATTATTTAATAATTTTCTAAATCTATTTCCGTTTTATTTTTATGTATTTATTTTTTGTGGAACATTTCTTGCCATTGCCTTTTCCCCATAAAAGAAATAAAGCAGATTTGCTCAGCGTTTAAATACATGTGTCTGAGCACAACAGAAGTGATGTCGATCCAGCTTTCAAAGGGTTAAAGGGTGTACAGTGTAGTGTTGCGTTTCCC
Organism: Plectropomus leopardus; assembly: GCF_008729295.1. Lineage (NCBI taxonomy): Eukaryota > Metazoa > Chordata > Actinopteri > Perciformes > Serranidae > Plectropomus > Plectropomus leopardus. Next base: position 10,168,196 of record NC_056470.1, on the reverse strand, counting down.
TTTAACATTGTGGACTCTAAATCCAAAAATGTCACTCTACTTCATTAACCACCTTAAACCCTTGGTGAAAGGCATGAGGAGTCTCAAATGTAGTACTATCTGCTAAAAAACACACCCCACTCTTTTACACTATGTGTAAAACATTCATATATCCAGTCATGTCTTCTCCTAATATTGTGTTTCCTGGGAGCATAACTTCACAGGACATGGGGCTTGCATAACATCATACATGAACTAAACTCAAGCAACATGACAGTGATTATCCAAGACAGCATACCATCTGTCGATAAGCGAGCCTTATCTGTGTGCTGGTATGCTCAAGTAAAAAAAACTTGATGCACTGAAACTGAAACTTGGTGTATTTCTGTCTCCCTGCTGATTGAAACCAACTTGATTTGCAGATGCCTGGTCAACTCGACAGCTTGAAGCCCAGGAAGAGGAAAAGCAGCTCCAGAAAGGTTTGTGTTAACATGTATGCGGTAGAGACCAGCCTGTATAAAGAGCGTGTAAATACAACAGTTATGTCCTGCTGTTTCTGGGTATACGTCTTTAGTCGAATAATGTTTTTCTTTACATAACTTATATTGTACCATGATTGATGTTTCTTTCATAATATGGACAATTATAACTGGTTGACTTTCACATCTGAGAGCTGTACTTGACGTACACGTTAGGCTTGCTACTAAATGTGTCTTGCATCCTCAGGGGTGTTAGATGAAGTACAGTGGTTTAAGACCAAAGGATTTGAATCATGATTAACTGTGAAATTATTCTAACCCTGGTCTATATCTTTCTGTGACAGGCTTCCACTACAAGGAGGAAATGTATGAAAAGTCCAAAGACACAGTCAGCAGCAGAGAGCAGTTCAGTCATCAGTGGCTACAGTAAAGCACTTGATCCTCTGGAGAGACTCTCGCTCATCAGCTGTGAATGTCAGCAGTCGGCAGGCAGGAGGAGATGCTCGGCATCACCAGAGCTCGAAGGACAGGAGGGCAAAGAAAATGAACTTAGGACAGGGCTGGATTTGGACAGCTGCGGAATGTACAGCATCTGGGACAAACAGGAATCTGAGGACATGGACTGTGATGAAACCAGCAAAAACATCTTCCCAGATGACGACAGTAATCAGATTCTTCCTGTGGAGCAGTTCTTTGGGAACTTGGATGCAGTACAGGTGAGGAGTTTTGGTTTATCTTTATAACAGGGACAATCTGTGTCTCAGGTTGGGTTGAGTGAAAAATGGTTATGTAGAAGAAATATTTTCCAACTCATGGTCAATTTAGGAGCAGCTCTGCTTAAAAACTTAACATTCAATTGATAAAGCAGCACCTGCATCTATTTTCAAACTAAATGTTGTACAGTTTGACAACCTAAATGGCGTAACAGCATGGGACGGAGTTGCGCAAATTTTAACCTTTATGAACAGATATTAGGATGACGCAGCGCAGTCATGGAACATATCCGAAACAGGGGGTTGACTGAACTGGCAGAAATGTTATGAGTGCATTTAGAGCATGAACCAACATCTTTGACTATACGGGCAGGCTTGACTAGGCAAAATTAAACAACGTGTCACAGTGGCTGTATACATTTTGGATATTTGTTTTTCCCTTCTAGGTTGGTAATGAGTAAAGTTTTTTTTTTTTGTTTCAATGTATCTCACAAATTGCACATTTAATCTTTTTGGCACCTCTTTGTGAAGACTTAAAAAAAAAGTCTAAATGAGGCACAAGAGCATTAAAATAAAATAACATTATTTACAGTGTTCTTCACAGCAGCCTGTTGCACCAGCTGTGTGTAAGTCTAAACTTAACCGAGTTCTAATGTTAATTATTAGAGTTGTGATTCATGCATTAGTAAATTAAAGCTGGTTGACGAAAGAGCTAAGTTACAACATAACTCTAAGCAATAACAAAATAGTTACTTTTGGCCCAAAATAGTTACTTTTCTGGTACACAACATCATTATTCATTACCTGCACAAAATTGTGCAACACAAAAATCCAGTCAAGACTGATTTATTGACATGATATTTCAATATCTGTCTAGCTTACTATGATGTGCTACATTATGAAATGATGCTTGCTAGCCATGAAACTGATGCACATGGTAACCATGAGGATGAAAAGCTGGTGCAACCCAGTGCAAAACCTCAAGTGTGGCCTCTCCTTTCAGGTTTATTTATTTTTGGGGAAATAAATGTATGGGTGCTGCAGCATCCCCAGCATCCCTACTCCCAGCTGTGGATGTGCAGCAAAATTTCTTAAGTATTTAAAAAAAAAAAAAGGGTTGTAAAAATGCAGAATAAAACATTGTGTTGCTACAGAAAAGTGCTAACAGTACCATGAGTGAATGCTGTACAAGTGCCTCTCTGCCTTTCCATTCATCAACTCATGCTCAAAATATGACACACTGCCTCAAGAGAATTGTTACATACAGTCATTCTTTGGTCAGTTTGTCCTGTGTCCTTACAAATATTAGAAAAAGTGCATTGGTGTAAAAGTAAAGGATGCTGATTGAACTGTAGACGTAATATCAAAGACATTCTCTAGATCAAAGACAAAATGTAGAGAAAGGGTGCTCTCATAACCACAGCACCTGCATCAAATGTTGAGTAACTGACTTAAACCTTCACTGCCAATTGACTGGTATACTGTAATAAAACCATTAATGCTATCCATGTATGCACTTATCACAATGAACGTGGTATACCCGTACTGCTTCTTAATATTGAAGCGATTAGATTTCCTTGCTTAGGTGAAGATTATGTCCATGTTGAATGAATTACAAAAATCTGACTTAAATTCCACAGGACTTTCCTCAGAGATCGTCAGCGTCTTCAGCCCGTGTTGACAGGGAGAACAGGAGACGACATTACTATGCACCAGAGGACAGTGATGAAGAGGAGGCGGGCCTCAGCAGTACGCAGCGAGACGACAAAGAGGACACTTAATGAAGAATAACTGCACTGATGACTGTGATGGACTCACAATCATACCTGTGGAAGGACATATGTTTCTCAGCACTTACAAAAAAGCGGCCAAACGTATTCAGATGCTGCCTTCAGTCAGCCCTTAAATCATAACGCCGTCACACGAAAACCATGCGTGATGATGCTCATGAGTCACTGGTGAGGAGTTAGGAGGCTTTAACTTGCTGTTGCTGAATCTTGCTCACAAGCCTACATTGTATAAGTGCGTGTTTGCTTTAATCCTACTTCCATGTGCTGAAGTGATTCAATTCAATATTATTTATAAAGCCCCTTATCACAAAACACTCCCCCAAACTCCCCCAAAAAAACCCTGTAACAGGGGTAAAAAAAAAAGGGAAGACCCAAGGAAGAGCGACTGACGAGGGATCCCTCTTCCAGGACGGACAGACATGCAAACGATGTAAATATTCTTCACAACTCAAAATCTCGCGCATCACAGAATTCGTCGGCTGGTGTTTATCACTGTTTCAACAGTTTGAAATATACAATTGTTGACTATACTATGAGGACCGTCCAAATGCACAAAAATGCTGAATTGTTTTCGACTCGTAGTACTAAGACTGAAATTTGAAATATTTAATTTTATATTTTTTTAATATAGCTACATTGACGGGATAAATATAGCCACATGTTGGGAACATATACAATAGTGCCTGTTTAATTATTTATTGCTGAATTTATGCTCACACCACCCATGGTACAGACAACTTTGGTCTTACCTGGATGGCATGTTTGCGTGGCACTTTATTCAGACAAGTCGGTTCACATGACATACTGCTTCCTAATTTTAGTGCAAATTTGCAGTGTGAGATTAGCCTTACAGAAGATGCCAAACAGTGTTGGAATAAAACCAGAAGCTTTAAAAAGCTTCTTCTAACAAATCTACAAATTTAGAGTTCTAAACTTTTCAATGCAAATGTCATGTGTTGATAAAGGCAGCGCAAAGACAGATTTCATCTTCTGGTTTCTGTATATAAATGTGGTAAATAAGGAGGGTGCACGCGCCAAAGAGCATTTCCATAATAAGAGCTTTTTAATATCATATATTCAGTGTTTAAGATGAATGTCATTGCTCACTAAGTGTCTAATATTCCTCAACTCAACTTTGTGTGCTGAGTTTTTTTGTTTTTGGCAGCTGATTACCATACAACACATCTGTAATAATAACATACATAAATATATATATCAATGCAGCTCATAATGTTCCCTGATTAGCAGGCCCACACAGAATTCTAATAAGACCTCAGCTGATTTAAAAAAAAACAAACAAAAAAAAAACTTAAAAATGAATATTTCTATCAGATTACAAGCAAAAAAACAAAAAAAACATTCTGCAGATTTTTTTTCTTGGTCACCACTAAAAATGGTTTAAAATAATCTACAGATTCTGTTTGAGCCTGAGGTTCCTGTTTGGTTTACATTTGCAAGTATGAAAAAAATTCTACATATAAATGTTTTATTAAAACAAATATGGACTCAAAAACTTCTAAAGGTTTTTAGCATATAAGCAAACTGAGGATAACTTAAACCTGACTTTAAATGAAATTGAGTTTTCAGATTTTGTGGTTAGCAGTAATTGCACTAGCGCTATTCACTCCTATGCAACTTTCTGACTGAGTGAATACCCCAATGTGATAAATTCATGCATTTAACATTACCGTGCCAACATTAAGAAAAAAAATAAAGGTTTTTCATGATTTCAGTGTAATTATTTTTATCTAACAAAGCACTGCCAGTCTTTTTAAGCTCGACAGGCTACACTGGTTCAGAAAGCAGAATATGTTTTTTTAAAAAAATGAAGTGAGGTATAGAGGGGAGGTCATGTTGTTGTCCATCTGATCTCGCTACAGTGGACCTGAGACAAATCTCATCAGTGTAATTCATTATGTCATCACATTTCAAATCAATGCAGTCATTTTGCATAAAAGTTAAGTAAAAATATTCACACCAAGCGCCTTTTCTTCCCTTTGAGCTTCTGTTTTGTGCCGTCTGTGTTACTCGCTTGTCTTAAAATCTTCTCGGTGTCACACAGCAGGTTGTGAGCTCCTTTGTTGTGGCACACGATGTGAACCAGTTTCAGGTTTTCCCTGGTGAACAGCAGGCAGTAGAAGTAGTTCAAGTTGACGTCGGTGCTCTTGTGATTCTGCAGAGCTTCCAGCAGAGCGGGAATGATCGTCCTCTTCTTTTCAATCCTGGACACGAGATGGAGAAAATCAAGTTTGTTCCTCTACGAGGAGGTATCATGGTCAACCTAGTGCGTCATCACCCACTGTTATTGGTAACTGTTTAATCAGATCACTGTTTCACCAAAACCTGACTGATTCTTCAGCAGGTAAGACTGATGAAGTAAAAGGTGAGAGCACAGGTCAACAGGTTACCTGCTGACTGCGTGTGGCACGACACCAGGGACAGTGGTTGCCAAGGAAGCTGCCTTTGCTCCCGCCTGTTTTATAGTTTGCTAGCAGTATGTTTGTTTTTGTAGCATGATATCCTCTTTTTCATAAAAATACAACTTTATTCTCGTAAAATTCAGACTTTTTTTCTTGTGAAATTAAGACTGTATTCTCTGAATACTACAACTTTATTCTCATGAAATTATTACCTTTTCTTGTAAAATTATGACTGTATTCTCATAATAACATAAGTTTATTGTCATTAAATTATGATTTTCTTTTTAAAGATTTTTTTTTGGGCATTTTTGCCTTTATTAGATAGGACAGATCAAAAGCGTGAAAGGAGGAGAGAGAGATGACATGCAGCAAAGGGCCGCTGCGGCAAGGACACTGCCTTCATTTATGAGGGCTGCTTTATCCACTCAGCCTCCGGACGCCCCAAAATTAAGAATTTTTTCTCGTAAAATGACAACATTCTTCTCTTAATATTGTGACTTTTTCTCTCATTATATTATGGCTTCATTCTGGAAGTCTAAAAAAAATGTATTTTTTTCCTCAGTGTGGTCCTAAAACTCCGTCATCGTTCTCTGGCACGTCTTTGATGCTATCACTTAAAAGATGGGTCACATCCGTGTGGTCAGATAATTCAAATACTTATTACAATATGTCAAAGCAATGTGTGGATGATTGCTTTTAAGTGCATCAGAAATAACCAGCATATAGCTGGCCTTGGTTTGCCCTCTGTGACAGTGAGATGCTTTTGACTAAAGGCTGAAGCGTCCAACCTGTGGTCCAGATTCCACGTGCTGAAGACGATCCTGCTCTCTCTGCTGCCGTAGGGGTTGATGGAGTGGCGAGATGAGCACACTTCCTGCTCAAATGATCCCTGAGGAGTCAGCAGGGAAGAGGAGGAATCAAACACAGGTCCAGCTCTCTCAAAATGTTTTAGATGTTTTGTCGAAAGTGTAGGTGGAATTTATAGAAATGCAGCCAACAGATAGATGACTCGTCTTAAGCTCGGTACGTGGTTTTATTTCTGTAAATACCTGGCAGGTGAACCATCCTTCCTGAGTACAGAGGCGATCTGGCTCCTTCTCAGTCCTGTCAAAGTAGCAGCCGTTGTACTTCGCCGCCTTCAGCATTTCTGCCAGGCATTTGGTTGCTGTCAGAAACTCTGCCTTGACTTTGGCTTTCTGTATGGTTTTGGTAGCACCATTTACCTGAGAACAGAGACATAGAGCCATACCTTTATAAATGACGCCAGACATCTTGAGATTCATTCATAGAATAAGGAGTTTTACCTCCTTCATGTAGCTTCTTATCCTGCTTTCACAGCTGAACTTCATGTATGCTGACTTTGTCTTGAATCGAGCATCAACACCTGAAATGACACCACACTGAACGACAAACTGCAGAAGAACTGAAGATTAGGTGTTTAGTGGAACATCTGTAGCCCACAGATAGTGTTTTTTATTGGTTTTCATGGGAGTATACTGGCACCTTTTTTGTTTTTTATTCACACATTAACACTTAAGCGTGTTTGCAGCCTGGCATGTGCAAATGAATACAAAGTTTGTTAGTTTGAAAGTTATTTAGTTAGAATTTCTGTGTCATGGTATCAAGTGTAGATGGCCTGACTCTCCACTGGGCTTTGTACCTTTGAACCAGCCTTCATCCTCCTCTCTGCTCTCCAGCTCAGATCTGTCCTCCAGGTTGCGCAGCAGGTCAGTCAGGATTTTACGCCTTTTATGAGACTGTTCATCAGACAGGAGCCCTTTCGCCGCTTCAATAAGGTCATCCGCATGCCGGTCTGTGTTCAGTAACTGACTGATGTCGCAAACAACTGGGAGCAGAACCACAGGGGTTATAAGGGGTCAGGCAACAATAACACCATCGTAGCTCTAAACTCACTGGTCAAAGTAACAGATACACAAGTTTAGAATTGATTTTTTTTTTGTCTGAGATTGATTCACCTACCTCCACTCCACGTCTGACCTCTGGAGAGAAGAACAAGCTCAGTGTTGTCTGCCAGAGTTGGGAAGAATTCCTCCGTCACTTTTGTCCCATCCGCATACAAACAAACATGTGCACCAGACAATGGCAACTAGAAATGATAACAATGTTTAAAATAATAAGAATTATAACACAGGATATTTGAATTTGAGTGAAATGTAAGACCACAGTAAGATATTTCTTTCATTTTCTTCCAAAGAGATTAATTTTATTGTAAGCGATGTGCAGGACAGAGTCTCACACACTCTGAGTTATTAAAAAAAAAAGTAGTTATTCAAAAGTATTTTTTAATTTTAACATTATTCAAGGGGATGCACACTATCTTCCACTCACAGTCTCACAATATAACCACTGTGCATACCGAGAGTTATGATGACAGAATACAGTGATATGCTTTTTTTTGTAGTTCCTGTGTTTTTCCTGATCTTTAGATTGAATGTTGCCTCACACCACAGAGTTATCTATGGCAGTCTGTGAAGATTAAATTTATCTCGTGTATCTCGTGCTGTGTATCTACGTGTACGCCCTCACCTGAACTGAGATGAACTGTTACGGCTAATCTCTCTGAAACAACCTGGATCAGCAACATGTTTTTAAAAATGCGCTCTTAAATTACATTTATGCACACTCGTCGAGGTTGGTGTACTGTGTATAACTTTCTAACCTGTTGCTACCTACCTCTGAGGACTGTTTATGTCCTCCTGAGTATAATACATGTGTATTATCAAGTAGTTTGCATATCTTGTACCCCTTTATCAAACAGCTGTTACCAAATAGCTACATGCACCAACGCTGAAAATACACTAAAATGAGTGCACCTCACTTGTCTTACTTCTACCCACCAGCGGCTCCAGTATGACAGCTGTGTTTCTGGCTTTCCCGTCTTCCCCTTTTAACCATATCGTCGCTGCTAATGTAGCGGAACTGGCGGTGTACAGCTGTTAAAACAAACTACAACAAAACACCCGAGCTTACCTGTAATAATTTGCAACCTTTTTTGAGCAACTCCTTCACATCTTTTGCTGCAACTCCGTACTTTCTGTTTTCATTACAACTCCTTATTTTTACGGGTTTACTTTTCTTGAAGTGCCCAAACATTGCACTGCTTTTTTGTGTTGTTTTCAGTTTGTACCTACCGCTTCCTCCTTCTTCTTCCTCTTGAGGCTGACTTCACTCAGCGGTAATGTGTTGCTGCCCCCCAGTGTTTCTCCTCTGCTACTACCTTTGGCTGAGAGGACCAGAAAGTGTTCTGATTTTTTACACATGAAAAAGTAGCAAAACCATTACAAAAAAAAAGGAATTAAAAAAATGATTAAATAATAAAACTTCATAATTATCACTAAAAATGTACAAAAACTTCAACTTAACTTTTATTAATCCTTTATCAAATCCTTAAGGTTAACTTTTGTTTATGTTTACTCTTGTTCACCTTTGATGTTCTTCATGTTTTTGTTGTTGTTGTGTTTTTATGTGATCAGTAAGGCTGATGCTGATTCTGAAATACAGTGTCATTTTTATTAGACTCATATAATATAATATTTATTCGGATTATATTATAATGATGCATGATGATTCTAATGATGCATGATGCAAAAAAATATGTGTTTTGATGTTGTAGCCCAACAAAGGGAAGTTACCATTTCATGGTAAAGAAAAGTGCAGGTATAAAGTGTCAGGATATGGCAGTACTCAAAAATGTAGGCTACAGGTTTATGGTGTGTTGCAATTATGGTAAGACCTCAACTGTACGGCAAGGTGAACATTACCATAGCAACAGATACAGCGCGGTGGAAAATACCAAATGAAAGGTGGAGAGGAATAAATGCTAAGATTGTGAATTTCGGTTTAGACTTTCGTAATCGGGGTAAAAAGACTCGTTGTATAAGCACCGTTCAATTATGTGAAATCAGTACTGCTTTTTATTAATGACTTAAATTCATAAATACTCCTTATGAAATCATTGATTTACTCGGCTAACCCCTCTTGCACTGAGTGGTAGAATCCTATTTCAACATGGCGGCCGCGGGTTTGAAACTCTGAACAGGCAGAAAAGATAACATTCGCATTAACAGCCCCGTCGTTCGCTATATTTCTTGTTTTTTTCGCAATGTCAATCTCATTTTGCCATTAATTACAGAAAATGGTCCAAACAGAAGACATGTCCACTATGGCGGACGGCTGGAGAGAAGTGTTTGACAGAAGCCGGTTGGTTCCCCCGCCCAGTCAGACAGTCCGCCGGGCGGTGGAGAGCCACCACAGCCGGCCCCGCGGCTTCCAGCTCAGCCTCAGCCGGCTCACTGCCGCTCACCTCCCGCAGGTGATTGCCCACAGCTAGCGCTAAATGCTTCGTAGAAATTTAGAAACAGTTTTGCTCATAGCAGAAATGCGGTGGTAGTTAAACGACCTAAATTCCCTATAGTTATGAATTTGCGGAGTTGAGTCTGACTTTCGACAGTCACTGTTTAGGAAATACATAGTAAAGGGCTGTGCCGTATCTCGCCCTTCTAACGTATAATACGCCACAGTTCACCTGGAGAAAAGTAGCCAAACTACCATATAAAAGTTTTATAATTAAAGGTGATCTAGAATTTTACTGGTCAGTTACGTTGGCCTCTATAAAATGCCGGTATAAGCATGCTATGGATCCTCTTGTAAATTCGGTTTAGAGTTAATCCACCAAACACCACTGCAGCTAATCTTAATTTGTAATTATTTTATGGAACAAAAGAAACACTCTCAAGATAATCTATGAAATTTGTGTATTTCATGTATGCAGAATTTTCGGTTAGGATCTTGTATGAAGATCTTGAGTGAAACTCACTCATGAATGTTTGCTGAAAGGTTTAGCAACATTAAATTGGAAGATTGTGAGGTTTGTTTTTTCATTGGATTATCTGTGATTTCTCTTAAATTGGTGTTTCCCCTTTTTTTACTCACAGGAGATGTCAGAGGTGCAACAAGATTTGACCTACCAGGTGCGAGTGACCCTGTTTGATAGAAACCATCAGCAATTCTTTGGGAAAACATGGAGGAGCTCACCAGAAAGGATGAAAAACAACAAGATCTACTTTAATGAGGTAGCTTTACTATAACACTAAAATATACCCGACAACTGCAGAAAACACACAGCTGTGATTTAGTGTGTGTTAGGTTTTCGGGCTGTATTTAAACTCCGCTCGTTTTGTTTTGATAAGCAGTGGACTGATGATTATGTAGTGAAATCAATGCCCATTCAAGCATAAATTACATGAATTTAGCACAGCCATTATTTAATTAAAGCCAACTCAAAAGCTCCACCACTCAAGGCTTTCAATTAGCGCTGATGATTGGACTCTGTTCTGCTGCGCTGTTCAAAAGGTTGTCAGCCAAAACTTAGTGAGCTACAAACTGCCCTGACTGCAAATAAGTGATTCCATTTGTATCCAACAAGTCCCACTTTTTAGTGTCCTAGTCAGTTTCTCACCTTGCAAGTTTAAGAAGAGCACATTTTTATGTGAAGCAACAACTAATGAGAGTTATTGGAGATGATTTTTAAAAAAGAAAAATATGGATTCAGTACAAATTGATATCAGTTACCTTTTATATTGCTTTGTGGTTGACATGATGGATAGAAGATCAGTTAGTAATTACGCAGTTCATTAGTTAGTGTTACAGTTAGGGATTAGATTAAATGGTCCTAAATCAGTCAGTGACTTTGACAATGTAAGAGCTAAAAGTTAAACGGGGCTGCTGCCTCGATAGATCGATTGTTTGTTTGCATTTTTGTGAGGCTTCAGTGAATCTGAACGACTCTTTCAACTACCAAAATCCACAGTCTGAACCATCCCTTTAAAAGTCAATAACACGTTCAAGTTGAACTGCAAAGGCGTAGTGATGTTGAGGAAGTCAGTGTGCTCAGATTAGTTGTGCTTGGCTTTGCATTGCTGTCATTTTTGGAGTGATGTGGTAAAACCAGCATCTTGTTCACACCTTTCAATTGTGGAGGCTTAGGTGTATTTTAGTTTTTCAACTCAGCCCTCCCAGTTCTCACACTCCCACTGAACAGATGTGAACAAAAATATGTGATTGATTTGCAGTCAGCATGTACCGGGCACAAGCCTTCAATATTTAACGTATTCCATAGCAGTTTCTCTGCCTCCTCTAAGATGTTCACAGATGCATCTCTCTAGTTCTCTGCTCATCCAACACAAGTGAGCAATAACAGACATTTCTCTCAGTTCACGTTCACTTTCATTATAGATTTAACTTTTCTGAACGACAGATTTAGAAGCCCCGCTTAGAACCAGTGCCAGTTCATTAGCAGCAGATATATTAAACCTGTGAGAAGCCTAGTGAATTCAAAATGGACCATTTGGCTTTATGTGCATCAATCAGTCACCTTAAACATCAAATCTGTTGATCCTGAAGAGTCACACTGCAGCACAGTGAGACAGGCAGCCCAACCACGTTACAATATGTTCATTTTGATTGACAAACGTCACATTGAGCCTTCGGTATCACACTATCTTCAGTTTTATCGTAGGTCTGCTGCGTACTGCTGGTAGGTGGAATCTTGGTCAGGCTCAGTAGAGGGCTGATCACTACATTGATGCTGGTGTGCTGAAGATTTTTCAACGACCAGAGTGAAGAAAGTTGTATGAAGTTACTTTTCTCTGCTAAAATCTGCTTGCTCTGTGACAGAAGCACAGGTCTTCCTGTGATGTGGTGATAAATTTAGTGTATTTCCTCATGTCATAAGTTTTATGTTCATGTTAGCGTTTGTATGCAGATTGCATTACTGAAAGCAAGTGTTTGTTGGCCATGTCATCATGAAATAGGGCTAGGGGAGTTGTTTTATTTTCAATTATAATATTGTCTTCTAATGATTATAAAAACAAGATAATCAAGATAAAATTGTTATGCCACAGTCTATTTTCAGTAGATTTTGAGAGTGCAGAGTTACTACATGTGTGATATTTATTTTGGTCTAATTTGTTTTTATGAATTTTTATATTATGTATTTAAGTTTATATGGCACACGGTTTTATATATATTTATATTTTATTTCATTATTATCGGTTTATTTTGCATTTATTTCATTTGTGTTTTAGTTTAATTATATTAAAAGTTAAAGAAAATCCAGTGGTTAAAAATACATTTTTTGAGTTTAATTCAAAGCATGATTTTTCAAAGTCAATAATTAATTGTGTTAAATAATCGTGATTAATATTTATATATCAAAAATAATACTGATTATGATTTTTGCCACAATAGAGTAGCCCTAATGGAAAACTCCTTCATAGTTTGGAGAGAAATTTGGTGTTATTGCATACTTTGCAATACGGTAGTATTTTTTGTAATGTTTCGGGTGTGGTAATTTTTCTGCTGTGGTTGAGTTCATAACAACAAGCCACACCAAAGACTTGCTGCTATATTGTCTTGGGATTTTAACTGTAATGCATGCTCATCTGTGAGTCAGTGTGAATGAAGTTGGCCTTCTGGTTCAGTCAGATGTGGGGTTGGAGTTGCGCAGAAGTCTGCTGTCTCACTTTGTTGCACTTCAATTCTTTGCCAAACATTGTTCTTGGAGTCGTTTTCTCCTCTATAATCACCATTAGACCAAGGGAACAAAGAAACAATTTCTTGATGTCAAACTGTGTGATGTACTCTTTGGAAGATGTGCTTTGATGATGAAATTTTCAATTACTTCTTGAAAATGCTAAAGAGAATGTCGAAGCTACGGAAGACAAAATATACCGCACTGATATTGAAATATGACACAAATCAGATTATCTCCATGCTATCGATTCAACTTGAAAGGACTTCTTTTGTTTAGCCGGGCACCCTGCGGCCTGTCATGTCCACGCTGCTTTGCAGCTTGTTTCCTGTACAGTGAGTGAAGTTGATGTTTTCATATAACCCTTTATGCTTCCCTGTGCAATTCATTTTTTTAGTCTGTCCGATGTGAAGTAATTTAATGAAGGGCACTACACTTTGATTTAAAAAAAGTGTTCTTGCTATGGTTTAAGCCAAAGATGATCACCATGGAGTTTTTTGAACTCTACTGCACTATTACTACTACTATTGTAGTCTAAATATTGTTTTTTGCAGGTAAATTCTGAATGTAAAATAGGTTAATTTCTTCTCTTATGTCTTTTATTCCATGAGATTAGTCTAGATCATTGTCCTGTGTAGGGTTAAACATGAATGTCTTTTTCAGTTGGGGCAAGTGGATCAGAAATCTACTTGTCTGAGTTCAGTATTTACTTGCCCTATTAAAATCTGTTTTATTTATTAACAGTTTTCAAGTCAGACTGTTAATTGCCATGTTTAATCTTTATTTAAGTTAATGAATCAGAACAAGGACACTATGAGTCACTGATGGGAAGCAACAAACATTCTTGCATATCAAAATTGGGGTAATAATTCCACCTCGTTCTTCCCTGAGATGGACTTGCCATTTTCTCGTGAGCGCCCAATCTGTGCTGAGCATGTGCAACTCTCAACAGAGATGAGAAGGAAGCAAGATGGCTCATTCCTAAGCTACTTCCATCATCAGCTCCAAAAAAAAAGTACTGCTTGCCTGATTGGCAAGTGAGTCAGTAGATTTGCTAGCCTGACATGGCATTTTATTTGCAATGGGCAGTCCTTATTGTGGAGCCCTGCTGGGGTCAAGAGGAAGAGCAGAAATATTTTGCCACTTGTCGTTGTCAAGAGATATTTGACTCTTCATGCTAAATGCACCAACACTGACATGTGTTGTAGTTTATATAGTGGCTCTATGGAGACTGCTATTCATTTGATAACAATACACATTCATGATGTATGTTTTTGTGCTAGCTTTTGATATATATTTTTTAGAATAACAGACACATTTTCAGTACCAAAAAAGTATTGAGGTTTGATACTCAACCCTATAATGTCTCCCAGTGATGAAGTAATCTCTATTCAAAACAAGTGGTGAGCCCTTCTGGTTCTTGTAGTAGTGACACCTTTTGTTCTTGATGAAAGGGTTAACAAGGGCAGGAAGTCAATTGAAGTTGTGACCAAACAGCCCTCATAACTATGAAAAAGATGTATAACTACATTACACCTTCCCTAGAGTTTGTAAATGAAAACAGCGAGCTCTGAGAGATTAAATGTCAAGTGCTATAAAATGACCACCATAGAGGAGTCATTCAATGTCTGTCAGTAAAACATTAGAAATCGACTTTTTGAGTGTATTCATTTTTATGAAAAACATCACTCATTTATTTCCTGGTAATTCATTTGCAATAATAAACTTAAAGCTCTCATTGTGGTAAATGTATTGGCATAATAATAATAATAATAATAATAATGATAATAAAAATAATACTATAACAATTCAGAGCAAAAGCAATTATTTTATGCCTGCGGTGGAAGGGAGAAAGAATGAGAAAACAAGCTTTTACCGCCTCTTCTTCATTTATGTAAACTCATCTATTTTGCAGTCATCTTTCAAACGTCTGCCCTTCACTTTGAGAGAAGAAAACTTTCAGCAGCAACTATTGGTCCCCTCTGTTATCTTCCCCCCTTCTATGGTAATGTAAAGCCAGAAGTCAGGGTCAAACACAGAACAGTAGCTCTGCTGATGGCAGGTATTTAGCATCATCTTGTTCAAAACTAAACACTTGAAGATAAATTCCTTGACCCTCAGTGCCCTGTGGAGTTTTTCTGTGAAAGGGTCATCAGTTGTGAGCTAGAAAACGTTCCCCTCTATGGTTTCATCCCTCTAAAATGTGTTTCCCAGCATTATGTTTCCCATCTCTTTGAAGTCATTATGTTATTTTGGAGCAGATATCTGTGGAGCAGCTGGTTGTCTGTGTTCTCTCTCAATCAAACATCTGAAGGCCTCTGTACATCCTGGTTGGAGGCCAGTCACCCACTGTTTTATGATCGCGTCACTGCTGAGCTCCTCTGTAGCCTCCAATGTTGGCGATGCCCGGCCTGCTTGCGGTGTGAGCTGCCACACAAGATGTTTTAAGAAACTCTTTTGAATGGAAAGAATACCGTGAGCTGTAGCTGGCTGATAAATGCAGAGTGTTGCATAAGTCTTTTACAGAGCCGCCAATGAGTCACAGCTATGGCACATTTTGATTTCCAGTTTTGTCACCATCTGTTTTCTCTCCTTCCCTCTGCTTGATGTTCTTTTGATCGAACAATCTCTCACAGTGTATGGCCTCACTTTGATCCACCATAATAGTCGTAGTCTGTATAAAAACCCACTTGGTATCCCAATAAGCGTCCAAATCCTATTATCCATCCAGGGTAATAATATAAACCACATCATATCCTATCAGGATGATAAAGTAGGGCTGGCCCTCTCTGTGTCGTGCCGCAAGAGCTGCACCAGCTTTTTTATTGGATTTGGCCCGATGCACTCGCATTCATGCTGGTGTTTATGAGTGGCAAATTGCTGTTTGATATCCAAATAATGTCAGAGGGGGGATCCTCTCCTAAGTTACAGGAGCGGGGTGAAAATTGCAAGGCCCCACCTTCCTCCTCGCCTCAGTCAGCCATGATGGATTGGTTTTAATATCGCGTGAAAAGCAAAGATGCGCGGTGATAAAAGAGAGAAAGAGGGAGCTCTTACTAAATCTATTTTCTTGCTTTGTCTCCATATTTCTTTCTTTTTCCAGTAGAGGTGAGACGTTTTGACAGTGACGATGTCTGTTGCTTTTTGTTCCGCTTTACGAATTGTTTTCGAGTTGTCAAGTCTGAGTTATGAAGCTTTTATTTTGAAAGTGGAGAGCACATTTGGATTTGATTCTTTTGTCAATGCTTTAATGGTTTTTAAAAATCTTTTGAAAGGCTGCTTTTATGCTTGGAATGAAGCAAGCACAGCACAATACATTCACACAGAAAATGTAGCTTTGCTTGAGCTAAGTCTTTTTGCTTGGATGCACAAAGGGAAGTTTAGGTTACTGTACATTTCCATTGATTGGATTTTGATACAGAGGAAGAACAAGGACAATTGTGTCATGTCATGGGCTTCTGTGTATGTGCTTTTTAAAAATATCTCTAGACTAGTATCATTTTTGTTTTTTTCTCTTGTTTTTATCCTGCTATAAAGTCCAGTATGTCCCTGAAATCACTCACCACTTTCACTTTCTCGACCATTGCTGGTTTTCTTTCATCGTGATTCATATTATTTAACAACCGTTAACATTTCCTACAAGGCAGCTCTCTTTGCAGTCTAATGTAGTGCAAGTTGTGGGCAGTAGAGGGCAATGTTGTGCTTCAGACGGTGCAGACGGAGGAGTTGAGAGACCGTAGGAGGCAGAGAGAAATGTGCATCTTTCTGCATTGTCTCTCACTGTGATCACTCCATTTGAACTCCCTGCATTCACAGGGAGCCAGTGGTTCCTTCTCATATGTGCAACATTATCAGGCCGACAGCTGGGCTTTGGAGAAAAGGCCAAGTTTTGTTCCTGTCCGTGCAACCTCTGTTTTTTTTTGGGTCTCCAAATGCTGTTAGGTGTGACGTAGGTAGCGCTGCACAGAATAAACTGGGAGTAACACACGCACACGTACACACATGCATATTTTATTTCTCTACCCTTTATTCCTTTGTCTGTTTTCCTTGCCCTAACCACATGCCTACACCTAACCCCTGTGCGAACCCTCTAACCTTAACCCTGCGATAAACTAAAGTAGACCCACAGCAGAATGGACTATCATGTCTTGGTCCCCACAATGTGATGAAAACAATACCCCTCACCACCATATGCACCAACGCGCACACACACACACACACAGCCTTATTACATGACTTCAAAGCGCTGAAAAGCAGAAGAAGACAGTGCTTCACCGATGGGAAAACATTTGAACATCAGTCATGCAATTCCTCCGCTTTTGTTTCTCGAATAGTTGTTCTCTAAAGAGCAAACTGGTTTCAAAGTGAAGAATCCCATATGGTTCAAACTTGAGCTCGGAGTAATGAAAATGTGGCAGTAGTCACATTCATCCTGTAAAGCATAAGTTTCTCCTTAAAGCGTACAATATGTTGCCAAATTTAAGCTGTCAGTGCTGTAGAGAAGCTACAGTTAAAGCCTCCAACCCCCCTACCCCTCCGCCCCCCTTTTTGGCTTACTTTCTAAAATCAGACACATACTCCAGAAAGGCTGGCTCAGCTGAAGAAAAACTTCTCTTTTGACTTTATTATATTTGTTGTTGTGTGTGCTATAGTGTTTGCAGTCTATTATGTAGGATTGCACTCGTGATCTATTTAAGTGTGTCCATTTAGCGGTCACGTAGGAAGAAACTCTGCCCTTTTTGCCAGTGTTTAGAGAAAAGGTGAGATTATATTGTATTTCAACTCTTAATTTAACTCCACAATAAAATAATAAACTGTTTGCAAATGAAAATGATGTTCCTCTCTGTTGATAGGTTTTTAGGTGTTTCAGGCTGAAAATAGGCAAACATCAGTGATAGAAGGGGCCTATTGATTTAACCTGTAATGTTTATTTTAGCTGGTTTAGGAATGATGCTGCTTCTCTGTTTGTCCTTTATATTATGGACATTATAGCATGATGGTTACCATGTCAGGGTTTCTGCATTTTTAAAATCAAGGGATAGGTTTTGTTTGGATTTTATTGACCCAAGTATCAATACTGGTAGTGCTTATCATTTTTCTTATGTTACTGTACTCTTATTTATACTTCTTCCTAATTCTGTAAATAAGATGGGCTTTACCTGAGAGCAACTGACAATGTGGAATCACTGTTATGCATGCTGGCTAGCAACTCGAACTCAGTTGAGTGGGCGGATTCAAAGGTCTGGACCCAGGCAAGCTAGCTGTAGCAACAGTCTGTTTGTCGTAATCGAAAATGAATAAAATGAGAGAATATTTGCATGGCATTGGTTTTCATTTAGATTTTTCGTAGTTAAAGAAAAAATTCTGGTGAGCGTGCTTGCCTAACCCTAACCCTAACTCGCCAATGTTAGTATAACAGAGGATGTTTACCCTCAATAATAGACATGCTGCACGGTTGGGAATCAGTGGCACTTGTGTACAGTGTCAAATACATGGCATTCTTGGAATTAAGGACCATGTTGCATGGAGAGATGTTTCAGCATGTTACTGATGTTTCCCATGTTACTTGAAATGATCCATTCATAGACATTACATCATTACAAGCAGCACTGTTGTCATCTTTCGTCATGAAATCAAGCCAAGCTTTAGACATTTCTTCTACTCGCCTATTACTCCTTGTTCCCTAAATTTCAGTGGTGTTGATGCATGAGTTCCTCATCATTGTTTTGCAATGTGCAACTGTTAAAAAAACATTCTGTTATCGATAAAATGAGTGATAAAATGATTTCTTTTTTTTTGGAGGTGGTTCTTAACTGGAACCAAATCTTGATTCGCAACCCTACTCTTCAGTTGCCATCACTTCCACCACTAAGTACATACCTCTTAAACAATGGAAAAAGTAACAGTAATTGTATTAAACAATGAATAGCTGCAGTATGAAATCATGTTAAAAAAATGTACGCTACGTCTTAGCCAACACCCACGCAGGTGTTTTCTCTTAGCTCGATTAGACCTGTTTCCAGCACTTGACTGACAGCTAGCTCCAGCTGCCCCTCTATGTCAGGTCAACTTCTATCATTCTTACTGGTATGTTGAGACTGGTGACCTATGTGCCGAAATCAACTTAAGAAGAGGTGCTGAAAACAACTGTGTGGGTGGGCAGCGCCTTCAAACATCACTGTTCATTCTTGACCTCGGAAACAGTAATTTGACAAAACAGTCAGAACTCACGGTCCATTTAATATGTGTTGTTCAGAATTGTGTCCTCTGGTGGTTCAGGCAGAAAAAAACAACTGAGGGGCGTGACATTTGATGTCAGGTATCCTGCTTTAAAAAAGACAGTCGAGAGCCAGTCATGCACAATATATGGCGTGTTTGTATATATACAACTGAATACTGTGTGGGTGGTATTTGATATAATGGTGCAATTATCACCTTTTATTTCAAATGCATAGCTTACACTTTGTAGCTTATGGACCTGTTGCCTGTTGCCATACATATACATAACTGCCTTTATTGAGTAGGTTCGATAAAAAGAGTGATTAGTCCTGTTCCCTGTATGTGAAAGTCATTAGAGACAGCCTCACTGTGTATGTGTCTGGTTTGAAAATGTCGGCTGTTTGAAAGTACATTGTTGTAATTATGGCACCTGTCCATAAACCATCACATCTAAAGCAGAATGTCTTCTCAACTCTTTCACAAGCTGCGTTTTAGACAAACTGTGATGAAAATATTAATCAGGATACACATTTCTGCTCAGCCTATTCTGCAAGGCAATTGTACATAACTATATTTGTTGTGGTATTATATTGTGTCGTTTTTATTCTTGTATGATTAGCTGTGTAGTCAGTCTTTCGGCTTCCCGTGGCTTGCTCGTGAATCTGTCAGTGCTGTATGTACATGCTATTTCTCATTTTGCATACACACGGGTACATGTTTGCAAGAAATTGTAAACGTTTCCACCGCTGAGGCAGATATGTTGGTAGATTTTGACCTTTTCATACGAGGGACGAATAAGAAAACTAAATTTGTTTTCAGTGTTGTTCTTAAAAGTCCTGTGTGTAGGATTTATATCGGCAGAAATGGAATATAATAAGTATGTTTTATTTAGTGTATAATGGCCTGAAAATACTTTTTTTGTGTGTTTTTGTGACTTTGGAATGAGTTATATATATCTTCAAAGGAAGTGGGTTCTTGTCTATGAAGATTGCCATGTTTATGACTGGCTTAAGATAGTGCCATTAGTATTTCGTATCATCCACCTTAGTTAGAAGCATGAGCACCATAGGAAACACATTTTTACTTGAAACTACTTAATGCTGTGTTTTTACTAGTTTAAAGCCATCAGGTTCATATGTTTTAGAGAGGAAAAAACCTCTGTTGATGCCGCGGCTTCTAGTAAAAACATCTGGACAATGAACACTAAAGGAACTCTGACTGGGAGAAGTTTCAGCTGGCTGAAATCTGCAGTTCTCCTCACTGCCAGACACCACTAAATCTCTCTAAAACTCGCACACTGTTCCTTTAAACCAAAAGCTGGGAATAATGTGTATATTTAGTTCTTATAACTGACAGTGATTTTTATAATATTTCCTGATACCTAAACAAATAACAAGTATTGTATGCATGTCAAAATCCTGGTATAGCTACTTACTCTGCCATAGAGCTCAATTTTTTTTTAGAAATATTAAAAGTCCTGTCAAAAAGAAGTTAGAACATCTTTAGCTTCTATACAGAAACATATATCCCAGTGAAACTAATTGTTTAAATGGTGTAAAGTTACAAGAGGTATTTAAAACCAATCCTTCGCAATCGACCACTAAAAGGTAGGCAGGCTTCGAGTGTAGCCTACTCAGGAGCTACAGCACATAGTTAACTGCATGCACACCTCCCTCGCTGTGAGATCAGGAGAAGGATGAGAGAGAGTCGAAGGAATTAGACCTCGGTCGCATTGTTTTGTATAAAAAAAACAAAGGTTTTGTCCACTGCTATCCGAACACACATCTCATCTCTCACCAGTCGCCCAGAGTTTCATTTGCGTGGATGAACTTCTGTTCAGCACCTGAGTGCAGGATGAGTCTTCAGACATAATTACAGCCGTTTTACAGAAGGAGAAAAGACAGCGACTTTGATGTAAAAATGCTCTGATGCGGGTTTTTTTTTTTTAACATATATTCAGAATATAACAAGAGATAAATGACCAATTAACACAGGGACACAGGATTAAAACAGGGAAAAATTATTTTTAATTTCACTGGGTCTTAAAAAACACATCAGTGAGCCACACTGTTGCTCTGGGAATTGCATTCCTTCAGTACCATGAACATGGGTACTGAAGATTATTTTTTGAAGCCAAAAGTATTAAGAGACAGACTAACACATTGTTTTTCTTGGTCTTTTCATGAGATTTGTTGACAGTAAGAAAAATATAAAATAACAATAGCCCTTACACAAATTGAATTGTGTTCCTTTTTGAATGCTCACTCACTAGTCCAAAATGGCCCAAAGGAGTCCTCCTTTAAACTGCTTAGAGCTGAGATAAATGGCGAGCAGTAAAACAAGAACCTATATTGAGTCTTGTTATATTCTGTCTTCCATTCTCTTTTTTACAAGGCAAGGCATTTCCTACAGTAAATGTAGCGAGCCTATGAAACCCGCTTGTGTGAAAAGCCATATGATTGATGGACAAAGGAGCCGCTACAGCAGCACAGACAGGCCTTCAGCTTACCTCGGGGCTTAATTCCTTCTCCCAACTGGCATGCCACACTAAGAGATATACACTTCAATTATACATGGGGATGGTGGGGGCGCAGGCGCTGCTGCCTTGCTCGAGAACTGATCAATATTTCAGCTCCAACGGGGACCAAACATCTAGCGGAGCAGCTGCTGCTTAACAGCTTTACACACTGGAGTGGCACACCCCGTAACACACAGCTATATGCCGTAGGTGTGTGTGTGTGTGTGATCAGGGGAATTCAAGGGCCACAAGAGCTGCTGCCGAGGTGACAGTAGAGATGAGAGCCCCGAGGAGGTGTTAGGTGTGCATGTGTTACTTGTGTGTAGTGCATTTTGACTTGATTCTTACTTGACTCTTCTCGCGCCATCTCTAGCTCATTTCTCTTTCCGTCACTCCCTCTTTTCCTTCCACACATGCAAACAAACACACACAGGCGCTCAAACGCACGCACCGAGTGAGCTCGTCCCTATAGTTCTGCTATCAGCTCTCCCGGGGGTCTGTATTGCCTGTGTGTGGGGTAGAGAGGGAGAGAGAGAGACACTGAGACACAGATAGAAAGAAAGAGAATCTGTCTGTCTTGTACTTTGTTGTTCCAGGCTTTGACATGTCAATTCCCGACTTCCATTGAAATATACCTTTATAGAATACCTTTTTGAATC
The DNA here is from genome assembly GCF_008729295.1 of Plectropomus leopardus. Classification (NCBI taxonomy): domain Eukaryota; kingdom Metazoa; phylum Chordata; class Actinopteri; order Perciformes; family Serranidae; genus Plectropomus; species Plectropomus leopardus. The sequence goes on along the minus strand of NC_056470.1, from coordinate 10,145,867 downwards.
TGAAGTTTGGCAGTGTTCCTCCAGCACTTTCAACGTTGTATATTTCCTGCATTCCTCCCCTATTGTGATGCACCTCCAGCATTCACAGTCGGTGCCCGCAGTTTGTCTGTGAGGCATTTCAGACAGGATTTACAAAATGTCAGGAGACCAAAACCTGGGTGACAAACTAAGACTTTACCCGGCGAGTGCTGAGATCTGTCGGTGGCAAAGCTGGGGATGTTGTAGAATGCAGAATCTTTTGGATTTTATTTTTTTGTTGAAGTCAGGGACAAGGCAGCGAACACCAGAGGCACTGAAGCTAAAAACGAGGAACGGGGACTCGGGGAAAAGGGTATGGGAGTTGTGCTGATTGGGAGGTTTTTATTGTGTACAGGCATGTGTTAGGGAAACTGGCGTGAGTGTGATGCTGACAGTAGGTGTGAACTGCCATTGAAGCAGGCTCGCTACAAGGAAAATGTCTGATGGAATTACTCCACTACTGCTGTTCTTTCATCTTGTTAATTTCTCATCTGTCCCAGACCAGCCTTGGCTGTGATCCAGGGCATATAACCTGTCAGCGCACATGTAACTCAGAATCGACGTTCCCTCTGCTTTCAGGACCTTAGTTACTTTTCGGCTTCATCTGTTATACCCGTGTCAGTTTAGAGCCATTATCCATCATTGTTAGTGTTTGTCTTCTCCATATTGTATCGAGAGAGAAAGAGTTTGCCCGTTTCTTTCAGGTGATAACAGTGTGTTTGCAGGCATGTGGCATTTAGACACACTACTGTGAAATAAACATTTGCCTTGGTTTCTGTGGGTACTGAGGATAATAAGTTTGATCCACAGTTTTCTCTTTGGACAACTTTTTCCCAGTTTAGCATGACATGTACCATAGATCATTTTAAGAAGATGCCGTTAACCTCTCCACAACATTTAAACTAGCACTGTCATCAGGTAAAAAAAAAAAAACCCTTTGATTTACCTGTTGACCCATTTTAATATTGCAAAAATGAATGGCAAAATTGCCATGTTTATCTTTCATAAATCTAAAAGACTGATTGCCACAAAATTGACAGAACATTTGTACACGTGACTCAATGCCTTCCTCTTGTGCTCTCCCTGGAGCCAAACTGTTCATTTTTCTACAAAATATTTGTTTCCTTATAGTCTGTGTCGTCAATAAAGCAATTGAATAATAGCAAAAAGCTATTAGACTTGTTGCTCATTTTCCTTATAGGAACACTTAACGCCCCAAATGATCATTTCTTCAACTCGTGTTGCAACTTTGTTTTTCTCACATGACTCCGATGAACGGAAATCCAGACATGGGGATGTTGGTGCTTTATAGTTTTCTTTCCACTGCCCAAAAAAAACAAACAAAGTTTTTCTGTCTGGCCTTGACTTGTTTTTAATGTTCCTGCTTGGCTTAACATTTAGAGGATGCAAATCGTGAGCTACAAAACCACAGAGTGGCTCATGATTTAGAGTGAATTTTGTGAGAGCAAAAGGAAGCAAAAGGTCAATGAAATGCTCAAGAGTGTGTGGCATTGATGCGTAATTGCTGCTGCTGCAGTGTAGCAAGATGGTCAGCCATGATACCAGTCACAGATCTAGAGCTGCAAGATAGTGGACACAGAGCCAGTGTTACAAAGACTAGACTCCATTCAGTCAGGATCTTTGTGATTAGAGATAAGGATGTTTGTGCTCTTTGCTTAACATTTGGACAACCAAAGTGAAATTATGTTCTGAGTATTTTTGCATTACAGATGGCAAATATAAAAAGAAAAGACCTTGAGATGTGGCTGAAAGCTTAAAAAAAAGAGAGCATGCCAGATGTTTTCATGTACTTTACTGTTTATAAATGTTTTATTTTTCTATGTTAAGGAAGGTATTAAAAGGATTTTGAAATTTATCAACAATTTTATATCAACAACCAATTTCTGTATTTTCAAAAAAATGTTAATTACAAAGATGAGGATCCCACTGCGCATAATTTTATGTTGGATTCTTTTACCTATGGTTATCGTTATGTTTTTATTCTCTACCTTTGAATTGTGGTCGATACCCACTAGGTCTGGCAATCACCTGAAACTTGAATTAAATCAGGATCTATCAGATCAAACAATAAGTAAACAAGATAATGAATCTGACTCTTGATGCCAGCTTTTGCTAATTGACGGTTTTTCAGTTATCTGTGCTTTGGACACATTTAGGTCCGTGCCAGAATAGCATTGAGGTTCAGTCGTATACGTGCTGGCCAGGCATCTTCAGCTACAATGACAATAAAGTAGCTTCACTAGCTGTTTAAATTGTCTGTAGTCTAAAATAGCCTCAGATGGAGATTTTTGAAAAATGAGAATTACTGGTCGATGAAAGTCTTTGCTGGATAGAAATCGCATCACTGTCACCCTCGTTCCTTGGAGGGGTTCCACATAATTGGGCTGTTTCTCCAGTAATTGCTGCAGTCCTCTCATCTTTGGCTGATAAATCAGCTTTTCCCCTGTCCTCCACCTGTTCTTTTTACTTTTTTCTCCTCTCTCTGTTTTGTCCTTATGACATAAACTTTTATATCAAACCATTTTTTTTTCTTTAACTTCAGCCACATTGCACACCTCAGGGGACACGTTCACTGCCTCCATTAATGCAGTCGTAGCCTCTTTTTTTCCTTGCACCAGTCACTCAGGTGATAGAAAAGAACACCTTTTCTGCCTTCAACTTCTCAATCAGCTCCATTACACTGCTTGTTCTTTTTTTCCACCTGTCATGCTTCAGGATTTCACAAGCTGCCTCCTTCACTTCTACATCTCTGATCCTGCAGAATGGCCCACCTTAAACAGTATATAGGGTTTCAGGAGTGTATTATGCTAATGGTAAAATGTAAGCAGACTTCCTACAAAGATCCAAAGTTACCATCTGTTCAGCAAGCACAACATTGCATTTAAGTTAAATGTTTTCTCTTCAGAAGATCATGTTATTTTGCCCCAATCAGTCACCAGTGGCTGACTTCTACCTGCCTCTTTGTGGTTGACACAGAAGCTGTTAGCAATCGCTATGGAGCAATAGCTTATATTGCAATAATTAGCATATCACAAAAACATTTAAAATGGCCATAACATTGTATCAAGAACTAAGTACCGTGATAATACTGTATCAGGGGCCTCTGGTGATTCTACCCTTTCTGTCAAGGTAATGCAGCTCTACTATGCGTGGATGTGTGACAACATTTTGCTTACCTTCACATACGTTTCCTCATTTTCTCTCTGTGTTCTGTCTCCTGCTTCATGTATGCCAGCTAGCTGAAAGTTTGAATAGAGTTGGTGCCGTAGACATTGGGCAAGTGACGTATTCCCACCTACAAAGCTCAGACGAGAACAGCAGAAGACTTGTCTTAAATGATCAAGAGAAAAAGGGGGATGGTGGGTTGTTATTCAGAAGTTTAAATTTGTCCAGGTCCAAATTATATTCAGATTAATAAGCACTTATTTTTGGAATTCATTGCAAAGACTTCACATTGATTGTTGGAACTCGTATTGCTATCCTATTTGTTAAGTTGAGGTGCATCAAGCTGCTGCCAGAGTTGTTGTTTTTGTTCTATTTGGGATTAATTATCCTCCAGTCTAATTAGGACCGACTCTGACGGTCTGTTTTCTTTTTTGGATCTGCCCTCTTTTTAGTAGATTTTCCTTGGGTCAGTTACACATCAGGTCTAAACTGTCGGACCAGTGAGGACCTCTTGTTAAAAGTCTGTTTGGTTCAACTGCCACACAAATGCATACGCAGTCCTATCTGCCTCAGCTGCGATCCAGTGACATTATTGGCCAAAAGGCAGCCCGAAGCCTCCATCCCTGTCATTTTCTCTGCCTCTTTATCATCCACGCTGCCGTCTCTCCTATCCTGGTGACAGTCACAGAATTTCACACCGAGAGGATTTGTGATGCTGATACCCGCTGTTTTCTGTGCCTGTCAAATAACTCTCTCTCTCTCTCTCTCTCTTTCTCTCTCTCTCTGTCTCTCTGTCTCTCTGTCTCGCTGTCTCGCTCTCACTCCCCCTGAAACTCAAGGCGTTGGCTATCCTGCCAAAACTAGTATCAAAGCATTACAGCCAAAAATCTTCCTGAGTGCTTGCGCCTGCTTAGCTTCATAGCACTTCATGAGCTGAGCTATGACTTTGAGTTTTTGCTTTTAACAACAAAGTCCCAGGGGGAAGGCACAGTGTATACAACAACTTTAGTAGATAAACAGTAGGAGCTCACAGTTATATGTATACACTTATGTACTGCAGTAAAGCCTCGTTGTGTGCTTTTTTTCAGTGCTGCATTATGACAGCCTTTATTCATCCTAGACACACGTGCACACACAGTCACATGCATGCAGGTACATGCTTAACATGCAAATATTTCATACAGGCTTGCAGACATGTGCAGCTGGCCTGTTATCTAAGTCCTAGGTAGCTGACACCGGAGCTCCCAGCCTCCCAGCCAGCGTGTTAGCTAAATGGAAATGCCCTGTTTGCTTTTCTTTTGGGAAGCCTCCGGGGGTCAAACTACAGGGCCCTGTCAATTACACTCCAGTTGCTTTGGACCTCTCTATGCAAAACCAATGTTCATTTGCAGCCTCTTTGTTTTGTGCAATGCCTGTGATTCCCCCTTCAGTGCTTGCCCAGTTGCCCACAAGTCAGGCATTTGAATGACCACCTCGAGGGGGCAGGAAGAATTAGTCTCAGCTTTTACATTTTGATAGCACTGTGAGAGGCGCATAATTGCTTATTTAGCACCACCAGCCACTAATAGGACTCCATGAAGCTATTACACAAGTTTTTGTTCATGTTTTCCAAAAGGAAGTTTTATATACGCATCACAAACCTCTTATTACTGATCAATACTGTAAGACAGACAATAAGTTAGCTCTGTGATTTAGTGTGTTACTAAAACAGCTGAAAAACCAATTATAGATATAGAATATATTTTAACTTTTTATCAGTGTATTAATTTTATGCAATAAATTAGAGAGTGCAAACTAGCTTAAACTGACAAAGCATAGTCCAAAAATGTCTCTCTTCACACCACATTGAATTATTTTTGTCTCAAGGGCAGCATGATAAGTTTATTTCTGCATTTTACCAGCAGTGCAACCAAAATTGCATACTATGCATGACATCATCAATATGTGTACTATTGTCCCACATTTTTTTGTGTGAATAAATAGTAGAGGGGCTGCAACTAATGATAATTTTTGTTGTCAATTTATCTGTTGATTATTTTTTCAATTAATCAGTTGGTTGTTTGCTCTGTGAAAAGCCAGAAAATTGTGAAAAATGTCAAACAGTGTTTCCCAAAGCCCTAGATGACATCCCCAAATGTCTTGTTTTGTCAACATCTCAAACATTTTCAGTTTACTGTCATAGAGGAGTAAAGAAACCAGGAAATATTCAAATTTAAGCAGCTTTTTTCTTTAAAAATGAATGAAAGCAGTGAATCGATTATCAATTTAGTTGGCAGTTGACAACTAACCTATTAATTGATTCATCGCGCAGCTCATCGAGACAGTGACCTACCACATCACTTCCTGAGAACCTTCTTGTGGGTTGTAAATGTGTAACCATGGTAACCCTGGTCAATCCCTGCTAACCTCAGTTTTGGTGGCAATTTATAAATAATTAAAAATATAAATATACCTGTATAACTCCAAGAAAAGTGAAAACTTATACTTTTAAATTGAAGAATTATCGACCTTACAGTGCTATCTTGGTAGCTGTCGACCATTGCTTGTTGTGAACGTTGTCATCTAATACATTTCATTTTGGATTATTAATGATGATGTAGTGTACAGTGTTTGCATACTGTAATATTTCACCAGAAATAATATGCAATTCATGTACCATTGGTTTTATACTGAGGTACTGGACATGCTAAAAAAATCACATATTGTTTTACCATACTGTATGTTAGTATGGAATTTGAGATGCAGCCCATGATACATCTCTTACCTGCTGCCACAGCAAGTAAAACCAGCTTACCATGAGATGGATGTAAAACAATTCAAAGCGGAACAACATCACAATTCTCCCTTCATCTCTCTTGCTCTCTCTTTTCTACTGTAGCTGTACATCTGAAAACAGCTCCCTCACGCTTTAATTTGCCTTTTTCCTGTCATAGTTAAGTTTTCTGTCTCCCACAAAGGGGTCTCTGTAAAGCCCCCAGAAGCTGCAGACAGGCTGGTTGTTGGGAGTGACAGTGACTTTAGGCTACATGCCTCTGTGCTGATGATGTTTTAATGTCACCCCATCGCCGTTCGCCCCTCTTTACTCAAGTTGCGGGGGGATGGATATTTACCCCTGTGAGAATCGATTACTGCTTTGTTGACAGTCGCTGCGGAGTATAACCTCTCATTAGGTCCGACATATGCTGCGCCTGGCATAGCTGCCGATGCAAGCTGTTTTCTCAATGACATCTCCCAGTGCTCCTGTGGCGTCGGGAAGGAGCAAGATCTCAGAACATTGCCTCTAATGTAAAGTTCTGGGGGAAGAGAACTGTTGGTTATGCTAGTCTTGAAATTGTACAAATTTGGAACTTTGCTCAGGCAAACTGAAGTGAGTGTCAGTGTTGAATATTTCAATGTGAGATGAAATATATTTCCATAGCTAGAGGGGTAACAGTATGCGAAATTAAAAATTTAGAATCCTCTTTTTCTCAAAAGGCGACATTTTGCATTTATCAATAAGTTATCTTAAACAAAACAACTGACTTCTTGTTGGCAAACACTTTTCTTCATTTGTGCACAAAACATTATAACACATCTATTTCCTATTTGCATAACTTTTGCCCAACTCGCTTGATACAGTTGGTTGAAGACATGGCACCATCATACTTTTGCCCTTCTCTGAACAACAACACATGATATGTAAAACCGCTTTTCCCACTGCTCAAAAAAGCCCACTAACGCCTGCTAACATCTGGCTTTTGTATGTAATTGGAAAACTTCATGGCATTCACACCCAGGTCAAATGACTCTGCAGTAGTCACAAGTATTTAGATATTGGCTTTAAAATGAAATATCGGATTCGGCCAACATGCTGATTTCTGACGATATCACAAAACGATATTTCTTTTATTGACAAAGTAAACATGTACAAAACATCAACCCTAAGTTGAAGTGTTTTTCGTATTGAGCTCAATGAATGAATGTCACGTACACTAAAAAGCATTGTATTTGATGTTTCCATCTGCTGGTGGGCCATCACAGTAAGACTATGCGTAATGTGAGGTTAATTCCACTACAGAGGAGACTTGATAATCAATAAATTAGGTGAGGAAATAAGTGGATTTATTGATTTCAGCTTCAGTATTGGGTATAGGTTATTGGTAATCAGTCAAATTAGTTGTTCTATATTTGCATATTGTATATTGGCAAAAAATCTAATATCATGCATCCCTAATGGAAATACAACACCTGGGTTAAATGCCCTAATTCTAGCTCCTTCCTATGTTTAAAAAAAAAAAAAAAATTGGTCGAGAAGGGGTGAGAAATCTCCATATGTGAATTTCTTTTGGAAAATGAAATAAAAACAGCTCAGTGTGGTGGAACAAGTTGCACCTAAAACATGACGCATGATGTGAAAAACTACACAAATCTACAAAAATATTTATTCAAAACACTTGACACTCTTTTATCCTTAGTTAAGCTTTTTGTTTTAAAATATTCATAACCACTCATGTCTGCTTTCTTGAGCATTGACTACATCCTTTGAAAATCTGAATTATTTCAAACTGAGTAAAGGAGATGTTTGCTCTATGGGGACATTTTTGTTTATTTATTTATTTATTTTTCTTTTTTCCCCCCTGAGATTGGAACAGAATCAATTTGGAGGTATATCAAAGCAGTGAGGCAGATGAAAAAGAAATTCTACCTTTGAATTGGAAATCCGTCATGAACAATGTCCACGTTTGGATTGCTTTGAGCCTGGGGATTACATCTTTGACCACAATGCAAATTCCACATTATCACGGGGGGAAGGATACTTGGGTGATCATGTCAGAAGATATATATCGCCCCCCACGATGTCTTGTTGATACAGCATGGGACAGGTTCAATAGAAGTTCAGTCACAGATGAGACTTTGATTTGGGAGTTAAGGTTGGAGGGAAATAAATAAATAAATAAAGTGAGTGAAAGTAAAGTTTTCAATCCATGAATACTGAATGACATGCATCTTGGGATGGGGGATATTTTTACTCTCTCAGCTCAGCCAGTTGTTTGCTGCTGCAAGAATATCTGTCTCAATTCCAGCTCAGCAAACACACACAAAGAATGTTCAGCGGCAGAAAATATGTGTTACCATTATTGAGAAATGAGTCAGTTGTCAGAGTAGAACAGAGATATTGTTAAGATTTCATAAAACAACTTTTGCCTCAAAGTTTCCATTGAAAGTGATTCCTCACAGATTCACAGCCTCTATGTTCTGTTACCAGACATTGTTACTTATCCCATTCTGTCTCATTGCCCGTGTTGATAAAGCCTTCACAAAAATGTGTTAATGTTGAATCACCTCCAGCAAGAGACTTTCATCTGAGCAGACACACCAGTTTATGAGCTATTGTGAATCTCAGCATCCTTGTCGGTAAGGCAAAGTCCGGCGATATATGAAAACAGGCAAACAGACAAACAACTAAATCAATGGCCAGATGAGTACCTTTGCCTCCTACGTTTCCTATTTGTATTCTGCAGTGTTTTTATTTGGAAAACTAGTAATTTAAACTCACTGTCCACATAGATAAAAGACTGATGTGGCCAAAATAGGAATGCCTCCGAGGTTTTGAATTTGAATATACTGCTCTGTGGTGGCTGATAGCTGGGGTTGAAGATGAACAGACTCTGCCACAGTGGGCTGAAAGAAATTGGCTCTGTATTTCAAGGTAGCTCATGCCTACTTATGCCATTTTTTTCTGTTGACACTGTCATGTTCTCCTTTATGGCTTTGAAAAATAACAGGCTTTATTGTGCTCGGGGACCAATGGATCACAGAGCATTTGCGGGTCTCTTTATCATATTCAGGCCTTTGTGAATGTAAATCAGCGTGGCTCTGCTGTAGGTAGGCTATTATTTCCAATTTGAATGGCAGATCAGAGTCTGTAAACAATTGCACCTACCTGGCACCGACTACAAACGGGCTCCCATAAGGCTCGGCTGTCTTCCTCTGAACCTGTGTAAAAATAGTGAGGTCAAACTCCTCTATATAATCCTAAAGACTCTCATCACCAGGGGGGCATACTTGCCTCTTTAACGTGAGATATCTGGTGTCACATGCTCACCAATTAGGCATTCTTGTCAACCCTGGATTTTTGGGCTCTTCCTCTTAGAGACTTGGAGGGGCATCAGTTCGTGTTGAAAAGTGGTGTGAACATAAGGGCTCAGATTTTATACAGTCCTTAAAATATGTGATTTTAGGCAATGTAATGGTGGGGATTGGTACGATGTCAGAGTAGATTATGGAGATTTGGGAAAAAACACCTAAAAAAAAGAAAATTTTTGAGCATCAAACACTGTACTTCTTACTTATTGGTAAGTTTTTATGCACCTAATTATGGTGGAAATGTCGTTATGTTAAGGAAAACACAAAATTCAGGCAGCAGGTGACAATTCAAATGATAAAAATATTATGGAACATAATGCAATAAGCCTCCAGGCACTCTGTATTGCTTCAATTGCTTTAATGTCCCCAGTGTCCCCAGTGTAAATGACACCTATGGAGACTTGTGGTATGGAGAATGACACCAACATGCACAGCATGACCACAAATAATAAACACCTGCAACAACAACTGGATTAACGCAAGGATTTTATTTATCCTTTAGGGGTAAGGTTTTATGTCTGTAACAGAGGCAAACAATGCTTTTGTTTTACTTTTCTCATTCAGCCTGACATATTGTTCTTTTAAGCCCATGTCTTATATGTAGGTGGCATTTTGTTTCCCTCACTCTATCAAAAGTGAGTGATTTATCCATTCTGCTGCTGTCACTTTCATATTATTGGTAGCAGTTGCTAGGAGCAGCTAACTTTATTCACAATTAAAGAAATTTGCCTATTTTAAGAGTTGTTACCTCATATAATGTGGCCATCAGGGCTCAAATTCAGTTTATTCAGGATACCAATCATCTGGGATACAAGTATACCATGAAATATGTAGTACTGTGGTACCATTTTCATATACTTCTGTTTTTGTTCTTTATAGTTTTCTAATGGTACATGTTTTTCTTTTTTTCTTTATGGAGAAAATCAGACATATGTGATCAAAATGAGTCTAGTCTTTGTATTACTTTCATTCTCAGTGTATCCCCGGGTCTCTCTGTGTCAAGGACCCAGTATTATAGGTGTATGATGTTCTTTTGATTGTCCCTGGACTGCAGTAATGTAAATGCCAGCAAGAGTTGATGTTAAAAAAGCTAGGTACCAAGGGACTGTACACCATCTGCACTTGTTTATGTGTCATTTCCCTGAAGTGACGCGCAGCATGCTGTTTATTAAGTACAGTATTTTTTTTTTATAAATGCTTTGGAGTAAGGCATACAGTGATAGAATAGAAACAAATTATCTATTTTTTTCCAAAGAAAAATGTGCTTTATTTTATGACACTTTCACAGGTCACCTGTTTGGCTCAGTTAAAACAGGGGTGTCCAAACTTTTTAGAATGGGGGCCAGATTAGATAATGTGAAATACCTCGGGATCAGCCGCTTCTCACATCAGATGACTCATTAAAAAAACAAACAAATAAACGTGTTTCATGTGAAAAAATATGTAACATTCCATCACTATTGAAGGTGGCAGCCTTCGCTGTCAACTAAGCTATTTCGCCATGGCCATGTCTACTACCTTGGAGGAAATATTTAGTGTTAAATAACCATTAGCCTCATTAGCTTCTTGGCATCTTCTCTACATATCTTTATCAAAAACATACGTTTTGCCTATTCGGTGCACGTCTTCAAACTGCATGCTTGTCCTGCCATTGTGAGGTGAATGAAAATACATGGAAAGTGATCAAAGTAATATGGTGTTAATCAAAAAAAATTAAAAGACAAGCCAAGGGCCGTTTAAAATTGGTGTGAGGGCCACAATTTGATCCCCCAGGCTGAACTTTGGACATAACTGGGTTAAACTTAACCCTGTGACATTAGCCTGTTAAGTGCAGTTTGTTTGGGCTGGTGTGACGGCTGACAGAACACATGCATGTTTTAACTGTGTTTTAACGTGGCTAAATTGCACTGTTTTATAGTGTAATGATATTATTTGAAAAAAACTTGCTAACTTGTTTTAAAAGTTGCATTGACCCATGCATACCTAAATTTGATGTGTAATTCTTCTTTTTTTTTTGCTGGCTCATTTAAAATCTGGCTTTAGATAAATCCAAGCTGCTCTCTGAACAAAGCAGAAATGTAGCATTGATAACGTCTTTCTTCCATCCATGTGGCTCTGTAGGTCCTGTACTTCCATACGTCTCTGCGGCTGCCCAGCACGGTGCTGGTTCTGGAGCTGGTGTCATTGTCACCCAGGCCAGACGGCTCCCAGCAGGCCCTGGGACGAGGCTTCACTGTCCTGGAGCTTTTCACCAACAGGCCAGAGGCTCAGGCTGCTGATGGGAACAGAAGGTGATTAGCCAATTCTTAATTACACCAGCCAGGTATTAATTCAGTTTCTCCTGAGGAGATAGTTGAAGGACAGGAAAGGTTTTGATGAGGGCGTTGCTGCCTAGGTATCATCCAGGGACTAATTGTTACATATTATACCTGTTTAGCCCTTGCAATAAAATGTGGCACAGCTGCAGAAATCTTACCTCTACTTTGTGTTTTGCGTTTGCTCTGTTGTCAGCAGTCAGGATCAAGAGGGGATACCCGGAGAGGTAGTTTGGTTGAAAAACAGCGATTATTGACACTTGAATTAAATGTAACTAGCTCAACATTAGACACATGTTTTTTGTTAAATGGGCAACTAAAGCAGCTCCTTTCGTGTATTCATTCATTTATGTTGGTTTCAATTTATATCTTAGGCTGAATCTTCACCATGGATCACCAAGAAGCCTCCTCCATCCCCTCCTGAAGGACACTGTTGACTGTAAGGGCATTTTTTATATACTATGCTTTGTAAATATTTACTAGCCACAACAGCAGGGCTGGTATTGTATTGTGAGTTTCACCTTGTGATTGTGTGTGTGTGTGTGTGTGTGTGTGTGTGTGTGTGTGTGTGTGTGTGTGTGTGTGGTGTCATCATAGCACAATATGTTCTGGAGACACCTATTGAAGCAGAACTGACCACAGAAGACTTGACCTAATAGTTATACATCTGTCAGTCTGTTGACATATTTTGTCACCGCGATAGCATCACAACTGTGCAAAATTAAGTTGTGAATTTTACAGGTGTGTAGGTGAGATCACAATGGGGGCTGAGATACTGAAGTAGGGGGGGAGTCATTGGGATGTAGTTATTATGGTTAATGGATTGTTTTTGAATAGAGCCTTTTTTAAAACAAGTTTATGTCACCCACTCATAAACCCTGCCAAACCCCTGGGTTGGCATGCTGTTGTAATAATGCAAACGATTAACCCTTTGAAACCTGGAGTGACATCACTTTCCTTGTGCTGCTTTTGGATGCCTTAGACAAATATTTAAACATTTGAACCTTGAGCAAACAGGTGTGATTTTTTCCAAAACATGGAATAAAAGTTAATGAGCAACTTGGAATTTAGAATTGTTCCACAAATTGCAAGGATTAGTAGATTTAAAATATGATTTTTTAAAAAACTAAGGAAAAGATTGTCATAAAAAATATCAAAATTGCATATATAGAATTACAGAATTATCATCAATTACTAATACCCTTCTTCCAGTGTTTTGAAATATATATATATATATATATATATATATATATATATATATATATATATATATATATATATATATATTAATTTTAGAGCATTTTTACCTTACTGGACAAGCAGCTTAACATTTGCCTCCTCTTTACCCATTAGTGCACACATTCATACACCAGCGGCTGCCATTCTGGCCGGTCCATCTTGAGCAGTTTAGGGTTTAATGTCTTGCTCAGGGACGTGTGGAGCCAGGGACTGGACTGCCAACCCACTCTACCCCTCAAGCCACAGCCGATGGCATAGGCCTTTTCACTTTAGGTATATGTCCCTGGAGTATTGCAGCAGAAAGTTGACAGGGCCACAGTGCATGTGCATGAGCAGTATTTATTTCTAGGCCATTTCTACTTTTTGTCATTTTTTAAAAGGCTGAGCTGTTTCAAAATGTTGTTGAATCATAATTCACTAACACATAATCTAGCACATATAATCTGAAGGGATTATGTCAATTGTGACCTTTGGGAATGTTATCTTGACAGAGAATTAATCTGTAATAATAAAATTAATTAGATTGAATAGCAAAACATTCAACTAACATCAAAACATCTAACTGCAGCTCAACTGGCACTACCATCCTTAAACCTCGCGGACATGGAAAATACTCCCAGTATAAACCCTAAAGGAAAAAAAAATAAGATGTGAAAACGCAACAATACAGCAGTGCAGTAGGTGCTGTGAGAAAAGAACAACATGGGCATTGTAATGGGCAATGACATTTGAAGAAGAAAACATAAGTGTGAATTGACAGAAAGACTGGCTCTCTGTTGAGTATCTGAATTCTCTGCCAGGTACCATCACAGACAGACGTGTCAACTGCCATGTAAGGTCAGTATAACAAAGAAAAAAGACAGATTTGAAGCAGATAACACCTTGCCCCTTGCATTTAGCTTGAAATAAAAGATTTCCCCGGGAAGCCACGGTCAATATATTATTGACCATCTGTTGTTCTTCTCAGGCCAAGCTCGGCTGTTTCAGTTGTTCATGTTTTAGCTACATACATTTTTAAGAAACCACGTGCAAGTTGTTTCTCAAGCTCTCTGGATGATTTTAAATATCATAACACTCTGCATGATACCTAACAATCACATATACAATGAATAGGTAATGAAGAAAGTTATTACAGATGATTCGATGAATGAATTTAACTGTTTCTCCCTGCTGGAGGCTGACAGTTTGATTATTCCTTTGGCTTTGGGTGTGAGTTTTGTTGGGAGAATTCATAACTATTGATTTGGTTATCTTTGAATATTATACTTTTATCAGTTCAGCGTTTGAGAGCAAATCTTTTTGAATTATTAAGTTTGCTACTGAAGCTCGGGGTTGGTCTGGATTTGTCCTCGCTTGGCCTGAAAACCAAGGCTATGAATTACAAAACACTGTAGTGCCTCGCAGTATGAATAACAGTGCGCCCAGTGAGAGTCAGAGTTCCTGTCTTGGCTATCATGTCACATGAATATTAGAAAACCTGCTCTCAAACGGACTCTTATGCTCGCTGAATTATTAACCACATGCCTGTTGTTTGGTGGGACGTTGCTTTTTTGTTTAAGAGCTATATTGCAGCCACTCTCGCTGTTGTTCTTTTATAGTCAGGACATTTTTCTCATTTCTTTTTTTCGCTTTTAGTCTGTGACAGGAACACACAGTCCTTGCATCTACTGCGTGCTGTGAAGCATTTTGAGTGTGAATTTGTAGAACCTAAACAATATCTGAAAGTGTTCTGTGCTGGGCTTAAATTTTTCTTATGGTGGTCATTCATGTCTGGTTGTGTAAAAGAATTATAATGAGAAAACATGCCCTGGAGGCCGACATTGTTTTCATCCTTCATTCATTACAAATTCCACTTTATTCAGTTTCTCCGACTTTGTTTTGGAAAAATACCACTGCTCCGGATAAGAATAATATCTTCATTACCTCTTGATGTTTTGCAAATGAAGTTGGGGTGAAAAGTTGAATTGAATAAAAGCGAATGAATTAAAACTATAAATGGCTCAATTTCCACTTGTCTACCATAGCAAGCATCACCTCACCATCATCACTGCAATGGAGTGTGCTTCCTAATACACCTAAAACAAGCTGAAGCTCAAGGCAAAGATGTAGTTCAAAAATGGTCTGTGTCGCTGTGCTCTCCAGACTGTGTGACTGGGCCTCACATGTCAGCAGCGGTGCTCTGAGCTCCGTTGGTTTCAGTTCATTTAGGTTTACAAATAAATACAGACAGAAACAAACCACCAACTCATCAGGGATGAGAGTTATAATGTCCATCACTGACTCAACAAACCGTTTTTCTTTGTATTCATCTGCAGGAGGGCTTGACCATAAATCAATATTATATCAATATTGTAATATGACACAAACTGGATTTTGGATATCATAATGTTGTAAGTGTTGTCTTTTCCCAGTTTTAAAGGCTACGTAACAGTGAAGTGATGTAACTTTCTGAACTTAACTGACTGTTCTAGCTTTTTTATAATTTCTCTTTATACACATCGCTGTGATATTTATCAAATTCCTCATTCTGTGAATATTTTGTGAAAACACCAAAAGGAAACCCTACAATATCATCGCAACATGGATATTTAGGTAATTGGTCAAAGTGTGATGTGTGATATTTGATTTTTTCCCCAGCTCACCCAGCTCAGTCATACTGCGTTCATCTACCCCCTTGAAAGTTGTCAGTAAGGCCTTACCGAATGTCATTTCTTTTTTATATTTGATGCTTCAAACAGTTTTATATGAAGCTTTAATAGATCAACTTTATTTGATAAACAAATGTAATATATGGTACTGTTAGACTGCTGTTAGACCACCACATTATTTGCAGGTATGTGCCTCCCTTTATGTGCAGCAAACAGTTTTTTGGCCCTAGTGAAATTGCTAAATCCCAACAAATGTAGATTAAAGCAGGAATTTTCTGGAATCATTGCGAATTTTTGGATCACAGGAGTCGGAAACAATTCGACGATGCCAGCCATGGAATTTAATTCTACAAATAGTAAAAAAAAAAATAGTACAGTACTAATAACATTAGTGTAGCCTAATCCCCAACTGCAACTATGCAGAAATAAAGAGAACAAATAGACATGCAATGCAAAAAAAAAAATTGAATGTCAACATTATAAATGAAGCTTTGAACTATTCAGTACAGCCCTAGTCGGCAAACAGTCACAAATAGTAAGTGGCACTCTGCAGCAAGACCTAAGATATCTTGGTGCGAAACACAATGGACTGCCTTGGTGTGGGAGTGTTGTTACAGGTACTGGAAAGGGCAAAAGATGCAAACCAGAGTGGCTTTTTTTCGGTGGGCTGCCCATTGTGTTGGGACCCCCGCTTTGCCCACACAGTGGTCTTATTGAATGAGAAGGCTGTGTTTTTTTTATGCAGTGCAAATGACGATGTAAACATGTTCTAAACGTCCCATTGTTTGTTTGCGATAGCTTCATACAGACAGCCTGAAGCCAGGCAGAGTAAGGACAGAGTAAGGCTCTGTTTTGTGATTTGGTTGATACACCAGAGATCTGTAATTTTCCTCTTGTTAAATATACATACCAGGCGATAACAACCACTGAAGCATGTTGTTGATTTTGTTACACTGTGAAGAATTTGTTGAAAGAAGCCAATATTGACTGCCTGGATGTTGACTCACATGAGCCAGTGTTTGTCCCCGTGTTTTTAATTGAATCTTTAGCACGGTGTAAACTGTGTGCATATTGTATGAACCTCCCTGGTATGGAAGTACAAGAACTGAAGAGCAAACAAACCTCGGTACTGCACAATGGAGCTTATTTTCCGTTTCGAGGCCAGTAATTGTACTCTGTCCTCTGGAGTACACAGATAGGTCAGCTTTCAGTCCGCCATTCACGGTGCAAAAGGTCTTTGTCTCACAATATACTTAGAGTGGTTTGCTGCATCAGAATATAGAGAAAAAGACACATTTGATACATTCTTGCATGGAAATATGTTTACTGGGTTCTTCTCACAAAAGGAATGAAGAGAGATGAATGTACTTTGTGGCCTTGTGGCAACTCAGTTTCATAGAAACAATAAATGTTACACGGCATATTTGGGTCACAAAGTTTCGTAAAAACTTTGTTGTTCAGTTGCAGTTATCAGGATTTATTCTACAGTGACCATAAATGTCTGTACAAAATCTCATGGTAATCCTTCCTGTATTAGTGGAGACATTTCACTCTGGACCAAAGTTGTAGACCGACTGAGCATCCGTAATTGCCCTCCCCGAGGGCCCAGCTGCTAGAAAGGCCAAAAAAATTACACTGTTAGTGCTGCTAATGTCTGATTGTTTTGCCTTTTCGTAATCCTGTGTTTTTGTTCTTGTGAATCTGTGTAGTATTGTTCAGTGTCACTGCGGAAACCATGATGTTCTGGGGCAGAACTGTCACTGGAAAGGCCTTTTTGCACATTTGAAATGTGTGTATTTTGAGCCGTTCAGACCCTCATTGAACCAATCACAATCATTTACCTGATGTGGGTTGATACAATGACTGGCCACTTGCAGAGCCTTCGTGCTTTATGCAAAATACATGACAACACCACTTTCAACTCTTTTAATTTGGACACTGTTGAGTATAAACATAGCTTAGTAAAGAGGAGGTTTGCTGCTGAACCGTAGAACTTTCTGTTTTGATTCGGATGACAGAAACGGCAACAATGTTTTACTGACATATAGATGCTGCATCATCACAGCTCACCTCTGCATATTGTAGTCTGTTTACATTTGTCTGTCACGCAGCGCTTCGTCACATTTCGTCGCTCTGATTGGTTGCAAGTCTGTCCAGTTGCGTCCAGAAGCACTTGGGCATCGTATGGTGTGTGTGTGTGTGTGTGTTGACAGTAAGAAATTCACAGAATATGCCAGCCTTATCCTTTGAAACAGGTATGTTAAAAAAAACAGCCACGTCAAGGGGAAGACAATGACTCACATTCACATGTAAATGCACAACATGTACATATAGAAATGTAATTTTAATATATGCATTTATTGAGATCCTCCACAACTGTGTCATAACAGAGTCAGTCCACAGTTTCTCAGTGACGCTGCCAGCTTTTACAACAGGCCTTCTGGAGATATGTTACTCACTGTAGAGAATTGCCACTGCCAGAGCATGTACACGCTGTATATGTGTGTGGTGTGTGTGTGTGTGTGTGGGTGTAATTGCCAGAGTGTGAACAGGGTATATACTGTAGGTGGCTGCCAAACACTACATGTTTCTATGTTCTCCTGCCTAATCAGGCTCTCTGCCACTGGCTCAGTACCACACACATAAACACCCCCCCCCCCCCCGCCCCTCTGGGGCAGGGTAATGAATGGATAAGACTAGATAGCTAAACATGAATGCATGAAGAAGAGAAAGGGGGACAGCAGCAATAGTTTAAAACTGATTTCTTAAAATGTATGGATGCCAATTATGGGATGTGTAATTTTTTCATAACTGCAATAATAATGATTGTGCTGCTTTTGAGGACCAGACTATATAATTAGATGGTTAGATTACATATGAGGAATAAATGCAACCACTGGGCTGATTAAAAGATACAAAGTGGTGCAGCTAAAGCAGGAAAACACAGGCTTTTCATGTCTCTGAAAAGGGGGTATTTCTGATAAATACACTTTTCACTTTACAACAGAAAACAGAAGTAAGTTTGCTCCTTGGGTTAAACACAGTTTTAACCTATGTAATACATATTGGACCGAGAGGTATAAGATCAGAGGAGAAAACCCAAATGCTGAAATAGAAATTGGAGACAAGTCAGTCTGAATTCAGACAGAAAAAGGAGCAGTGAAACTGGGGATGAAAGAAATAGAGTGGTAGTGGCAGAGAAGTCAAAGCGTCTCTATTTTCCAGAACTGGAGTCAGGGTCAAGAGGCAGGAAATGGGAAAAGGAGAGAAGATAGAGGAAAGGAAGTTGCCTTGGGGCTTTTGAAAGTCTTAGAGGATGGGAGGCAAAAAAAAGAGGGGAGGAAACAAGCACGGAGGGAGGCAGTAAGCTCATTGGCTTGATCTAAGCTTCTCCTCTCGACCAACTGGGAGGAAAGGGAAGGAGTAGAGAGAAGAAAAAAATGGAATGAGAAGGATGGAGGGCTGCTCTGGGGCTCTCTTAGTGTGATGAGAGGACAAACAGATGGTACATTGTGTTCACATTAGCATATCTTAATTTGAAGCACGATGCGTCAATTTATTGTGTGTACGTCTGTGTGTGGGGGACAGAAAGGTAGTGCCATGACAAATTTTCTCCCTGATATACTGAAAAGCCTCGCTGTGGCAGAGATAAAGAGGTTTGCTGGTGTTTTCAAAAGGGTTTTCCCTGCACATCTGACTCCAAGGCATCCCACATAAGTGTTTGTTTTTGGCCACCCACGCCAAGGTTTATTGCTGTTCGGGTGAACTTCAAACTTCCAACAAACATAATGAAGTTAAACAACACTTTACCCCTGTAGTGGCCCCTCCGCCTGGAACATGTTCCGCTTTAGGCTCATATTGAGCCTGAGCAAAATCTGCTTTACAGCATTTATACTATTCCTTCAAGTACAGTATATGATGCACCACTGTTACTGATTTGTTCTTTTCTCAACCTTTTTTGGTAAATTCTTTCCCCAAAAAACTCCCTGCCAAGATTTACACCGGTTTGACACAGTTTCTATAATAACAACCAAGATCTGTGATCTATTATGTGTATATTGAGCAGCAAAAAGAAGGAAAGTTTAACTTTGTCAAAGGTTCATTCAGCTTTCTGATAACTTGGGCCTTAGTTTTGCACTTATGGGCAACATTTGAGCATTTCTTGCCTTGACTAGATAGTTAACAGACAGGAAATGGACAGAGAGGGGGGGTTTGTCATGCAAGAACATTGGACGTTGCTTATTAGTGTATTTATAAGCACCTTTCAAGAGCAGGCATCACAGTGTGCTTCACAACAAAAAAATCAAAATAGCAAGTAAATGACATAACAAAAGATGTAAAGAGGCAGCTATCAAGTTGAAAACATAAAAAGAGATTAAAAAAAAACCTAAACAAAAGCAAGTCTAAACAAATAGGTCTTGATCTGCTTTTAAAAAGTGTCCACAGAGTCCACAGATCTTGAGTTCACGGGAAAGAGTTCCAAAGTTTAGCAGCTAAAACCTCAAAAGCACAGCCTCCTTTTGTCTTGAGCCTGGAGCGAGCAACAACCAACAAACGCTGATCAGAGGACCTCAGAGACCTGCTGCTGACGTGGGGCTGCAGTAGCTCTTTAATGTAGGCAGGCGCCTGACCACGCAAGGCTCTAAACGTGATCACAAGAATCTTGAATCTTTCTTTGTATCTATATTTGATGGGAAGCCAGTATGTGGTTGGTTATTTGTCATGTGCTGTAACCATTCAGCTGCCAAGATGCTCAAACATTTCTATTCTTATATGTTCTCACCAAGTTTAGAATGGCTAATATTAGCTTATTGCAGATACATATTGGTATCAGCATATATCAGCTGATCAGTACAAAGAAATGGCATGGTACAAGACATCAAAAATATGTGTTGTAGATAATTAAGTAACAGAGATTATATGGTTTGTCCACCAGAGAACAATGACAACTGTTAAATGTTCTACCCAGTGGATATGTTGATAACATTTCTTCAATAATAAAATGCAAGGAATCCTTACCATGGATGTTTTAGTTACATGTTCTTGTGTATGAAGTATTGGCCAGTATATCACTGTCACATTTATTTTATTCTCAAATATTTGTCAGTATCAGTAAAAATCTGTCTCAAAAATGCACATCAGCATTTCCCAAAAGTTCAAACTGTTCTCTCACATGAACTCTGGAGTTTTCCCAGTCACACAGTCTCAAAATACTCTGTATGCTTTAGGCGAGGGGTGTTCCCTTGGCTAGAGTGTGTAGGATGCAGAACATGATGTGGACTACACCATGTTTTCATAGCTGGTTTGTAATTTGGTCAAACAACAGAGTATCTTGCCATTCTTTGAATTTGTTCGACATTGTGTGTTGCTGTCTTTTTGTAAGTTACCCTCCCTCTTCACCCTCCTGTGTTCGTTTTCTTCCAGTTTTGCATGAATTGTTTGATAGAAGCGTCATCCACAGTAGCCCAATTGGGGCACTGACTTATGCATGGTTGGCATTAAGTGCGAGTGCTGCTGCAGGCACATATGTCAGCATAGCTTTAATTTACCATTTTTTTGTCTTCACTATTACCTACTTTAATTACGAGCATTGCAGTGTCTTTACAGTCATGTTTATAGTTTAATCAAAAAGACAAGTGACACCACACAAATGTAAAAGAAAGCGTCCATTCTTTGATTAAGAAATTGTTCTTTAAAAGTAAATAGTACTATTGCAATAATAAAGTGCCTGAAAAATGAAATTGCCGAAAATTTAAAAAAAATAAGCCGCTTTGAACAAAGTTGAACAAACAGTCAACAAACAGTTGAATCAGCTTATTTGGTATGAAAAATGAATCAGACTAGACACTACTCTGACACATTACTACCTCTCAGTTTTAATATTGAATTGCACTTATAAACAAAAATTCAGTTTACTAATTTAACAGTTTAAATTGACAGATTTAATGGGGTGGCACCTGGGATGGGCAATCTGATTTTAAATAGGCCACTGGCTGTGAATTCTCCAGACTATTACCTGCTCTATTCACACATGGGCTCATTTCGCCATGAGCTGGCACAACAAGGTCTGTTTAAATTCGGTCTTACTGATTCAGCCTTTTCCGTTTTCACATACAGCTCCTCCAGGTAATGTCTAGATAAGTTCAGGTTTGCTGTGCATTGTCTTAAAGAGGCTCAAGTTGGCATTTACAAATTGCTTGATATGTCTGACCAACAGTCCAAAACCCAACAATTTAGAATGGTGTAAAAAAGTCTGAGGTTTACATCCCTAATAATAGCTTCCCTGTTTGACAAGTAATCTCAGGGAACATGACATGCAGAAGCACTAAAGTACTGATTGCTTAATACAGTACCAGACGTAGAAACAAATGCAAGTCTCTGCTTCAAGTTGGCAGTCAAACCTTTCAAAAATAACCCCACTGGTTTTCATCTTTATTACTTTCTTCTTTCCCACTCAACCATCTCCCAAAACCACTGCTTCTGTTTGTCTGATGCTGAGCCATTTTTTAGGTCCCCCCCTCCACTTCCTTGGTTTCACATCTCTTGCCAAGTTGCTGCTGAACTGACTCTGAGGTACCACGCCACTGCTGTAAGGAAAATTTGGGGTATTTTTCTAATCTATGCACAGCATCTGACTGAAACCCAAGCTTGATGCATAATGAATAACAAGAAATAAATGATGAAAAAGTTTGCCGACACCTGGGCACCATCTGTGTCAAGAAAGTTCTACACTTGATTCCCCCCCCTCCTCTCTTTTTCCCCTTTCATACCCATCCTACTTTTTTTCCTGTTTCATGGTGAGAAACACCTTTTCTACGAAAGCTGCTGTCGCCACTGAAAGCGTTTGTAGAACAGAGTCGAAGCTGTGCTGCATTCTCAGAGATTTCCCAAAACCATTTTCCTTTTTGGGCTTTAGACATAAGCACCTTTTTTGTCGTAAGTTAACTGTTCAAGAGAGTTAAAGGGTTTGGATGAGATGAGTCATGGACAGGGATGGGAGGAGAACGCAGCCATATACTCTATCTTCTTTCTCTCACAATCCCCTTTCATTGACTTTAAAGATAGAGGTGTTTAAAAGTGGAAGAAATTGACATTTACATTCTTCTTGTGAAATGATCAGCTCTCCATTTTTTGTGTGTTTTACATGGTTGAAAAATAACTCCTTTATTAACAGAAATGTCGCTCACCCTCAGGTCCATGCCATTTACCATTTATTTCAGGAAGTTCTAACAAAAAAATGTTATTTCTTTCCAGTCCTGCTGTTCTGCTGTTCAAATCATGATCCATTTGTTATTTTGCTGCATTTATTTTCTTGGTAAAAATGTTACAAATGTTTTACTTCTGTGGTTCTGAAGAATAACACAGAAGCACAAAAATGTTAGTGATGGATTTACCAGTTTGTTTTGAAGTGTAGCTTCATGTCTTAAGTCATTTCAAAAGCTGAATTCATTGTGGGCAATATCTGAACAAATTGGATTCTTCCATCCAGAAGTCTGGACTTTGTTTTTATACTCGAGGTATAAACTTGTTTTCTCGTGGACTGAGTTTGTAAAGTAGTCAGAACTAAAAAGAAATGCACTGATGTTTTAAGAGCTGATAGAGTTTATTGTAAAAAAAAAAAAAAAAAAAAAACTGCTCTTGTGTGGATTACATTCAGCCATTTTCCCATACCTTGGGATGTTGGGTGTTTTTTTCTGAGAACTGTGATGCTGTGGCTGCATATTTTGATGTCTTCTAAGAAGTAGTTTGGCTCTCTGCTGTATATTAAAGGTCAGATATACTTCAGAATGGACATGAACAATAATAGGCACATGATTAATTTAAAACTACATTAGTTGGACATGAATGTCTTTACACATGTTTGTCTGTGTGAGAAGTCTGTGTGGTGTATATTTTGGGCTACACTTGCACATAAATAAATTTGGATCACATGACACAGGTATAATTTGGGTTTCATTGACAGTATTTTGTAACAGTCAAGGGTCTTTTGTCATTGTTATTGATCTTTGTGGCACAAAAAAACCTTAGCTGGATAAAATTATGTAAGTGGCACTTCAAAACCTGAAAACAAATCTTTAGTATTTTTTCTTGGACAAATGGTGTTATTTGACACCAATAATCAAACGAAGTAAAAAAAGTGTATTTATATGCACTGAAAATCACAACTTCTTGATATTTGTTCTGTCCATCATCACAGCTTGAAACCTCGTATTGATTTTGCCAAGCGCTTGCAGTTTTGGAAAATTCACATTATCCCAGCACTTTTTCACAACATCCAATAGTCTCCTTGTGATGTTAAAGTGTGTATCATCTTTTCTCATTGATATGTTTCCTTAAATATTTGGGGGTTTATGTGTGGTGACTGAGGGAAAGCCTTGTGAGTCAGCAAGTCTTGCTCTTTCTTGGTCTTCAAACAGACCTGGCACCGCTTTGATGCATATTTTGTGTGATTGTCCTGCTGGGCATTTATAGTTTTCTGCACAAGTTGAAGCCAGAAGGATGGCCGGCTTCTGAAGAGGCTCTCTTTGGTTAAAATACAGATGATCCTCTGTGTGTCACAACTCTGAGATTCACACAACTTAACATTTCCATTGACATGTGTCTTGTAGTAAGCAGAAAGAGGAAGAACAGTTTTTTTGTTGTCATTTATTCTCCCTTTTGTGCAAGGGAAACAATAAATCTACACCATAAAATATAACTGAACTGTTTTAAAGTAATTAAGTATTTCATTACACTTCCTCTAAATGAGCACAAATTCAATCATACACATTTATGAAAAAAAACTTAACATGGACTTTTACATGACAAACATATTTTTCAAAAAATAACTGCTGCTAAAGCCTTTTTACTACATATATCGTAATGCCCCATCTAAGATTGATTTAATATTTCTCTGAAAACAACTGTATGTATTTAAATACCTCACCAAAAACTACATTTTATAAGGTTACAATAAACACATCATGTGAACATTATAATTTACTTTCACCCAATACTCTTTTTTTTTTTTTTTTAGAGCTGGAATGAGTTCTAAAACCCAGAAATGATTTTCAGCACTTCCAGTTCCTGCGTTTCGAAGTCAGTGGGTTTTTTTGAATGTGTTTTTTCATTAGATGCCTGGAATAAAATAAATTAAATGCCTGACATAAAATACCTCATTTAATACCCTACTCATGAACTCTATAGCTTTTTTTTACAGTCTCGTTGTGGTGGCAACATTAAGTCTTGCAACAGTTTTGTAGTTTATAGCCTAACGTTAGCTTTTTACTTTTAGTGATTGCATTTAGCTTCCAAAAATCCTTTAAGTAGTGTTCATTTGTGGACATTATCTTGCTTAACAAAACATAAAAGTATCATAAACGTTTGTTTGCCACAGAGCTTATTTTCTGCTATATTCTAAAATCCAATGAAAAAATCCCATAGACTTATTGACGAGGGAACCAGGATGGCACTAACTTCCATGTTGGCCTCCAGAAAAACAGTTATTTGTCAGACAGGTAATGTAATGTACTTTTCTTGCATCTGCTCATTAAGGCTGTCTGTCTGTCTGTCTGTCTGTCCATTGGTCAGTCTAATAAAGACATTTATATTTATTTTCTCTGCATACACTTATGAAATTACAAAAGCTGGCAACAATCTCAGTGTTTTTAGACAAACACTGTTTACCATGATGATTATGAACTTGAATTACTTTCTCAGTGCTCTCAGACCCCTACTTCATAATCTATAACGACTCACCTGCAGATTGCTCACTGTCACCTTGTTGAAACAGCCTATGGGAGTGAATGGAGCTTCCCGTATTGATTGTCACTGATGCTTTCAAAGGTGCAATCATTAACCCTGTCAAGAGTGAAGGATTGTTCAGGCTGTTCAAGCTTGAAGGAAGCCAACATACGCAGCGCATCAAACACCACTTTGCTCACCTTCCAAATGGTCTGTGCTTTGTGTCGATGGCAGGAATTGTGGGTCGTCACTTGTCATTGGATGACCTGCTTGAAAAATGACAATGTCTAGCTCATTGCTCATAGCTTGTGCCTCATCTACGCTGCAGTGCTCTTCTGGAGGAGCACCTCTTCCAACTTGAATGGTTGTCATTTTGGTTTAGCCCTGGAAAACGATGCTTGCAGTGTAATGGAACATTGCACCTAGGTCACCAGCACCCTAATGGAATATTGAAAAATGGTCTGAGTGTTGGGTGTCATGTTGTCTGTGACTCATTGCTTTTGGGGAAATATTAGACTATGACGCACAGAGGAGATTGATTCTTTGGGTGGGTTGGGGATGATGGTGGTTTGAAATATCATATCTAATTCATTTGTATTCACACAGTTTGCTTCTGTTTCTTGAAATGCATGTGAAATAGTAAAACTGTTCTATGTGCAACCATTTGTGATATGTCTTTTTCTGCAGACAGCAGTATCCTGAGGACTATTGATGGAGCACATTTGGACTGTGTGATAAAAAACCACCCTGCGCTGGTTTCCGTGATGCATCTTTTCCCAGAGAACGTCCTTGTATCTGGAAATGAGAACATTCCTGGCCTTGCAGCTTCTTCAACAGGTAAACTTCACATAGCCGGTGGAGATGTAAGGTCAAGGAATGAGTAATAAGCTCCCCTGAAATCACAGATGCTCTTTTAAGATGTTATTTTTAGATCTTTGACTCCCAGATATGTGGAACAACAGGAATGTCAGACCTGAAGAAAATACCACAATATTTTTGACCAAATACCAATTAAGTTTTTGAGCAATAATCATGTAGTGGACATAATGAACAAGTGGGTAAAGAAAATAATAGAACAACTCTGGTAAGTTCAAAAAATTACATCATTTTACTGTAATGCAGCCGTCAAAACCAGGAAAAGAAAACAATTATGAAATGATGATATCCAAAACCTAAGACGATATCTAGTCTTATATCACAGTTTCAATATAGTTTTAATTTATGGCCTAGCCCTAGATCAGTGTAAAAAATAAAATCACAAAAGAGGAAAATATATTAGAAGACAGTTAATAAAATCACACCATGTTTACAAATGGCCTATGAATGAGATGGTGGCTCCTTTATTCTTATCAAGGGAATTGTGAGTTTGCAAATAGTGTCGCCAATAAAAGTGAAAACCAAATCCAGATTCACTCAGTTTTGCATTTTCGCCTCACTGTATTGGCGTTTTTTTCTGCGCGGGGTAGCTTCCTCTTGGATACGTGCTGCCTCTGGTTTGGCACTTTGTTACCTTTTTATAAAGCACTGACATGCTGCACACTATGCCTAAAAATGTCCCAAACACAACAAAGAAAGAAGATAATAAGAATATATACTCCGAGACCAAGCGTCTCTGCAGATAAATACACCGCCACACACTTCCAGTGGGTCGCAAGTGATGATTGAGAGGGATTACTTTTGTACAAATCAATATTTTCTAAGTCTGCATAGTAGACATTTTAGACTTAAAGACTGTCTTAAACACATTTGATTTTCTGACTTGAGCTAGCTTTGTTGTCATCCCGTGTGTGAGTGAGAGTAATCATGACAAATATTATACATTATAAATATTATACTAAATTGGCTGGCAAAAAGCCCTAAAAATGGCAACAACTGGTGTGTTGTGCCATGAGTAGTAATAATTTTATAACCCTGTTTTGGGATTCAGAAACCCTAACTCTCCAGCTCTTTATGCAGAGTGTCTTTAATGTTTTTCCTTAATTTTCTTGCCTCGTTGGCACAAATTATAGCATTAGAAGGTAAACATCTGTCAGTGTCTGTTTTGAGGTAGTCACATCGTTTTTGTGTTCTTCAGGATTAAGGGCTTTGTCATTTGACACAACTCCAGTTGAACTACCTGTTGTTCACTGTGTTGTCCTTTATATTTATCATTTCTTTTATAAATGCTCCTTTCAGACAAAAACAAAAATAGATCTATGCCTGTAGAAACAGTCACATGTAAGCTGTCTGTGTCTGCAGCTATATGCAGCTCATTAATGAAATGTACGAGATTCAGTAATCAATTTTTGAGCTGCTTTGATTTTTACGTGACAACAACTGTACAGATACTCCTGCTGCGCTCTCAGTCCTGATTCAACTCTGAAAAACAAAAGTTAGTGAACAAAGAGGTCAACTAAACTCGAGCCATAGTAATCAAAATATGACACGACTCAAACCAAAACCATCAGCATAGTATATATAGGTGTTACCTTACGTAAAATAATTCAGAAAATACTCACTTGTGTGTCTCCAACTGCCAAAATAACAAACAGGACACTCATCATGGTACTTAATAGTGGTCTTTTTTTGAAACTTAGTTCCATCAGAAGTTGAAATGTCTGCAGTACTTAGAAAGTAAGTTTCTAAGGGGGAATGTAATGAAGTCTGACAGTGCAGAGCTATAATCATTGGGAGTCAGTGGGAGGTATGGTAGCTGGCTAATCCTCTTCATGTTCTGGGGCTGTGAGCAGCAGAGACCTAAGCTGCCTTTTAAGACCACAGCCACCGGTTTGATATTCATGCTGCATTCAGAACAGTCCAACTCTGTGCTCCAGAGACAAGAGCTGCAATGAAACGCTTGATGGCTACATTACTCTCGAAGAGATTACAATCACACTGGCTATTTTCTCTTTGTTGTGTCTGAAAGGGGTGATTGTAGACTTCACAGGCTTCCCTGCTTCATCCATTGGCTGAGATGCTTTCTTAAATCGATTCTGATTCAATTTGTGCCGAGTATCCAGATGGAAACAGTTTTGGTGGATTGTTTGACAACAGCCCTGGTATCTCTCTGTGGTTTAAATATTCCAGTGATTGGCATTAGACAGGTTACTACAAATCAGTGAAGACTTCATTGAGATGGAGCTGCTGTCTCTTCAAAAAAGTTTAAATCAGATATATTCAAAATCAAAAACCGTGTAAGCATTTGATGCCAGCAAAGTGGTGCATTTCGTCATCCATGTGACATATGACAATAAGTCAAGCATGGCTAAAAATACAAACAACCAAATGTTAACCAAACATTTAAGGACTATGTAACATTTGAAGTGGAGCGTCTCTGGAGTCCAGGGTGAGGGAGACATATTAATAAGTAAAGCTGCCATGAAACATTCAGTGTTCCTGAAAGCCAACCCTTTGGCTTCACTGTTGACACCACTGATAAAGTAACATGGAGAAGTTCTGCTCAGTTTGTAAGATAACGCACACACATAAGTAGAATCCAGCATGGCTGTAGCACTGTATCAAACCATGTGTTTTCCACTTGACCTCTTCCTTTAAGGTTTCTAGAACTTCTGGGGTGCAATGATAAATTTTCAAGGGATTATGGAAAATTTCGGGGAAATTTGCAAATGGGTCATAAAAAGGAATATTTTGAGACATATGTTTTAACTTGTTTCCCACATTTATATCACTAGATGGTTTTCCTATACAGCAACACCAGCAGATATTTTCTGAGCTGAAAGCTGAAAATGTCAGTTAGCGCTTTTAGCATTGCTGATAATGCTTTCAAGACTATGAGCAAACCCCATTAACAATGTTAGCTCTGTCGGCACTTGCCGTTGTTTGCACTGCACTGCTAGCTGCATTTTGGCTTTGATACCTCCATGGTTGCTTTTGACAGCCGAGGTGAGAGCTGTGTACCTATATTGCAGATTTAAGCAAAGTGAAAAAAAAAATGTGTGTGTTGTCCTGTCATTTAAATTGATTCCAAACTTTTGTGGGCTCTTTCCTGGCCCGTTCTACACGCTTCCAACAGGTTTCATGGTTTTTCCATAATCCTATTGAACACACACACAAACTGCACTGAAAACATATCCTTCTTGGTGGACAAAACAAACCTCAGAAAGAAGAATCACATTTTAGCCCCAGAAGTGGTCTAAATTTGATATACTTGTGTAAATGTCATGGTGATTTGATACGTTGATGCCATCTTCATACTGTCACCAGGAGATGCTCTGCTGAGGCCTCAGCTGCTGAAGCTGCTGCCCTTCACCCTGAGCAGACTGACCATTTCCCTCAAGCCGTCCCTGGAGAAGTTCGAGAGCCAGCTGCTGCAGCTGATCAATGCTGACGGCCACAACACAGTAAGACCAGACTTTCACAACACACACAGCCTTGATAGTCCGTGCACATGGGACATTAGGGACTGTAACAGTGTCATGACATGTGTGCAACCACTTTCAATAACCTTTTGATCCGTATTCTGATACAGGGTGTCTACATTTTGGGGCATATGAACTGCGCACCTCAGAAAAGATGTTGTATTTAGAAAAGCCAACTTCAGATACACTGTGAAGGGAAATATTGAAATCATCACACTGGTTAAGCAAATATGTCTCTTAATCATCTTACGTCCTACTTTCTGTGAGTGTATATGATGTGCTTACGAGGAAAAACGAGTCACCTTAAAGGTTTTGGATATTAATGCACATACAAATCCAGATAACATTTCATCCTTCTGAGGCAACAGTTCACTCCACTCCTCAAATTAAAGATGGCCACGATGGCCTTGACATACCTCTGCCAAGATTATTCTCTCTAGCCCGATGCTTTCCTTTATCTCACTTTCCGTTTCTTTACTGTGCAAGCACAAGCCCTTTTTACAGCTGCCACTGCAATTTAAGGCACATCGCCTCCCAAACTAAATGGAGCTTATCTATTCTCTTCTCCTTTCCTTGTCTCAGGAAACCCAGATGGTTAACCATATTTGACAGGTGCAACTATGGACTAGCAATTATTTGTACAGTGGCTTTGCACAGGCCCTATCTGTTCATTTCAGCCTAAGTGAGATGTGTCTTTGATGGGGATGAGAATTGATATGACAACACTGTCACTCTGTATCGCTTTCCCGCTGCTCTTTGATACTGCTGTACTAGATCCTCAAACACAGGGGATCGAGGGAGCGTTTAGAGTTTATTAAGTGGCGCAAAAGGTAGGCACTAGTGCTTCTACCTTGTAAATTTAAACTAAGTGCACCAAGATTGAAAACTGCATAAATATTTGTTTTAGGGAGAGCTGCAGGTGGCTTTGGGCTTACGTGCTTATTTTGATGGATGAGTGAAGAATCTGCATGGAAAAGCCTATTCCATATAAGTGGTTTTAAAGTTCCCATGGTATTGTAGAGTTAACATTGTGAAAACAAATAATAGTTCTATTGAATTGCAATTATACCGCAGTAGTGGTTATTTATTTTGAGAATTGCATAGACTCTGTATAATGACTTTGTATTTTCTTTCATTCTTGCAAAATATGACTGCTATATATTAAACACATTTTGTTATACTGTAGATTTCTGGCACTCAGCATTCACAGTACCTGCTTTTTAAAGAGAATAGTATAGCAGTTTTGATCTGAGGACATTGAAATAGAATAAATAGGCTTTTACTCCAGCACATTTCAAAAACATGTATTTACTGCAGGTGTGAAAGATCAAGCCTGAAGTACAGTGCAATCAATACAAAATGACCTTATGACTTGTGAAGAGTCCCACAAAAAGCTTGATGAAAATAAGCTATAATTTGACACAATTTGTACTATTGGACAACCTTTGACAAGGTGATCAAAATACAAAATAACTGATTGTTTAAGAGCCCTGCAGGCTTTTTATGCAGTTCTTGTGGGCTACAAGCCTCCATGAATTGTTGCGGCTCCTGGTTTGTCTGATGATCATCGTTTCTAATCAGCTAGAGGTGATTATTTGGCTGCATTTATGTGCACTTATTCAAATATAATGAATTGATTAAAGGGGCTTATCTTGTAAACAAACAAAAGTTATGTTTACATTTAGTGTTACATACCAAAAAAACATTACGTGTATCCTTGAGGTCAAACAAAATTGTCGAATGTAGTTCTTCTCTCATAAAACTTTGAATACATCATCAAAAAAGGAAAAAAAAAAAAGAAAACTTTCCATAGGACTAGAATTAAAATAGAGGAAAAAATGAAGGTACTGGTAGCTGGTTCAGGTAGTTTTCCTTTTCCTTCTGTTCCCTTTACTATATTATTGAGCGTGCAATATTGACTCCGCCTCAGGCCACCCTCAGACTCTTAAGGGACGGCGCTGTCTTTTCATGGGTTCAACCTTGCTTCCCTTCTAGAACTGCCCACAGACCCTCGGGATGGAGACAGTTCTTTAGGGACTAGCAAGCCTATTTAAATATAGTTATACTCAAATGGAGGCTTTACGGAGAATCAGCCCTGCTTAACTTTCCATGCCGCTCTGCACCAGTGCGGTGAGTCCCAAACTGCCGCCATGGCAAAGGGGCAGTAATATTCTCTGGAAGAGTCCAGCCCAGATTATGTGACCAAAAAAAGGAGGGGAGAGAGGGGAATTAATTCATTAATTAATAAATGGACACACAAGAATAATCCTAATTTAATAGGCAGATTGGAATTAAATTTGCTAAGGCACATTTTGTACTCCCAAAGGTTCACACCCCACAGCCAGCACCAACCTCGAGACAGTGACCATAATAGCCTCATGGAGGGGATGTCAAACTTGTTTTTGCTCATGGGCCACATACTGCCCAGTAAAACCACTGATTATATATAACAACACCTCCAAAGTTTTCCCTTGTTTTACTGTGAGTAAGTAAAATTACATTCTGATTATACAGTATGTAACAACACCTCCAAAATGAATGGATTACATTCTTCGTCTATTACAAAACAGTTGATTGACTAGATGATTCATTTTTCCACATTCAGTCAGTCTACAGTTCACTGTCATTACATGTACATTCTTTCATTCATTTCCACTCCTGTCTGATAATCTTGGCATCACCACACTAAAATTAAGTGGAAACTATTTGTGAGCCAGATCATTTACATATCAAAAGTTTAGCGCTGCCTTGGCAATAGGGTTCCACAAATATACAGGGTTCCTGCGGATCCTAAAAAGTCTCTAAAGGCCAATTTTGGTTAAGTAAAATTTGTCAAATTTTCAGTCAGAGTGGAATTTAAAGTCTTAAAAAGTCTTAATTTTAACTTTCCATAAGCTGTTGTAACCCAGACTTTGGTTTTAAAATAGAAGTCTGATCCAGATTCTTTTGTACTGAAGCTGCTAATTGACAGTATTTTCCACAGTATTCAATATCTTTAAATATGACAACAAAAAACATTCATTGTTTTTTTTCAGAGAACTGTATTCTGGTCAGAGTGGAAAAAGCCTGTGAAGCAGCATTTTACTTGAAGTAGGCTTCTCACTCTTTAACCTGCCACAGAATCCTGATACCTCTTAGCCTTCACAAGTGCATCAGTATTAGTTGTGCAAAGTCATCCAATGGGCCAAATTGAACCCTTTTGCGGACCAATGCTGGCCTGCGGGCTGTATGGTCGACACCTCTGCTCTAGGTGCTGCTGGTGGGGTCAATCACCAATTCTGGTTTGGTCTAAATGAACCTTTAATTCACTGAGTCAGACAGGGAAACATGCTGGATCTACACACTTAGCAGCAGTTCTCCCTTTTTCTTCAGAGGCTGGTACAGTACATCATGTTTCATCAAACATGCAATCAGTGGCAACAAAAGAAATGAGACAGAGTGGCAACCTCAAAGCTGGAAAATAAAGCCAATGTTTATGTTCCCAAAACTGACCACTTAAGGCTGTCTCCAAAACAGTCAATCCCTTTAGGCCCTCATGTTAAAATTTACAGCAGAAATAAACATGATGGGTACAAAAAATGGTATGGTCTCTGTAGCTAATTTCAATATTCATGACAACTGTACTGGGAGTGATTTTTTTCTGTAATTGACCCATTTAAATTTTATTATTATTATTATTTTAATTAATTATTTTAAGTCCCAAAAAATCTAGTTGGCAACAGACGAAATGCTGAACAAGAAAGCTCCAAAACAGGAGCCCACGAACCAGTGAGAGACACCTCAGCTAGGTCCATTAGTTTGTTAGTTTGAAATGTGCTAATATTTTAAAAGTATGCAGTGGCAACAGTACACATAAAAATGGCCGCCGCTTTGAACATCCTGCTGCTGATTTGAATAGAAATGTCCATTCTACACTCATTCTGTTTCTATGGGTTTGGGTCAGCCCCCAATTTTTCTCCCAGTTGGATGTTCCCAGAATACCTCCACAGGGAGGCACCCAGACCAGGAGACATCCTCATAAGGATGAGCAGTATATACAATCACCTCAACTGGCTCCTTTCACTATGATTGAGCAAAGTCTACAATGAGTCCAGCTATTTTTATTGGCACTCACATATATGACGTTTGGTGTGTGTGGACGTTTACTTGGTTATATGAGCAGTGGTAGCACCTGTGCTAATTATCGCATGACCCTGTATCAATGGAAAGTAGGCTACAACTTTATCTTCTTTTTCCACGGTGAGGTAAGTGACATGCTCGCATGGATAATTATCTCATTTTTGAGCGTTGACAGTTTTTTTTCCCACCTCATTTGTGCGATGTTCTTTGAAAGTCTTCACAACCAGCCTAAGTTGTGTAGATTAGTAAAATGTTCCAGACTTGTATAACTTCAGAGGTATGACGACATTCTCATGTCTGCGAGAGGTGTTAATACATGCAGCAGTCAGCTTGATTGCAGATTTTAATTAAAGGGTGCCTGTACTTGTGTGTGTGTGTGTGTGTGTGTGTGTGTGAAAGAGAGAGAGAGACAGACAGAGAAAGAAAGTGTGTGTGATCTGTGTGTGACCTTTAAAAGTGTGACTCCAGCTGGATTGTCATCAAGCTGTCTCTGAAGTGATGCTGACACCTCACCCGCCAACTCAGTTTCACTGTGTGTGAGGGAACATGTGTGTTAGCGTGTGTGTTTGCGACTCTGTGCCAGCATGTATGTGCTTAAATTGGTATAGAAGCAGAAATGTAGTGACAAAAATTAAGAGGAAAGGGGTGGTGGATGAATGTACAGTGCAGCATGAGACGAATCCCTTATGCTGGCTGCAAGTCTGACATACAGTCACATAATCCCCCTATAAGTATTGCTATTTTTAGCTCGACAAACTATCACGGAGTGTGACTTCTTTTCACAGTCCACTCTCCTATATATTATACAGCCAGTGCCTTAGTTGATGTGCTCTTCATGTCAACTACTGTAGCTAATTTCCATAGCTTCTTGGCATACTTTAATGAGCACCAGGCTAATTTGAACTGTGTTCTTGGAACACACTCTGACCTCCACTTAAAAAACTTAACACTTTCAAGTTTTCTTGAACATGACTGCCTTCCCCAAGTTTGAGTGAAGCCAGAGGCTGCATCACCTCAAATGACCTGTAGCAACCGCTCATCTAAACCTTCAATAAAATATTTTACCACTGATGAAAGGCCCTGAGATCTTGTCAGAAATTATGTAACATCTTGGCTTGTGATCAAAAGACCTGGGCGCACAGAAGACGATGAAGAGGAGGAGGGAGGCAGGCGAGGACCAATGCCACGCCGCAGGCAGAACAAAACGCCTTGGGCTGATTTAATGAATGGAGAAAGACTCTGGCAACAAAGCTCCAGGAAGTTTTCATTTGTCCTAAAAGAAGAAAACTCACTCAAAGTAGGACTGCCCCTGTGGACGCGGTACTATAAAAAAAGACAAAAGAGGTTGTACATTTCTGAAATAGCAGGCGTCTCGCACATTGTTCTCTGAGGACACCGGGTTTGGCTGCACCTCCAAATGTGCCAGCTGAGTGCCTTCTCCTTATCATTATTAGGCCTGTAACCACTGTAACTGATGCAGTGCACAGGAATGTGGTTTAATGCACTTGGCTCGCATAAAATATTCATGAAATGCAGGTCTACGTAATGATTGACGATCCAATGATTAGACGAAATAGACTGCGACCGGTTATAGGCCCTATAAGTCAGACAAGACAGAAAGCAGTTGAAGGAGGAGAGTCTGTCACTGCTTTTTTCTCTGCTGTTACTCTCTAATGTATGTATAGAATCTGACCAAACTGCACAAAGTGACCCCCAGGAGACACTGTTGTATACACAGAGCTGATACTGTGTCTCTAGGATCCATCAGTCACAGTTGGACCTCAACTATTGCAAGTTTTGCATTATTGCGAGTCTTTTGGAAGTCACTGCACCTTTCATACATGCAACAAGGGAGTAGTGCAGGGTCAGATATGAACAATCTTGGATCAGTTTATAGGTTCCAAGCTTTGCTCAAGGGCACTTCAGCAATGTCCCAGAGATGAACTGGCAGCTGGAGAGCTGCCAGTTCACACTCCGTATTTGACCTGCACGGGGACTTGAACTAGTGATCCTCCAGTTCGAGAGCCAAGTCCCTGCAGACTGAACTACTGTTGCCCTCAGTGTCTTGTGCAAGGGAAATTACACATTCCTTCAGCATGGTATTGTTCAGCATAAAGCAGGTTATTCTCATCTCACCTGAAATATAGCTATTGCATGTTTGGGAATTCAGCTGGTCCCTCAGGCACTGCCCTTTTGATGATCACCAAAATAAGATAAGATAAACTCATGCTCTTACTCACCTAACGCTAGCTGTTCTTTTAATCGTTGTAAAAGAAAATGTGTGATGGTATAAATGCCTTTCTGTATCAAAGCATTATTTTTTTGGGACTTATACTTCAGGCTGTTCTTATGCACTGTGCATATTCATACCTATGAAAAGGTATGCAGCAGAATTTGTATATAATCCACGAAATTATCAAGGCTGTGATCATGTAACCGAGGCGCTTATGGGAGTTAAAGAAGGGAATACAACAAAGAGTGAAAGTCTATGTAAGAATGTAGGCTGTGGTGGTGGATGGGCTTAAACTGGACTTTTCTCCAGGAGACTGCTGTTCATGTCCAATGTTGTAAACTTTTAGTTATGGTACGTCATCATGTTATGTTAAGTATGTATGTTTATATCGGGCCCAACCTAACCTAACAGGTAGGGGTGCTAATTCATTAGATATGAAACAAACAGTTGTATGAAAATTTGTTAAAAATTTGCAGAAATCATTATTACAGTCTATGTAAATTTGCCATACTAAATAGCAAATATTCCTTCTACAGGAATAACCTGTTCCAGATTATGTAGTGTGGATACTATAGATGTAATATCCACAGTTCTAAGTGGCATAATGTTATCTCTTGTGGTAAACTCACCTAATTAACTGGTAGACTAGACTACTGACAGTTGTGGAGAGCACAAAGGCTATTTAAGCATTTCTAACAAATTGGATGAACCATCAATGACTGCTAAGTAATACACCAGTATTTTCTGACCAAACAAAAATATTTTCACTGGCTCTTGAATCATGTTTAGTGCTCTCTTACATCCTTTTGCAAGTTTTTATTAGTAGTTTTATTAGGGCTGCACAATATGAGGAAAATATGAAATAACATGTGACATTTAAGTGACAATTTAGCTTGTGATATTTAAGTCTACTAAGTTATGCTGCTTTTAGTACACAGTAGAAATACAAGAAACTGCATGTTGAATTAAAAAAAGGATAATAAATGATTTCCAATGGTCTTGTTTTTTGAGCAAATTCAATATTGAAATGATCACAACACGCACCAATAAAGCATGTATACTCTTTCCCTCTTTTATGGTCACTTCAACTAGTAGTTTATTTTGAGTTGATCCCATATTTAAATACTCGATAGTGAACCAAATGTATATCTATCCACAGCTAAGGTTGTTTCCAATAAATGCACAATTTAATCCAGTTTGAGAAACTTTTGGTAAAAACCACAGTGTCCAGCTATTCTAACTATGTATTTCTTGCCGTTATTAAAAGTTTTATGTCTTAATAAGGGACAAATGGGCTTGGAACTGAGTACAACATGGTAGGAAAGACAGAATTCAGAGATGGTCTGATGCATTATTGGTTTTGGTCTTTTCATGGAATTTGTAAACAATAGGAATAAATATACGGTAATATCAGCCTCACCCTTTAAGGTTATGATAGTGCATGTGGTGTGTCCTGTTGGTGTTCATAGTTGGACTGTACCAGCATGAGGTGCTTCTTTCTGAGTGGAACCAAAAATATGCTCATGGTGGTGTAACATGTGCAGTGGATGAAAGTAGCATGAGTTAAATTATGCTTAGGGACAAGTGGTATGAGAAGGGAAATGGGAAGGCAGCAGTATGTGTGTGTGTTTGACTTAATATTTTTGGTTGTGAATTATGGGAGTGTTTCAGCAGTAGGGCAACAGTGATTTATCAGTGGAAGCGCTGTGCCAGTTAAAATCTGTTAAGGAGTAGGAGAGTGGGAGGATGAGAGCGGCATGCTAATGATGCTGCCACTGTTTCTTGCCATGGATGACTCACCCTCAATATGGGGGAGCTAACATCCACTGTGTGGGTAGCAACACATACACACACACACACAAACACACACAAACATGCATGGCTCGACATATATGCAGATCATGTGTAGGTCAGTGTCCTGACTGCTATGTTATCAATTGTTCAAAATGTGGAAAATGATGTGAACAGCCAACTTGCATCTTGTCCATGACTACCATGTGTGAGAGATGTGTGTGAGAGGCATTTTTCTTTTGTTTGCTAGTTTTCAAAGGTAAGAGAAACATGCCAGAGTTGTGTAACTCACTTGGTAATTGGCTTATACAAAACTCATGGGGGACATACATAATTTCATCTGCTTTCTCTCTCTCACACTCTCTTGCTCTTTCCCTCTCCGTCTCTCACTCACACACCCCTTGAGGTGACAGTTGCCATCTGTAGCGTTATTATTACCTTTTACAACAGCCTACACATTGATTTCGGAAAGTACAGACAAAAACTTACTGATGAATAGCTGATGGCTTTAATGGTGCCATGCATTAAAATAATCTACTTCGCAAAAGCTATGAAGCACCAAAGCTAGGTGTTTTTAGCTGTTATTATAGCCTTTTATAGCGTTTAGTGCAACATTTGCCACAACACCTTCTTTATTCTTTTATAGGAAGATTTAAATGGCAAGGACTGGAAAGGGTGGAAGTCTGCCTCTTTCAATTTAACCCTTGTGTTCAAAACAAAAACATTTGTCCCTTTCATTCCTCAACTTTTTCTGTTATACCCAGTTACATGAAAAGTATCAGACGCTTTTCCACAAATTGGGCTTGCATACTTAAGAAAAGTTACATACATTACCATAAAGCATTGTTAATACGCCAAATAAGCAGTTTTATACGTATTGCATGCAATGCTGCTGACACTGTGTAATAAGCTGTCTTTTTTGAGATTGTTGCAACCTAAAATGTGTGCTCTCAAACTTTCTAAAAAATCAAAATGCATGTTGTAATGTTTTCAGAAATGTCTAAGCATGCGTACAGCTTTGTAGAATGGCACTGGAAACACACAAAGCAAACATAACAATCATTGCAATTATCACATTAGGGCTGCACAATATTAAAAAAAATAAAATATAACAACATTTTTGACCAAATATCTGAACATCTATATTGTTATGATGCTGTTGTTGCTTTCACAAAATATTTACACAATAAGATTTTTTTGCCAAATAATCATCAGTAACATGGACATAATGATGTAGTGGACAAATAACACTTAATGATAATATGCCATCCAAAATCTAAGAAGATATCTAGTCTTACATTGCAATATCAATCAATCATTTCCCAGCCCGACACATACCCTCTATGTACTGTATATCTGTTTGTTTGTGTTTGTCTAAACTCAAACACAAATTAGCAGCATTATAAGACTGGGCAAACAGATAATCAAATATAATGTGATATAATGTGGGTAATCAGTAATGTGAGGGAACATTATTAATTATATTGTCAAGTTGAAGCACAAGAGAAGTTTGAAAAGATGTAATTATCCTGTGAGTCATAGAACCATTTTGACTATTTTACTTATTATATATTTCAGCTGAACTCTGCGTCGGTAGCTTGGTCATCACTGTTTTTTTTTACATGAACATGAGGCCATTTTCCTTTGAGTGAGACGATAATGACACATAATGGCGACACAGTTTAACTTGTTTAGGCTCCATACTTCTGTTTGTTCATTTTCTTTTCTTGGTGAACGTCTACTAGAATGGGTTTTAGTGGCAAGCTTTAGGCTGTGCCTTAAATCGCCTCCGTACTGGGCTCATCATAAGCACTCAGTAGTTTACAGAAAGTGGTAAATTGTAACCTGGGAGACTGTGATTCTCCAAAATCTTTTCTTAATCACCGGAAAGTGTAGTGTTGGATGAAGCAGTGTATTGTGGGATTTTTTAGAGAAACTCAAATATAATGGTGGAAAATACACATGAATAGTGAGTGATTTTGTACACAGCAGTAGGGTGTCAGTAAGTAAACTCTAACAGAAGTGCATGGTAGAATAACTTCAGAAATATCTTCTCCCACCTTTCCTGACATCAAAATGTGGGGCTGTTTCTTTGATGGTCTAAAATCAACAATCCAACATTCATAGCCACTTAACCAAGCGACTTCCCAGGTGTATAGAATTACAAAATAAGCAGGGATTCTGTCCCATGCTCTTTTTTTTTAGTTCTTCACACAGATATTTCTGGTACTTTTTATGTGTACAAGCAAGTAACACTATACATAGTTTGTAACAGCTATGCGTGTTACAAACTATGGTCCATCTTTGTGAGCAAATTTATACTTTCAGGGTGTTTGGCAGTTCAGCTGACTGGGAAGTTTCTCAACTCTGAATATAGTTCTGGGCAAATAAAAAAAATGTAAAAAAAAAATTATGGCATGTAAATAGTCAACAATCAGCAGTTGGGCAGCAGCTGTTTCTATAAATTCAAATTAAGCCTATAAAATGCTACAAAGTATAAGGGTTGTAATCGAATCAGACTTGGCTGTTCAATACAAATTTTTGCTGATTTATTTTTTTCCATATCCATTTTTAAAGTTTGAACCAGCTTAGCTAGATGTTCACGATGACAGTGGCATTCATGTATAAAGTAAACAAGCTGAATGTGCTAACGATGGTCAAAAAACACTCAATATCAAACAAATGCCTGATTCTGTGCTGTATTATGTTGCTGTGAGCTGTAAATTCACCACTTCTAAGCAGAAGAGATAAGATCACGTCATCTCGCAGCCTTACAGTGCAGTGTCTCTTCCTCTGTGCTGCTGCATACAGTCTGCTGCAGCCTGAACCAAAGACTTGGTGAAAATCAAGAGCGCTCACTCTGCAATAATCTCAAAAATGACCAAAATTCCCCAGATGTACACTGCACAGAAAACTGACTAGCAGAACCCCCCCCCCCAAAAGACTGCTCAACTTGAAGCAATTTCAGTCGACTGAGACTGATGATGGATGACTGATGATTCGAATCTCTGACTTTTGGAGGCAGCCTTAGAAAATAGTACTGCTGAGTTAAATTTACCCATCAATCTCAGAACCTGTTGGCTTTTGGTCTGACAATGATAAATCCTCTAGGGGCGAGAACCAGTATTTTGGGCCAATCCAGTGTAGCCAAGATGTTATCTTCTGTGTGCTGGTCATTTTGGCGAATCTAAACAGATGAATGCAGGTCCATTTAAAAAAGCTAACATGAAGCTACCTCTTCGCCATACAATAGCCAATGGGTTCCGAGATTTTTTTTGCCATTCTGTCTTACCTGCCGTTCAAACAACTACAAAAGAACTACAAACAAACCACAAACAGACACAGAACACTTATGTTACCAAACTTTAGTCCCGTTCTGCATGTATGCAGAATCTGTTTGTAGAGATTATTCCCCATAATCCCTTGTGACGTCTTAAAATGTTTGTGCTTATCTTCATATTGTTTTGTTGAACCAAGAGTCCAAAACTTCGAAATACTGTAATCCCTCTCTCTGTTTGTTGATGCACTTTGCTGTCATACATGAATGGCATCTGATGCTACAATATTGGAGACTGGTAACTGGTTTCAGAAGCACATCTTAGGACTTCTCTCCCTATTATTGATTAGTGGCGCTAAGCCCTGTCATGGCCATTTATGTAGTCCCTACTCAGTGATTACAGGGTCAAGACCCGTTTTCTGCCTTGAGCTTCTTATGTCCCAGTTGGAGCTATTAAAGAGCTTGCTCTCTCACTTCATATCCTGCCCTTTGAGCACAAAAGAAATAACCTTCAGAAACTAATTTATCCTCCTCTGAAAATCTACACTCATTTTCCTCAAACTCGCACAATGAGGCAGCTGCCGCCTGCTCTCCATTTCTCTTCCAACTGCTATTATTTCCAAATTCGCTCTAAATGACTTTCTTTCTTTTTCAGCAGTTCCATTTTATTCAAATGACAGTGTCCTCAACTAAATCAATTTTGCTTACTAATATGTCATCCTCACCCCTCTGTTTCCCCCTCACCTACCCCCAGCAGTTGGACCGGTAAATTGAATCTAAGAGAATCTTTGTTGTTAATAAACAATGATAATATTCAAGTTAGGAAATGGTCTTCCACTGCTGTACTCAGAGTTTTTTTGTCATTTTATTTTGGATTGGAATTCAGATGAGGTAGAAAAAAACCCAACACACCCTCAAACATAAAAAAAAATGTGTCTGAGTTAATACCATTCATGCGGACTGGAATCAAATACAAACCTCTTCAGCAAACATTATGCACTACAATCCTCCACAGAAAAGTGTTGCCTGTATTTTCTGTGGAGTTTTTCATTCCAAGATAAGATATGTTTTTCTACCAGTGTTATCTTTGACTTGCTGGTGAGCACTTTATCCCCAACATAGATTTCAAAGGAATATAGTCATTTTTCCTCGAGATTGCAGACACATTAGAAATGTGGGGGTTTTTGCAGTTAAAGAAACATTTCTGTTGAGCCCTCAAGGCCATATCGGTATAAACTCAGCTTTGGCTTGCTCTTGATGCACTGCAGGGTAACAGACACGAGAGAAGCCATCACAGATAATAGTGATGCACTGGCGTCCAAACATTTTCTGTTTATTGTCTTTCAACAGGAAATGGATGGTTAAGCAGAATGTTTAGCTTCCCTTCTTACATCGCCCACGCTAGGGTGACTCGTGTAATTGTGAGACAAAAAAACCCACCACCAACTCTTCCCTTACAAGGCGCTGCTTTTGTTTACTCTGTTAACAAAGCTCTAACACAAACTGCCTCCAAAAGCATGCAAATTAGTCTCTTTCTGCCTCCTCCCTCCCTTTTCTTTAATGATACACACAGCATCTATAGGCATGTTGGCCCAGAGCAACTTCCACTTTTTGTAACCCAGGTGTCAAGTGTACATTACGGTGTTGAACATGTTGATCGGTTACAATATCACTGCCTGGTTTCGCAACTTTAGAAGCAAGATATCACAAATGTGACATAAAAGCTGGAAACAACAAGCTTATGTGTGTGTGGAAGAAGAGAAAGACACACCCACGTGGCACCGGTGTGCTCATCACTCAGAAAAGTCCCTCTTCTGTGACTCTGGAAATGGAGTATAATTTAACTTGGGGGCCATTTCATTGTTCCCTTTAAGCTTCTTAGCTCTAAAATATTCATATTTCAGGCGAGGGAGGAAGAAATCTGTGACGGCAGCAGACAGAGGCGAGCGGGAGAAGAAAGAGGATAGCGAGTGAGAGAGGTAGAGAGAGAGAGACTGACGGAGTGAGAAGAAAGAGCAATGAAATAAATGAAAGAGAAACTTGGAGGAGGGGAGGGAGGAGAGGGATGCAGAGAACAGAAAGCAGCACTTTAACTGATGTTCTTTTATAAACAACTTTCTCTCCATCTTTCTTTTATTCTCACTGTGAAACACTTCACAGCAGACCTGTCCAACAAGAGACAAAGCCATTTCTCTGTCATTTCCCCAGCACTGGCTGCAGTGGAGGAAGAAGGCGAGAGTATGACATAATCATAATTATAATCTGGATGTCGCCGAAAGCTATTATTTACAGATATCTCGTCATGATTGTGCCGCTTGCTGCCATTCGTCAAAAGAACAATTTTTGTCGGATGGGTCAATTCAAATAAAATGTAATGTTTTGCTTGGAAAACTATACATACATAACTTACACCAGTTATATGAATGAAAGTTAACAAGGTAAGATAGGGCTTTGTTCAGCCTGGGCAAAATCTCTGTGTAAGAGGCTGTCTTATACATAGTAAAATAAAGACAACCATTGGGCACATATTAACAAAAATTAACAAAAAGGGTCAAAGTAGGAATAATGAGAGGGCAAAGTACCTCTTTATTCCTATATCACTACTATGTTGCAAATGTTACATATTACAAGCACAGAAATTAAAAACTAAATAAATAAAAAAATAATGAAATAAATGAAAACAGAAGAGTAAAAAACTATGAGTTGATTTTGTGATATGTTATTATGATAACAATCCCATTTTAT
Source organism: Plectropomus leopardus (assembly GCF_008729295.1). Lineage (NCBI taxonomy): Eukaryota > Metazoa > Chordata > Actinopteri > Perciformes > Serranidae > Plectropomus > Plectropomus leopardus. The sequence continues at coordinate 10,102,089 of NC_056470.1, read as the reverse complement.
TTTTGTAGCCTGATTACAGACTTCCTTTTCATTTTGTTTTTTCTCTTTGAAACCTGACCAAATTGATTTGATTTCATTCACAAACTTGGGAGAATGTAACAAGTAACCTAATACGATGGCCAAAAAATAGCAAAAAATTAGTAGAAAAGTATTAAGAAAATTGCTTGAAAATAACCACAAAAAAAGTAAAAAAAATAATTTTAAATATATATATATTTTTTACTAATAGAATCAGTTATCTGGACATTTTTTTTGGGGGGGGGGGGGGGGTACTTGTTAATAATCTTCCTCTCTTTTAAAAAAAATAATTTTAAGGTAATTTCTTTTAGTAATTTCATGCATGTTTTTGGGGACATTTCTTGCCAATTGGTTATTGCCTTTTTTCTGTCTATCTTTTGTAAAGGAATCAAAAAATTATGTCAATCCAGGTTTGTAAGGGTTAACTTAACTAGCTCTGTTGCTTTATGTATTTGGCGACTGTTTCCTTGATTGAAGAAACAACTGAGCCAGTCAGAGCTTTGTTGACAGAATTAAGGATGGAGATCTCTGTGCCAGAGCCAAACATGGCAACAACTGCTGATGAGATTGAAGTAGCTGTGCAGGTTGTTTCAAGTGGAGTTATTGAAATAAACAAGTCATATTGTTTATTGTTGATACAAAATGATTATGATTGCACTGGGATCAGACTGGGACAGATGCTAATACTTACTTTGAGGTCTTGTTGCATCCACATTTCCTGCATAAATTTAAACTTGATGTTGTACCCAAGTTTATCCGTATTGCCGAGGGAAGCTGGCACTAAATTTACAAGATTGCAAAAATCTCACTGTCTTCAGGAGGCTTCAGAAGACGCTGTGTGTTGTTGTAACAGCATTCGAACCATTATGTCAAATTTTGTAATCATGCAGCATCGGCAGGACCTGCAAATGCTATTAATACTTTTTTGGGTCATTTCTTCTTTTGTTGCTCATTGCCTCCTTTACATGATTTTTAAAGAAATCAAGCCAAGTTACTCAGGTTTCAAATGGTTAACGTAATTCTAACAATACATCATTTAACTTTGTTATTAAAGTACTTTCTTTAATGTTATTATAACAGTACTTTAACTTTACTGTAACAGTAGTTTATTTAGTAGTGTAGTATTTTCGAAGTCCACTGTAGTTCAGAGGAGATATATATATATATATATATATATATATATATATATATATATATATATATATATATATGTATAACGTCTATTGAGATGTTGCCTAAAAAGATTGCAATATTACCTATTAACCATATCACCCAGCTCTGGTTCCTTTGTATTGAAGAGTAGGCAGACATGTCTCAGTAGCTCCAACACTCAGCAACTTCAACAATCTACATTAATAAACAGCACTACAGGTAAGAGGCGAAATATGTAGCTTTGATTTTGGGGTGAACTTTCCCTTTAAGGTTAATTCATATTTCAGTATCTCGCTGATAAGAGAGACCTGAGAATAAATTCCATATATACACCATCACAAGAGAATTCAGCCACATAAAGCAGTGAGATCATCTGAATATGTAAATGTGAATATGTAAACACCACTGTGTCTATTTTCAACACGCTGACTTCAAGAGAGATATAGTTTCTTTTTTCCCTTTCCACTTTCAACACCTCACCTTAACTGTATAGTGCACGTCCCAGGGACTTGATGTATCATTTTCTGCGGTAATTAGTAATTATCCTGCCTGTTACAGTGCTTACACGGTGCATGCAGTTGAGTGTGGGATTGAAATGTGTGATGTGCGGTCCTCTGTGAGGAAACATCTTCGTCTTGGCACTCAGACTGCAAGCGTTAATTGAATGGAGCCTTAGCCTATGTGATCCAGCTGGAAGACAGTTACGTAACACTCCCAAAGCAAAATGAGAGCTGACATGATTCAAAACAAACTATACATAGAACATTGCATTAGTGAGTCACCACATTCTCTTACAGGTAAATAAAAAATAAGCTTTCACAAAAGCATGGACCTATAGAAGGCCTTGTGAGGTTCTGCTATGAAAACTTAGAAAACTCATTTTCTTTTACACGTGTCTTCTGTTCTCGGGTTGCCAGAATTGTACTAATGTATAACCTACATGGATCTTTTGTGCTAAAAAATACAGCACTCGAGCTGAGGGGCGCTTTTAGGCATTTTTTTTTAGATGAATCAGAAAGGGAAGGTATCATTTTAGGTGATGATGAGAATCCAGACCTTTATCCCTATCACCAAAAAGAAAAAAATGTGGTACACTGGTGAGCACATACCAGCCGCCGCTTACAAGTAAAAGAATGAGCATTGAAAAAAAAAGAGGAGGGTAGATAGTAGACAGGCAGAGTGAGAGAGGGATGGAGTTAGTGCAGAGATGTAATGTGAGCGGTGCAGCGAGCAGTGCTGTATGTGGGCTGTACAGTAGCCAGGCAGGCTCAGCTGCTGCTCCTGCTGTTGCTGCTTTAAAAGAAAAAAAAAAACAAAACAAAGCTGAATTGATATGCTAATTTGATTGAGAAGCTGTGGGTGGATATGGAGAAGGTTTTAAGCAGAGAGAGGGACAGAACGAGAGAATGACAAGAAACGAGAGCGAAAGAAGGGGAGTGTGGGAGTAAGAGATGTGATGGAAAGAGGGAAAAGATTGAAATGAAACAAATGGGAAGGAGTGGGATGAGAGGTGAGCTCAGCATGGCGCTGCACTTTGGGGTTAGAGAGTTTACAGTCAATCACTTTGCAGTTGTCAGTCAGCTGTGTGTTATTAGTGGCAGCAGCTACAGGGTGGCAGTACAATCTCCACCAGCGCCTGTTGACACGATGACTTTGAAACATTTGTTATTTAACATACATAGTATAGTTAAAAAAACAACAAAACATGGTGTCCATAAATTGTGACACACAGTTATCTCATTACAGTATAATTTGAGTTTAGTACAGTGTACAACTTTTTTTTTTTTTTTACTTTTTGATCAGTTGATTAACCCTTTAAAAACTTGAATTGATATTAGTTTTCTTGTGGTGCATTTAGCCGCCTTTTGCAAGTATTGGTATGATTTCTTTTGAAAACTTGAAAACTGAGCAACCTGGCAATTATATATCATTTCAAAACATTTTCATTTCCGTGATTATTATTATTTTTTTATCTTTACAGATTTTTTTGTTAGTCTATTTGTTTCCATTTTGTTCTTTTGTGTTTTTATTTTTATTGTTAACGTTTTTGGTACTTATTTTATACTTTACTCTCTCGCTTTTAAGCCATTTCTTCTTTTTTGCTTATTGCCTTCATCCCATATTTTGTCATTGTCAAGTAAATTTTTGGGTACTTATTTTATACTTTAATTTCATCCCATATTTTGTCAAGAAAGCCAGCCAATTTCCCCAGGTTTCAAAGAGTTAATTAATGCAAGTCAGTTACTTTGAGATAAACTATGCAGGATTTTCGAAAAAAAAAAAAAAAAAAAATAAAAAAAAATTATATATATATATATATATATATATATATATATATATATATATATATATATATATATATATATATATATATGTATAGACGTACACAGACGTGTTGCCTTCAGTCATCACTTATGACCCAGTTGAAGTGTGCTGTAATGTATTTATTTGCAGAGACCCTGCTCTCTGCCTGTGCTTTCTTGTGTTCTTCTCATTTTACCTTGGTTTAGACATACTTTATAAAAAGGTTGTGACAAGGTTGTAGCATTTATCCAAGAGGAAACTATGAAAACTGAAGATACAGTTCTATAAAAACAAATACTGTGAGGCAAAATGCTAATCAGACAAAGCCACTTTTAACTAAATGTATAAAATATTAAAACTGTAATTATTAAAAAAGGCTAATGAACAACATTTAAAACTATCAATTTACTAATGCACTGGTCAAATGTAGCCAATTAAATAACTGTGAAATTGACACTCTTTCATCCTTATCAGTTATTAATTAAAAAATTAAACGTGTCCCAGTTTTTATTTTATAGAAACTGTGCATGCTATATGTTCCTTTGTAGCCATCTGGTTCATTTGTATCCCATGAATAAGCATGCATGGTATACGATTTAGATTTACCTCTAAACAGGTGTTAAGATATCATTTCTAACCTTGCTGTAAGAGACTGCAGACCATAACTTCAGCAGAGACCGCATCAGAGATCGCCATGATTGAACATGTTTGCAGGGAGTGATGAACGACTGATCAGCTATTTCCCACAGCGGTTACATTCACAGACGCTCACTGACAGTCTGACAGTGGTGTGTGTGGCCTTAATATGTATGCAAAAACAACTTCACTACTTTCTCAGTGATACACCTCTGGGCAAACGTATTTCCTTGTTAGTTTAGAATTCTAATTCACCAGCATACACGTGGAGTTAAGAACAAAATCAGCCGGCGCATGTATCATGAATCCAATGCTAGTTTTGCGTGCACACTTATTTAATGTGCAGAGTAAAAACATTTCTATGCACATATTCGTAAATGAGGCCCATCGTGCTCACCCTCAGGTCTCTCCCCAGGTAGCCCCATTGAGTAAGTGGCTCAGTTATAAGCCGCATACCCCTTTTAGCACCGTTCTGTTAGCACTGTTAGCAGTGTCAGCACTGCTAGTGGTGCCCACATATAACAATGCAAAAGGGGCTTTGTGGCTTAAAATGAGGTTGCTTACTCACCATGAATCAATGAATGGGTGATACAGCCTGCTAGTTCCCACCTGCCCAGGTGGTGTGTTGTGCAGAGCAGCCAGGGTGACATTAGATTAATAGTGGACACCGGAGGATGGGCATCTGGCACTATATTTCAGCATGTTAACGCTGCTAGTCAGCTGTTTGTCAGCAAAGGCAATAGAAAATAAAATAAAAGCCAAGACATTTACAATACAAAACATTAAAATTTACCATTTCTAAATGGAAAGTGCTTTGAAATGCGGCATTAAAACTAACTGAGTCAATGGAGTGCCGGACCAAGAGGAAAGACCTCTTGTATTTCATGTCGTTTTGCATTTTTTTCCCTTTAAAAATTAACTAATTAGTTATCTGTTGATGGGTGTCAGGCTATCTAAAGCTAAATTAACTGAAACTGACATTCCTAGCCAGATTCTCTAGACCACTTTATTTTAACATAAAACTAAAAGTGAATCTGCAAAAACTGGTAATGATCCACCTGTTAAACCAAGTATCAAATTGTCAGAATGTTGTATTTAAGACATTTAATGGCAGCTTTCATTGCCTTGCAGTTTCGAATACCTGCCATACAATTTCATCTGTTCTGAGAAAAGACTGAGGTTTGATACCCAGCCCTTGTGCAGTTCAGTCTTACCTGATAGGGACACTGATCACAACTATAGATATAAGACCAAAGCTAGAATAAACCTTTATCCTTTAAAGACCATTAAAACACACTCTTTCAAAGTTATTAGGGACTGAGTGCACTACGACATATTTATTTTCTAGTGGGATTCAAACAAGATTGGTTTTGAAATTTTTGCAGTGAGTTTAATAATATTCTCAGTGACATTTTAAAGTCTCCTCTTTTCTTGTCCAGACAGAAATGTGCCTGAAAGAATAATCAGCTGATAAGATGTTAAATGTCTTTAACTCATGAGTAGTGTGGCAAGGTGTGCATAAGTAGTGCAGACGAGTGCTTGACCACTGACAGCCAATCCGTCAGGGTGCAGAATGACCTGAGGATAGTGTGAAAAGATAATTGGGACAGGCTGTCAGTCAGTCCTCGTAATTGCTTCAGAAGAGACCCATTGATATGCCATTGTCCTTATTGTTTGAAACCTAATATATGTTTTGAGATTTTAATTTAATATCAAATAGATTGTGTTTTCTTCATGGAGTATTTTTGAGATCTTCTGCCAACTGGCTGAGAAACAGACAAGCAAACAATATAAATATTCAGTTATTCTTCATATTGGGTCCACAAGATCTACAGTCAAGTTCATAATCCTTTGTCATACTTGCATAACTTCATGACATTTCAAAATATGAACTTGTAATCCTCTTGAGATTTGAGAATATGAATATGTCTTTCTTGTGCTTTAATGTGTGCTGCAGCTTTAAGATTTTCCATCAGTGTAACTGATGGGCCAGGCACGAAACCACGAAAAACATACCCCTATCAAAAGTACCAAATTGTTTGAGTACATATGTGACGTATTATGTGTTTTTGTAGTAATACCAATATTCCTCTCACTGATTCTCAGAAACAGCCAGGACCAGAGGGTACACTGAAGACGGTTGTCATCCAGGAGAGGAGGCTTCATGTCGGGGTCCACAATGGCTGGTGTTTCCTCGATAAGCCCCAAGTGGTGGTGCTGGAGCCCCTAGCATCAGGGACCAGAGGTCGAGCAGACAGCACTTCCAAACAGAGCACCCTGGTTAAAGACAGGTGAGCCGGGGTAAAAGATGGGTAGAGTGGAGCTGTTGCTGTAGGAAATAGTGAAGCAATATTCTGTTCTCAGACAAAATCCAAAGATTTAATTTCAGAAATGCTTATTTTTATAGTATTTCATCAGCCTCTCCCAGCACTGGTCCTTTTGCTGATAGGCAGGTGATTGAAAGTTTATCCTGTAAAGTCAGCAGAAATTGTATTTTTGAAAAAGCCAGGTTGCTATGAATTTCATTTGTGTATAGTATTAGTTGGGAGATGTCTTAAAACAGTGAAACATTGCAGACTTGTGTCTTATTTTTCCCCGGGTGACCATTTGTGTCATGCCTGTGTCATTTTTATTGTCATATGACGAGACAAAAAGGATTCCAGTTGTGCTGGCTGTGCTGGTGGCTGGTTGTTTGATCGTTGGATACAGTGGTCCTTTGATATGGACTAAAGCAAGCTGTACGTTTGAAAATGTCTCAACACCACCCTTCCTTTTTTAGCTGCTTCATTGTGCCACACTTAAAGCTGGACTTAACCACACTACAAACCTACAGGCTGGTGACAGATTAAAGTAAAAACCTGAGTAATTGATTAAGGAATCGTAAAGACTGCAGCTACTTACATACAGGGGATGATGGTACACAAAGGGATTTAATGAGTATTAAAATGGTGTGAGTCATATGCCATGGCCTTTACATTCAACACATGTAGACCCAGTCGAACACGTGTTACACCACACATGAGGAAATATCTTGTGAAGGGTTGGGCGAGGGTGTTATAAATGATGACTAATTTAAAGAATGCCTCTACATTAAGCTGGCTCAAGGCCCTGACACACCAAGCCTACTGTCAGCCGTTGCTCAGTGTGGGGCTGTCGGTAAGCGCTGTCGCCCTAGTTTTTGTGGAGTGTCCAACACTAGTCAGCCCTTGTTGGCTTTTTTTGTTGGCGGTTCAGCGTGTTGAACTGGCATCAGAGCCCATCGATATATAAAATTACGTTGACTGGCAGTTCAGCTCAGTCCACAATCACAGAAACAGAAGTGAGGAAACCAAACAAACTGCTTAAGTCTAGAGGGCTCAACATCGAAACCAACTTATCACATTAGTTACAATTCTACATGCTACATCGTAGGCAATTTGACTTGCTTGAGTTTCTTGAAGACGTTTTCCCTCTCATCCAAGAGGCTTCCTCAGTTCTTCAGATGAGAGGCGAAATGTCTGTAAGAAACTCAAGCAAGTTCAGTTGCCTACAATAAAACACTTAAAATTACCATGACCGGGGTCATTGAGAATCTTCAGTTTATTGCCATTAGTTTAGATTATTATTTTTTTGCCATTTAGCTCTGTCATAAAGAGAGGAACTGATCAGACTTTTCCACAATACAGATACCCAAATTCAGGGTACCAGATGATATTAATACTATGTCTCGTTATTTCCCCAATTTTATAATCTGTAACTCTCTTTGTGAAACTGAGTAAGACCATTCTTGTGTATGCAGTATTAAATGAGGCTATATATACATTTCAGTTCTTAGTTATAATAAGTATCAGTTATGTCTGGCTAATACACGATCAGCGTCTTAGCGCTGAAAAAAGCTGAAAAAGCCAAGTAAGAATAATGCCTCTACACAGTTTATTAGTTGTTGCATCGATCAAATTCCTGTCAGTCAAATTCCATTCAGTTCAATTACAATTTGGTAAGTCAATATTACTAAAGAAAACCATAACCTCTTTCAACCTTTGATCGTACTGGTTAATGCACACAATAACATTTTAAATATAATCTCGTAGGAACAAATATATCTGTCATTTGTATGTGACTTTCTTGCTAGTCCATTGACCTTGCTCAAATAGCAAATACGCTTGCTAAGGCCCTACATGTCCTTACTCAACCCCAGCCTCATGATTTACGCACTGTTCCATGACACACAGCCTTCCGTCCTCATAAAACTGTCTTGCAATACATTCCAATATGTGCGAGCACTTCATAACCAATCAGGGAGATATGGCTCCCACTGCCTCTGCCCCTGGGTTTTATTGAGACACCATGACACTCAATACTAACCTTGTCAAAGTGCATGTGCTGATGTAAGGTCACCAGCGTCTGCCTTAGATCAGCAGTAAAACACTTGGATTGAACGGATTTAGCATGTCAAAGCCAAAGAGGGTAGAGTACCACAGCTGGAAACTGAGTCCCTGGTGAAAATAAGAATTTGAAGCATCTGCATTGCACATCACATAGAAGTCTCTAATCTAATTTTATTTCAATTTATCAACAGCTGCAACCATGTAAAAGCATGCATCCACGCATTCATGTATCACACCGCGGGTTAAATTAGGGTTTTAAAACCTAAGCCCATGGGGGAGTGCCTTAAAACCTGCATTCTTTCATTTTGTCAGCAGGAGGCGACTCCACTGGCTGCAAAAATAAAAAAAAATTATCCCACCTCTCACTTGATTTCTTAAATAGTTTATGATCTACCTTTTATTACTTGTGGTCTCATTTAGAATGAAATAGACAATAAAGCAAGGTATGCTTCAAGGTGTGGCTACTTTGATTAACAAGTCGCAAATTTCAGCCTTACAGTTAGTAAATTGCAGTTGCTTTAGGTTGGTAAAAGCTTTGCAAGTGTTGAACTTTGATACAAAACTTTGAAAAATGTTGATATTTGTTGTCGTCTTTTTTTTTTTTTTTTTACCACAGGGAAAATTTGCATTTTCCTTGTCTTGGTTAGTTGCAGAGAAAAGCAGAATGGTATTAGTAAACATTAACTATTAGAGAGTGCTAAGGTGCTGCTAGTATTGGGGTATTGATATTATGTAAAATGAGTATTTGTATTTCATTTAGATTGAAACTGTTTAAGGTATTAAGAATCTACATGTGCCAGTAAATCAATATTTTTGGTAACACTACTTTGTGGACCAACAAACGGATGGACCAACAGAATACAGAGCTGCACCACCCACAAGTGTGTAGAACTACAGGTTTATGAGTTATGCAGGACATGGCAAAATTATGTGTGTGTGTGTTTATGTCTATCGGTGTGTGTGTTAGTGTGTGTTCCTATGCAGATTGGTCATGCTAAGTAAATCCATTTAGAAGTTAGGCGCAGTTTTGCAATAGGCTCCCCCATTATCACAGCCCTTTTAGCCAGTTGGCATGAAGACAAACAAACATCTTCACACACAAACAGATTTGACATTCATGCCAAATATGAGCCTTCTTGGGAAAAAACTGTAGTCATGAAAGGGTGGGGAAATTTCGACCGACCAACCAACAAAGTGCCTGTGTCCACATAACTTTTTTTTAAGCAGAAAAGCTACTCCGACAGATGGGCAAGCTGCCGCAGATGCCTGCTCCTCATAGGGAGTAGTTGAAAACAAGACACCGTTGCTGAAGAAAAAAAAAAACTTTATGTAGACACAGGCCCCAATAGCAAAAGCAAAAGAATTGCTGGTTGCAACTAAAAAAAGAGTATACCCTAAGATGGTTGCATGTTACAGCACACTCATTACTTTTGTTAAACCCAATTTCCACAAATTCAGGTCCTTAGATTCAGAGCTGGTCGCTGCACTTTACCAATGGATCAGTGGGGACTGTAAAATAGCCAGATTCCCTCAGATATGTTTGTAACTTATTGTGCTTTGGGTACACCAGCTGTCAAAAATATCCCATTACACCCCACTGAACCACTGGAAGCATTTCTTAACATGAATGCTGAGAGCGAGTGAACCTTTGACCGGCACAAGTAAACAACAGCCAGCAGTTTCAATTAATGAGCTGTCAGGGCACATCAGTGAGCCATTGAGCAGAACTGCATTTTTTATTTTTTTTTTTAACATTGTGCAGGTATGTCATGCTTGTTACTTGAGCATTTTGTTCCTGCAAGTTATGTAGAGAGAATACAAAAATCCCGTCACAACAGATCACCTTTCTTTCCACAGATAATATGCAAAATACAACAAAACTACAATGCAACATGTCACAAGAAATCTTAACAGAAAAGCTGTGTGCAAGCAACTTTTGGGTTTCTAAATGTTAATGTGATAAGAGGTTTGAGATTTGGGGGTGCTCTTGGCTGCTGTAACAGAAGTGATGAAATTGATTTTGTTTCAATGGGAACTTGTTTACATGTTGTTTTTTTCATATTGTAAAGTAATATTTGTCATACTTATAGATGCACAGAATTTGTCATACCTCAAAGAGTATGTCAAGTATTTTTCAACCTGGATCCTATTTTCTCAAGTTTTTGTATCTAAGTAATTAAAGAAAACAATGATTTTTGAAGTTGGTCCATTATGTAGTGAGACCACTGCAGTCAGCATCTGCAGAACAGGCTGCAATCTAGCCATGCGGGGCACGTTTGCGCTTTTGTTTTTGTCGCTGAAGCGCTAAGGTTTCTGACAGTTTCTGAAAAGTATCCCTACACAGGTGCACCTTTTTTTCTAAAATCGCTATTTCCAAACCCACCAGACTCCATTTAAATGAACAATATTTAAATAATCATAAAACACACAACATTACAAATCATCAGAAACAAAACAAAGCCCACAAAATTCGTCTTGTTTTGTCATCCTCCACCTACTGTTCCAACAATCACAGAATCTGCACACAAAATGTACTTTAAAATCAGGCTATAAAAAAATGTTATAGTCCTCATCATAAATATCAAATGTTAATTAATTTTACCCTTCAAATATTAAAAAATGACTAATTGTACCTTGTACCTTGTTTCAATGGCATGTTTTTTGCACTTAACAGTATGAACTTTGTTTACACAGTGTATTTTAGACTTATTGTATGAACTGAGCTGGAAATTCCAAGATCAAACAAAAATACACAATCTTGCCAAAATGTATGCCATATGCATAGAAACAGCCATAATTATCAAAAAAAAAAAGAATAAAAAGTGTGTCCTATGCAGCAAACCATCCCTAAGGGGTAAACCATAACATAATCAGATACGAGTACTATTTCTACTTATTTATCATAATGTCATAAAATTGTATTTGTACAGTATATTTATATTCAGGGAGGCAGAAACAGTAAATATATATTTTTTAATTTATTTATTTTTTTTTTTTGCCTGATTGATTTTTGGGGAATTTTTCATTTCCTTTGCATGCATTTTGTCTTTAATTCTCTGTAACTCTGTCTGTCTGTCATCTGTTTTCCTCTTGCGAAAAAACTTCTTGTTGGATGTTGATTGTTGATTCTCAAGGTCTTCCTTCTCATCCTGCATTTGTCTTTCTTTGGTTTCCCAGCTGTGGTGTTTCTCAACCAGGTCTTGTTGGGAGTTTTCCTCCAGAGCTCTGTATTTGGCCTGCCAGGCTCTCTTGCTCTGGAGGAAGTCAGCATTTTTGCTGCTGAGCTCTTTTTCAGTCTCAGCGAGCTTTTTAGAGAGAATGTCATTTTCGTTGCGTAGATCCAGGAATTTAGTGTCCCACCTTCGGATCTGTCCCTCCATCTGGTTAACCTTATTCCTGTATTCAATCTCCAACTTTTCCCATTTCATCTGATTCTCAGCCAGGGTCTTTCTCAATCTTTCATTCAGTTCCTTCAGCTCGTCCTTTTTATCAGCCAGGCTTTCTTTGAGTTTCTCCTCCAAAGCGGTATGTTTAGCCTTCCAGGCGTCTTCACTCTGAAGGAGAGTGGCTTCTTTGCTGCTCAGCTCTTTTGTGCTCTCTGTTAGTTTGCTAGAGAGATCTTCCTTTTCCTGTCTGAGATTCAGGATTTCAGTGTCTCTCTGGTGGAGAAGTTCCTCCATCTCAGTCACCTTCTTCCTGTACTCAGTCAGCAGCCTCTCAACTGAATGGCGATGGTCTGAATTAAAGTGCATTGTGGTTGCTACTTCAAATGAGACACTAGCTGATGTGGTGATTACACAGGTGTCTTACAGGCATGAGATTGTGTGCTAGAACACGGGTAAGCATAATCAACACAGTTACATGCTAACCAACAATTGGCGCTTAATCACTGCATTATACGGGCAACAACAATCATCATCAAATTAACAACAAAAGTTATATGATCTGCTATGTTCTGTTTTCTTTGTTGAAGAAAGTGTTCTGTAAAAGTGGTTTTAGTGCGATAACAACAGTCAAGGCAATAATTATGATTTTTTTTTTTCGGGGTGCTGCTTTTGAAGGCTGACAGTCTGTCTTGCTTGTGTTATGCCTGGTGCTTCCAGACAGCAGAGAAAGAGAGAGTGGAAAAAAAACTCTGAAACGCTCGCTTGTTTAGTTCTCCAGAGAGTCCGTGAAGCGAAAAAGAGAAAAGGCGCTCGGCCCCACCTCGTGACACGCCGGCGCTCCACAGTATGCTCCCGCCTATGGTGTATGCAAACTGTGAATGACGAATACCAAGAGTGCTGTTCCACTGCTCACACAGGAGGCCAGTGCTTGCCAGGGAACATTCAGCGAGCGAGTGTAAATCCTCCCAACACATTGATTTCTTTTCTTTTAATACAAATTAAACTCTATTAAAAGAAATAAGGGCACTCTACATTTAAATTAGACATTATCATTTTTGTCAGTAATGGCTTTAAAGCACATAAGTCACAAATGAGCTTTATGTTTGTCCAATAATAGCATCTTTCCTTGCACCTCTCTCCCTCTTAACACTCCACTCTCACTATATATGTGTTTGTATCTTTCCTGTCTCCTCAGTTCAGCAACATCATCCCTCCCTCAGATGCTGGGCCTTCGTAGCAGCTTGGAGCTTCGGCTGACCAATCATCAAGCTCTGGCAATTGTCTTCCAGCTGGAGTTTGTCTTCTCTGCTCCAATTGGCCGAGAGACGATGGTAAGAGGAATGCACAAACACTTCACCATACTTAATGCTAATCCTAAACCCAGCGCCTAGTCTGAAGTCAACCTCTTGATGGAATTAGGACAAAACAGAATGAACTCTTCAGTCAGCTCAAACAGGTATTTACAATTATACAAGTAGCAAAGACACCTCTCTGTCCTCTCCTCATCCTGCCTTTGTTCTTGCGCCACCTCTCTCTTGTCCTTGGAGTATCACTCCATCCATCTCTTGCTTCTTACTCTCAGAGGAAATTACTGAAGGCATCCTTGGCCACGAGCCTATGTAAACAAGAAAGACTGAAAGTATAGATGAAAGGATGGACGTGTGAGACTGAAGTAAGGAACCAGAATCCAATCATGATGAACTGGCCAGAGCTGTCAGCTTGCTTCTTATCCTCACTGTAATATATTTGATCAACAGGAGGTCCATCTATTCCTTCATTTTGGGTCTTTCATCGGGACAACTGCCCAGTCTCTCTTGACATTTTGCAAAAAAGTCTAGTTTCAATAACTTATTTTTCATCTTTTGTTAAAATACACCTCGACTGAAAAGTTACTAAGTCTTCGTGTTACTCACCAAAATGTACTGTGTCTGTGTTTTGCTCAGCAAAATGCTTCCTCATCAAACATTTGCAAAGTTGAGTTTATAAAGGAAAAATAGACTTTTTTTTTCCTTTATCATTATGAAGTAAGCCTGGCTTTCACTATGTCCTTCTGTCCGCTGCTGTGGTATGATATCCATCGCACAAACTGGTAGCTATTAGTAGCTATCCCCAGTAAGCTTGGATGGTATTTAACCTTTTATACCTTCCTACCTTCCTGATATTTCACTTAGGTATGCTATATATGAGGTATAAGTGTGCAGCACCAGTGATATGATACAGTATATATGATGATATTGAAAAACATACCTTTGGGATTTCTAAATACCCTGGTATACCATAACACTGTGATTCCACCAAAGCCTTATCCCCAGTTACCAAAGAGTATAAATGTATGTTAGAAAGCCAACATTCTTGTGTATTAGGTTGGCATATCTGTGGATTGCATCAGGGTTGATGTTATTTTGGATGCTGGCATGGGGGTTAGCATCACCCTGGTTCCCTGGTTTTCCCAAATTTTTTTGGGAGAATCCCATTGGATTTTGGATTATTGCAGAAAATAATCTTTGTGACAAACAAAGTTTTTGATAGTAAACATTTTGTTCAGCAAGATAATCTTCGCATATGCGCACCACTTTTATGATATCTGAGGTGCAAATGCAATTGGCAGAAGTAAAAAACTAATGTTAGGCTACAAACGAACTACACTAAGGTCACATGACTTCAATGTCACCAGCACAACTAGGCTGTAAAGCTATGCTCAGCGTGATGAAGCTCTGTCTCATTCACCCACTTGTTAGCAGCTTCCTCTTTTAATACATCTAAAGCCTTCAAAATTCATAAGTTGGGTATTTACTGATGTATTTTATGTCATAGAACCAAACTTAAAAGTCTCTCAAACTTATGTTAAACACAGACTTTATTTCAGGCATCGAACTAAAAACCTGATAAAAAACCCCAAACCTTGTCTGTTCCTACTTTTAAGTATTTTTAATCTCGCTTTCTTTACATCCATGTTTACGAGCTTGCAGTCTTCCTCTTTCTTTTCTTTGCTGGAACGTTGCAGCATATCTCAGCGTGTTACCACCACCTGTGGATCAGTGGAATATAGTGTGAAATTGTAGGACTGAGTAACTGGTCACCAGCGTGGGTGTGTGTACTCATGTGCATCCTTGTGTACGGGAGGTCAAAAACTCCACAGGGAAGTTTTAAGTGACAGGAGTTAAAGCTGTGGTAGTGGTTGCCACTTTGTCTAACCTCACCTTTTAGCATAAGTTAGGATGTTCTAGCTCCAGTAAGTAACAAAGTGGCAATGGCCAGTGAACTCAAACTCCAGGCTCCAAAATGTTGCCAGGGTGATGGTTAAGATCATTGACTCACAGCCTATGGGCATGACTCACTTTATTCCCAAAAAAACTCACTGCGTAGGTCTACTGTACAGTCACTTCTGCCACTGCTGAAACACTGCTTGTATGGGGAAAGTTTTTCAGGGTGATTGAAAGGCTTTCTGGGAAATGTGGAGAATTAAATATGCTGCCAGGGGTTTCTGAGAATTGGGAGTGTGATACTGTTTGTTTTTTCCCACTTATTGCTTGAGTGAGTCATATAGGTCTTTAATAAGTATTATAATGCCTATGAACTAACACCTATAGTTTATTCATATGAAACTTAGAAACAAGTGAAAAACTGATGAAACTGAAATGAATTAACAAAAATTAAATTTAACAAAAGTATATAGCAGCTGACATACAACAAGAATTTGCACTGCAGAAAACAGATGTCCTACAATCTGTCTATAAAATCAAATTTATTCTTTAAACTCTCAAAATTGGTATCTGCATGAGCCTCAAAAATCCAGTATCAGTTGTAAGGCTGTTTTTAAAAAAAAAAAAAAAATTAAGATACCAGTACCAATATCTGTGTCCTGAAAGGCATACCAATACCAATTGAGTCCTTTATTTGGTAACTATGATATGACTGACATGGCTTGTTGTGTAGCCATACTTTTGAACATTTTTGTGGCATCTTAGCACGGTGTACTGCTAGCTCTATCAAATATATGACACTCAACTTCACCTCCCTAAAAATAATTGGTTTACGATGCTGCTGGGGGAATGTGAGCTCTGCACAAGTCATGATGATTTGACCAGACCATGACACACCCAAATTTAATACGCTGAACTGACTGTTTGCAGATTGTAGAGTGGCTCCAGAGAGGGCAGCAACAGAAAGTTTCCTTATTTGGCAGGACATTGGAACAATCTGGGATCAGACTCCAGGTGTAAAAAGAACTTTATGCAGGTATTGGAGAAGTTATGATACAATAAGTAAAGGGTTTTTGGTTGATATCTTAAAGATATTGAGTACCAATACACAGCCCTAATCAGCTGGACTGTATTACAGATAATAAAAATCTAGTTAGCCCTTTAATTTGTCATTAAAGGGCTAACTAGATATTTAATTAATTTATGGTTGCAGAGTTAATACCTGACTTTCAGTTTCAGTGCAGATTTTTTTTTCCACAGCTACCGTACATAAACATTCTTTCTGTGCCATAGCTCTCTCCACTTTGCAGCTGTCTGTAATAGTTGACAGTGAACAGCATGTAATCAGTGTCTTGGGCTGCCTGTCATTTAAAGTTGATCGACCTGCTGTGTTGGTCTGTTGATGTTGTGGACAGATATAAGTCTACAATCAAAGATGATATAATGCTCAGACATTGCTGTTCAGTGCTACTTGATTCTTGGTTGGTCAGATAAGTTATTTTTTCATAGAGCAGGAGGCTCGACACACAAACTCTCTTATGTATACGAAAAAAAGTATTGTGTGATGATGTAAATGGTCTTTTATAAGCAAGTCAAAAGGTTTTGTAACCATACTGCCACGTTAGGCAGTATGGTTACTAAATATCTAAATTAATATTCCATTTCAACATAAAAAGTCCAAAGCTTTTGTCCACCAAATATCATAATTTAGTTGAGTCCTAATCTGAAGTCCTGTCATGTTTCCCCTCTGTCCATATGAATTACAAAGACCAGTAGCTGGCACCTGGTACAGACTGACATAGTCAACACACCCCCGGGGAAGTCATTTCCAAATTCAAACCGCACCACTTAACCGCTCATGGCATGGAAAACCTCAGAAAGACGGTGGTAATTATGTGCGTGGGTGAGCCTTCAACACTTAACGCATGCCAAGGCTGGGCTCTCATTGTGTTACTGCGTGATATACTTTATACAAGCGTGGGTCACCAGATCACCAATTAAAAGCAGCAGAAATACAGCCAGCCACTCGGTCATCGGCGCGCCATGGTGCATTTGCATTTATGTATTAATTCACCCGTTCTTACCCCTGTAACCACTTGACAGCCAATCAGTCTGATGTAAATGGACAGTTTCCCCCCTTTTGTTTTCACCATGGATAAGAGTGTTTTTTTTCATGGACTTGTTGACATATGATGGATGTAGTGTAGGGAAAAATTGTTTTTACAGAAGAGCTTTTTTCCTAAGTATTAAACATATCACAAGTGAGTAGCAGTTTGCCATCTTTGTTGCTTGCTGTTTATACTCTGCTTTGCTGTTCAATCTTTTATGAAGTAAAGCAAATCCTAATTTACCATACCACAATTTGAATGATCAAGAATATCATTTTCCCAACTAAGAAATGATATGCCTGTTATCTGAAAGTTGCAGTAAACATTGCTTATGGGAAGGCACGCAAATATAGAGAATTATTCAAATAGCTTCAAATGTTTTTGCCAACAAACTCCTACACACCTGGTTTCTTGACAGAAGCCCTGATTGGGGGTGTGTGTTGGTTTATTTGACTCAAATACTAAAACATTCCTATGTTATCGGGAGTTTGTGACTTTGAGAACAAAATTAAGAATTCATAAAAACAACAAGCCTCCAGGTACGTTAATGACGTTGTGAGCAGCTAAGGTAGAGGCAGTGTCATTAGTTTTGCATCCATTTGGTCACAAAGTTGGATAATTTGTATTTTGACCTGATGACGGCACAGGATTGAAAGTCAGAGGATCACCAATTCATCCTGACAAGGACACTGATGTCTGTTCCAATTTTTAGGGCAATCCATCAAACAGTTGTCAAAACATTTCACTCAAAATCACAAATGTCAACCTGCTGTTAGCAAAAGATTAAATGTCAGGGGATCATCAAAGCCTGACTGACCAACTGACCTCGCTATCCCCAGAGCTACACTGCCAGCATGGCTAAAATCATAAGACTGCTTTCTCACATTATAAGCATTTATTTCAGTCGTTGGTTTGGAAATAAACTTGAGCATTCTTAGACTTTTAGTCCTACTTGTGAATGACGTAGTCTAGAGACTTCTCTATATTCAAAATGAACAAGGTTGCACAGCGTGTTGTCCACCATATCACATATCCAAAGTTGGACATACTGTTTTCAAAATGGCTTTTTTTGAAAGTGGAAAAAGGAAGTGGCTGTCAAAGTGAGGAAGGAAGTTATAAAGGCAAAATAATGGGGCTAATGAACAGGCTACAGAAAGCAAAACTTTGCATTCACAATCAGAACACAGATGTGGTGTGTGTGTTATGATTCTGTTGGCTCCATGTGGCCCAGCCATTGTTCAGAACTTGATTCAGGTTTTAGTTGCACTCTGCCAGACTCATTTCTGAAAGCAAACTGCCACCCCACTGCTGCCAACATGGAGGCAATTGGTGCAATGAACACAGCGGGAAGCAAGGAAGAAGGAATACAAGACATTTGGAGAGAATCTTGAGCACATTTAGGGCTCTGCCCATCGTCCCATCTATGAACACCTGGCCAGTTTCTGTGTGCTTGCTGTGTGCTTGTTGGTTTTGAAAAAGTATAGACTGGGCAACGCAGACCACCCTGTGTGGTCTTTCCAACCCACTGAACATTTCACCAGTTTCCAAAGGTACTTTTTTGGAAGCTGGCAATTGATCTTGGCACTTTTTTTCAGACTATGTCTCACCAACTTATGG
This sequence comes from Plectropomus leopardus, assembly GCF_008729295.1. Lineage (NCBI taxonomy): Eukaryota > Metazoa > Chordata > Actinopteri > Perciformes > Serranidae > Plectropomus > Plectropomus leopardus. The sequence goes on along the minus strand of NC_056470.1, from coordinate 10,083,298 downwards.
CCAGGTTTACATTAGATCTGCTGCAGGGGTTTACGTTCCCCAAACGATGAGGTCTAATGTTTTTGATGACCTCCTGATCTTTTCTCATGTACCACCATTGGGCAGACATAAGAAGATTCTCAGAAAATTTTGAGCGCATTCATGCTCTAAAAGAATGAACCTTTTAAGAGCTGAGCTATCATTTTTTTTTAAAATAATCAAGTATTCTACTGATTAAACAATTGATTAATTAGAAAATGTGTGTGTGTGTGTGTGTTTGTGAGACAAACGTTTTCTACACAGAGATCGTGCTATAGAGCCACTACAAAGTCCCTTCTATATGCCTCTGTTTTTTTTAAGCAGAACCAAATGACGACAGCAACACTTTTCTTCAGTGTGCGATTTCAAATTAAAAAAAGAGGCCAAAAGAGACGTGACAGGAGTGACGTTTAACACAATGATGTCTGCCGCTGATGACACATATAACATAGGTATCAGCAATGCTTTCTAAACAGTAACAAAGGCATAACTTGTCAATCACAATTATATAGCGTCTGTTAAATGGCAGCTGATCTGATCCTCTGCTCGGAGCGTAAGTATACTGTATACTGAATACTTTCTGCTGAGATGCTCAAGCACTGATGTTCTGGTATTATGGTTGGCTTTTTCAGTTTTACAGCAGACGCACTGTACAGAGTTTTTGTTTTGTTCCAACTTGAAATGATTGTTAACGTTGGATACGTTCTGTTGTTTTTTATGGCCTGTCTCTTCTGTTAACCCCCATTTTCTCTCTCCATTTTGCAATTCTGTACCCTTCAATCGAATCACCTGTCCAAGAAGCATTGTGTGACGGTAAAAATCATCATCCATGTGAAACACAGTGCACTGTATAGATAAATGATTAAGCAAAGCTTCAATGCAAAGAATTTGCATTTGTAAGTTTTAGTTGTAGAGTTTCTCGTGATATCACTTCACTCTTTCTATTTTGGACACTTAATGAGTTCTATTATTGCGCCTACCAGCTCTAGTCCAAAATATCAACTTTGCACACAAGATATCTCTCAGTCCAATAGAAAGATTGCCATGACATTTATTGAGAATGGTTATGCACCCATTTGGGTACATTTCCTTTGCTTTCAATGCAAAGTTCACTCAAGTTGAGAAATTCTAATAAACCTGATGGAACCATCAAACTGATATCTGTCTACATCCTCCCAGAATAGCTTAGCAAAAACTGTTGTGTGGGTGACAAAAAAAAAAAAAAAAGATCTCCTACCACTCTCAACTTCACCACCTTCGCCTTCTCTGGCATGAATGTTTGATGAGGTGAGAGATATTTAGCAGGAGAGTAATTTCTGTCTGTGTGTGGGAGTGTGTGTGTGTGTGTGTGTGTGTGTGTATGTGTTATTTGTGATTGTTAATCCAGAGCCCGATCTGTCTCTGTGTTGACTGATAATGTTTGATGTATAATGCCTCTTGAAGACAGCAGCAGTCGTGACACCTGAAGTCTCACCTGAACCAACCACTGCGTCAAAAGGCTCCAGTATTATCAGCATGCTGCTAAAACTTCAGCGTTTGCATCTTCGGCTACCAAGACGAGCGTGGTGGGATAGTGTACACGTCCCCTGCACTGTGTCATAGTTGTCAGAGATGTGATGCTTTTGAGGTGTTACAGCTATGTTGAGCTGAGGTGTGCCTTCAGGGCAGGCAGCTGCATGCTGTCAACAGCACTTCGCAGCACTTGACACCACTTGTGAACCACAAATGTAAAGTTTCATGTCTGATTGCCACTACTGTCTCCTCTGAGACTTCTCAGGCCCCTGTGGAACTGTAGTGGTATTTAACCTGCAAAAATCAATGAAGTTACTTTGGCCTTTAACTGCTGAGGCCTTTTAGTCAAAAACAAAACACCTGAATGTGGCTTTGACAGGAGTGTCTGCATGCTCTCGCCTTTTCATTTGTTATGGCTGGAGTCTTTGATGGAATTTTACTTAAAGTTTAGAGTAAAGTTAAGCAATGGAAAAAGGTCTTGGTCATATCACAGGGGTCTCTTGACTTCTAATCTCAAGATATTAGAATGAAATGGTTAGATGGGTACCCATGAGTCTCCCCTGCATAGACATGACCACTTTATGCTAATCTCATGCAGTTTTTTGCTATTATTTGATTCCTAAGACAATCTGGTAAGGATTGCTTTATTGTTTCAATATAGACTACAAATCTGTTTTGAAATGCAAAATAATGGAACTGAAAATGTGATGAATTTTGACTTTTGAAATTCAGCAAATAGTCAAAAAAAACAATCATTTCACAGCCCTATAAAACATACACACGACATATAATGATCCAAAAAAAGATCTGAAAAAAATGGCATGTATATGTTATAGCATTTTAGGATAGCAGAATGTCAAATTAATGTAGTAAAATATAATGTTTTGTCTCATACTTCAAAATAATCCTCTGTGATTTGATAATAATAATATAAATGTTTTGTTTTTTTTCTGTTTAGTCTGTTGGCAGTGGGCACAAACAAATGGCTGAAACACTGTCCTTTTGTCTGTGTGGATTCACCCACCAGTGACACCTTGATCCTCTCATTGAGAGACCTTGACAATGGAGCACTAAACCTGTTTTTTTCCCCTGTTGCTCTGCCTCTGACTGTATACTTTGCCACTAGATGGTGCTGTGTAGTGCAAGTTGAGGAAGCCTCATCTGCTTTAGGACTGTGTTGGATGGGCGGAGGGCAGGAACATGCAGTCTGCCTTACTGCTGTTCTTTCCTTTGATTAAATAGAATTATGTCGTTTGATGTATTTTAAGGGGGCTAAGGTGGGTGAAAGGAGTAAAACAATTTTGTTGAAATCCCATCTCTCCTTTAACATAACCGCTGCAATCCAGAGGCAATCACTTGGTGCTCTGAGACTGCCTGCATGTCTCATCTTCGTTGTGTTGAAAAGCCAGTCTGCTTCTCACTTTAAGACAAAGAAAGTGGATGGCCTCCTTTTACAAAATTGCCCTCATTGCCTTTGGTTATGAAGAAAGAAAACCATGCTGTGTCGTCATTTGTCCTCCTTGGTATTTTTGATTTTAGTTATTATCGGGTTGCTCTTTCTGTCTTGTCTGTCTGTGCCGCATACTTTCTCTCTTTCAGAGCCTTTGAGCGGACTTCTTTCATGGTCCTTAGCAGCAGTCAGAGGGATGGAGATAACAATTTAAATTAAGGAGGCTAGGGAGAGGAGAGGAACTGGGAATTTGACTGATAGGCTCTTCTCAGAGTGTGTCTTGGGTCAACGAACTTTAAATAATCAACTTTTCTTTCAGTCAAATGTCCACTTCCTGTCTTCTTGCTTTCCTTTGTTTTTCCTGTCTGTCTTAATTACTTTTCTCATCAAGGGCTCCATTGTATTACCCAGCATCCCTCTTATTGTTAATTCCCTGATGGGCTGTGGACACGGTAACTCTGTTTTCCCATAAACAATCCAGTCACACTTTTTGCACATCACTCTGCCACCGATTGAAGAAGAAACCTGAAAAGGGAAAAGGAAGGCCGGGTAAAAGTAGTAGTCGAGAGCTGCAATTAGTTGCTCCGCTCACTGCAGTGATTATGATGCCCCAGAATAAGATGAGGGTAGCCTTGATTCCTTCCATCTCTTATTATGTTATTAACATAAGTGCTCTTTTATGTGCTATCCTGATTGGCGGTATAAAACATGGTATTAATTGGATATGATGATATAATATTACGATTTGATTTACACACACTGATAGCTCAGTCAATCCAAAACACAAACAAAGTTCTATTTACCTTGATTTTCACCCAGTGCAATACAAAAGAACCACCATAACAAAACAAAACAGATGGTACCAGATTTTTAATGTGTACCCAGTTCCATAATAATGAAGATATATACCATTATGTACAGCTTTATACACCTGATAAAGAATGTGCATACATATCGCTGTCTTTGTTAGTAGACAGGGATTTAGCCTTGAACCTTCATAGAGTTTTATGTATTAGGCACAATTAGTGACTGAACAGCTGGAGAAAAATCAAGGCCATTCAAATCTTAATCCCAGAGACCATAGCTGTATAGGGACAGGAGTTACAAGACCTCCTAGACACAACCACCTGTTATCCTGTCAAGGTCAACAACCAACTGTCATGTTCAAAACCAAAATGGCTTAAAACCACAACAGAGTTGGTTACATTTTGTGTTTTTATGGTCTTTTCTATTGTGGATAATCTGTCCATTTGCCCCATGTTCCCCACAGTAAAAAATGATCCCTCTTTCGTATATACATGTCACTAATAGGAACCCACTGGCTATCGGTCTGATAACGATAAAGCCTCAGGGCCTCAGCCAGTATTTTGGCATATCAAGTGTAGCAAGCTGATACTCAGGCCAAGACTTCCTTTTCCTTGTGCATGTCATTACAGCTAATCTCTATAATCAGATAACTGCTTATGAATGCAGGTAATTTTTCATAAAAGGGAAGGTTAAAAAAAAAAAAAAAGGTTAATTATGTTAAGACCTGCACCTAATGTTACTTTAGTCTTTTTGTGTATTGCACTGCCGCACACAGCAATTCTATATTATGCTGCATTCAAACTATGAGTGACTCAGCAACAGGCTACAATTTGTTTTTAGTGGAATCTGTTGACATGACGCTAGAAACTGACGCCTGGTGCTTGTCACTGCTGACGGGTGTGATGTGCTACAAATGAAAATTGAGCTCCCCTCAACTTTATTCAGGCTCCACTGAAGCAATGAAGAGATGTTGAGACTCAGACATTGGTCATAAGCATAGACATTTTTATGACCAAATACAAACATTAGAAGACGTTCAGTCGAGGTGCTTTGTGGCAATTAGCAGACACACACACAACCCTTGATGATGTAACAACAGTAACGAACACTTGAGCACACTTGAGCAGCAACTTTGTGATAATGTAGCTGGGCACACTGTTGCTGTGTCACTTGTACTGTGAACACAGCGTTGTGTTACAATAGCCATTGAGTTTTGAAAATTGCATTTTTTACCAACCTCTTAAATTTGATTGGTCAATACTACTCGGACTACAAATTCTGACACTAAAATCTTATCCCTTTGCAGACAAATTCTGCATACATTTGCAGATGTCTGCTTATAGGATAAATATGTTATAATCACACAGATATCGTCAGTCTCACGACAGTATTAAGACTTCTTTTTATCACAATATTGCAAAATCAATATATTGTTACATCCTTAGCAAAAAGGTAACCATACAGAAAAGCACTTCAAAAAAAGAACTTCAAAAATAACATAACATGGTGCCGGAGAAGAAATCTGCCACAGTCAAGCAGATATGGTGGGTTTTAGGAAACCTGGAGACGGTTCCTTAATGACCTCTAGCTCCATCAGCCATGAACCCCGAAAGTACACACACAGCAACAACATACACAAGCCCTGGCAGACGCCCTGGTGCTGTCCCAGAGAAAATGCTTCTACCCTTTTAATCGCCTTTGTCTTAGATCCTTAGATACTCATCTTTTTGAGATGTGAAAAATTGGTGTCCATCGTGGTAAATCATGTGTTAAGTTACCCGCTCAAAAGTGTAAGTGGACGCCTTCAACAGTACATGATTTACTCACTGTGAGAATACTTGGGTCAATGACAACTGACGCGAGGCGACGACAGCTCTCCTAATTGTGGTCTGTCAGCACCAATTTAGCCCAGCCGTAACTTCATCTGAGACATCTCTGGCCTGCTCCTGCCTGCCGATCGCTGCCTCTCCTCACCGTTTGTGCCGCTCATCAATTGAGCAATATAATACAGTTGCATAGGGCTTAATGCAAGGTGATGGGGCTTATTGTTGTCTGACTTCTTTCGCTGACAAGCACTAGCTCATTGCTAATGGAGGGGCCGGTCCAGGGGAAGTGGATGCACGAGGCGCTGCCGGCCCGTGCGGCTTTGTCCTTTTGCCAGGAAACAATTTGTCGGGAGGCGTGACAGCAGCAGTCATCCAAAACACTGACACGGAGGATGAGTGACTGCTCGTAGGTCACAGCCTCAGAAGAATGGAAGCAAAGCAGCGAGATGGAGAGAGAAGAGGGGAAGGGAGGGACGTGTAGAGAGCAGATACTCGGTTTCATCCTCTCACTAACCACCGTTATGCTTCTCAGAGACTGTCAGATGCGAATCACATCCTCGGAACAGTAATTGGCGGCTCTCCGGAGCTGTTACACCACAGCAAACTTGTGTTGCTGAGAAAGGAACTTGACAGTTGTGATATGCGTCATGGACTGAAATGGGGTCTCTATTTGAGTAAATGGGCCAGCAACGCAACCAGTGATGAATGTGTCACCAGCATCATGTTTTCATGTTGTGTCACCTTTGACCCTGACTGGGCGCGGCGAATGGCACACACGATTACTGGGCGTCTGAGGAAGCGTAACCATAAATGCATGACCTTTAAACATACTCACTATTTTGCCCTTTACTAAGCTCTCATCTGGATATATGCAGACACAGGACTGAATCTGGCAGCGCGCCCATATCTCATATGCTTTATAAAGCAACATCGCTGTTCAAAGAAAACACGGTCATCAGTAAGTCCGAGATGTTTGTTGTGGTGGTCGCCGCCTACAGAATGCCTTGGGCTGCGTTCATGAATGTTTTCTTATTTTCTGTCCGTTGTTTGATTTAAAACTAAGAACCAAAAACATCTGTCAGCTGTCAGAGGGGCAACGGAGAATAATTTCCAAATAACTGAGACCAATGAGAGCAGTGGATACGGAACTCATTGAGACTTTTTCATGCATTTTCACATATTCTGAAGCGTGACCGGACAGAGAGTTGCCAGCACTGGAAAACATCCTGCTACAAATATCAAACATCAAGGTCAGACATGTGGCATTATACGGTGTCAGTGCTGGAAAGTATTTTAGCCAACAGTGACTTAATGCACCATCTGAAATCAAGCAAATTACTGGGCTCCTAGACCACACGGTTTTTGACCTATGAAAATGAAAAAAATACAGGCCTTAGTTGTCTTTTATTTAATCCATGTCCTAGACTTCTCCACAAATCTACCATTCTTAGTTTTGGTCTATGGATGTTTTGCAAATAAAGGCCTGCTGGGTCCTGCCAGTGATACTAATTCGAACATGCATGCGACTTAACATTTCAAAGATTAAGCTGATTTTGTCTTCCTGTGTTCATTTTTATTCACATTTAATTTTTGGGCGTTGTCTTTTTCAAGCTGGATCCTATTTTCCCACGATTTTGTGTCTAAGTGACAAATGGGAACAACAGTTTTTGAAATTGGTCCAGTATTGAGTGAGACTTCTGCAGACGCAGCGGCCAAACAGGCTGCAATGAGGCATGTTCGCACTGTAAAATTACGTCCACTTTAAAATGGAAATTGCTATCGCCAAGGCCACTGAACTCCATTAAACAAAATCATTTAATCACTGTAAAACATAAGTTCTCTCTCAAACTCTCAAAAGCTGTCTTGGTTCATCATTCCAATGTTCTATCAATCACAGACTCCACTTGATCCCAGACTTGGTTGAGATAAACCTCTAATTCACCTAGTTAGATGTGAAAATATGCTGGCTTTATACACGCTAATTTGAATGGAGTCTGTGGGTTTGTTGATGGCAATTTTAAGGCTGTTTCGGGTTAAATGTAAAGGATATTTCTCTTTAGAAAAAAAAGGTTGACTTCTGTAGAGATCTTTTCCATAATGCTGACATTTGTAATAATACTCTGAACCTGTCAGCACCTTTTATTGGATGTATTTTATTGGATGGGGTATATTGCCCCAAGTGGTTACATTGTAGCCTTTTTTGCCCAAACAGCCAGTCACTGCAGAACTGCCAAAAACAGAAGCAACTGAATCCCCATAGAGCCCCTTGTTAAAATGCCCACATTTTATAACTCACCCATTTCTATTACATACATTTTAAAATTCACAACATGCTTTTATCTAACGAAGTGTTCTGCTTCAGTCTCTTTTTGAAGGGTTTTAACTTTTGTTTAGCTTTTCAAACACGTTTTTACTGCTGTCACAATCACTTAGCTTGTGTTTTCCATCATGCCTCATGCTGGACTGAGTAATTTTTAGTTTGCAGTTAAGTTTGCTGTCATATGTTTCATAATGCACATCACTTTTTGCCAGTGTTTATTATGAGTCTGTTCAGAATATGGTGTTTTATGCTGGTTAATATCATCTTTGTGTGTATACTTTACACCATTAGTCAGTTGGCTGTTACGTTTTATAATGCCAGGTGTATTTCCTGAGCATCTGATGCTGGCATTGTGATGCTGTGTAACTGATATCCATTGATATTGCACTAAAATGCTTCTTGTACCCCGCCTGATAAACGTTACTGTGATCGTAAAATGTCTACTGCAGTGACTAAGAAATGGCGGAGTAATATTTTTAGTGATTTGGAGGGTGTGCTGTCATGCTAATTTGAGCACATTCATATGCCTTTACAAAAGGATAAGGTACTCTGTTTAATGTTTTAATCAGACCATTTGGACTGATTTTGTACATCACTTCCAGTAGAAGCAATAAACAGATAAAACCTGATTACAGTAGGATTAGAAAGTAAATACTGAGCTACTACTTCAGTTGTATGTTGAAAAGTCTCCTGGACCTATGGCTTAGTGACTGTTTAACCCTTTAACACCTGGATCGACCTCAGTTTTCCTGTGCTGCATTCAGATGCCTTTCACTACCATTTAAACTTTTAAACTTTGGAAACCTGAGAAAACTGGTTTGATTTCTTTGAAAAACACAGGAAAAAAACAAAGTGAGCAGCTTGTCAAGAAATGTCCCGCAAACTGCAAACTGAAAAAAATAAATAAAGGGTGAGTGAGGAAATTATCTAAATATTGACTGTAGGAGGGATTATTAGAGATTATCAAAAACTGAGGAAAAAATGTCCAGAAAACTATATTTATAATTCTCTTGATTATGTAATTAAAAATTATGTTACAGAAAAAAAAGTCTTTATTAGCACTTGGGGTCATTTTTTTCTGAAGCTTTTTATTTTTCTTCTTTTTTTTTTTTTTTTTTTTACTTATTTCTTACAAATTTTTGGGCCAACTGTTAAGTTGCTTGTCACCCTCTTTCCATATTTTTGAAAGAAATGAAGCCAATTCCATCAGGTTTCAAAGAGTAAAAAATCTACGTTGTGTTTAATGTTAAATAATATTTCCATTTGTGATGACACAACAAATATCACTCTCAATTATCTATTTATACATTGCTGTGTGTCAGATGTCGTTGCCAGGGGATGGAGGATATACAGTATGTGGAGCAGAGAACAGTGACATGGCTAGCGGCTGGGTTTATTAAAGGTGTTGGCGTACAGCTTCTCCTCTGTGCCACAGAGACTCTTGTTTGGATTTTAATTGGCTCAGCGACAGGTACACGCTGTATAGATTGTTGTGTGTTTTTCCTGTGACTTCCCTTAAGTGGCTGTTTGTGTGTGTGGCTGTGTGCAGTTTTTGTGTGTGTATTTGCACGGTTTTTGTGTGCCCCTGCAGGCTTTAATGATGTTTGCTGAATGAAAAGCAGCTTGTGAAGCTTTCCCCAAATCACATCCTCATTAAAATACCCTCATCACAATGACACTGTCCCCTGACCTTATGAACCTTTCCCTTGGTCTTCGTTTCCTTGACGACTGACATTACATGACATGTGAACACAGAGTCCTCCTGCTGGACTGGACCTCAACCTCAAAGAAGCCAGATATATATTTGTTTGCTTCTGGTTTGAAATGTCATACAAATGTCAATTAAATGTTAATCAAACATCTTAAGCACAGCAACGTCATCGGGATTTGGCCGTGATATATTTATCTGATTTGCGGTCTGTAAGGGAGGTCATTCCTCCCTGGAGGCCCCCTTTTCCTTTTTCACAATAAGAAGAGAAGTTGAGGATCAGGCAAGGGAGGCAACATGCCGCAGAGACAATATTTCACCCGCCTAATTAAAATGAATGTCAGCTTTCCCCCCACTGAGAAGTGCATCAATCTCCCCCTGCGATAGGCCCAGAGTGAGTCTTACCCTGTCAGTGCCTGCCAGCAGTGCTATCCTTCTCCAGACGAATGCATTGCCCTGGCAGCCAGAGAGGCAGCGACGATGATGTTTGCACATCTAATGGTTGCCATGTCGATGGCCACCTCAGACTGAGGCTCCGCTTCAAATATAGAGGAGTTTCAGCCCAGACTTGAATGATTTTCATTTTAAAGCGGCAGTTTTATAAAGTGGTCAGTGGCATTTTGGGGCCATTTGGGGCGCGAGCAGCTGTAGCAAATTCTGTTTTAGCCATCCGCTGTTCCATGTAGCAAAACATAGAAAGCAATGCTTTTCTAATGCTGCACTGTTAGTGCCTCAGTAAAGGCACTTTGCTAAAACATTTGTGTATTTGTTCTCCTGCCTGTGCCCAAAGTCATTAGAGTTCTGTCATTTGCCTGTTGGTAACGCAGCAGTCCTTTCTGCCCTCCAGCGTCTACATTATCTCCGAAAAATGGTGTGTTTTAACCGGTCTCATTTCAAATCTGAAAGCAATATACCTCAGCAAGTGCCTTAATATCACATTTATGCATTCCTTACGTGTATTACATCCCATGTTAAATTGGTTGAGCCAAACACGCCCATGGGAACACGGATGCTGTTTGCAAAATGTCAAGTCAGATTGCATGTGCAGACCTGATAAATACTGTAGCCCCACAGAGCTGTTATGTTTTATAAAAATGCATTCATGCAATGAAGATGAAATTATCATCACAAGATTAATTTGAGACTATATGGATAAGATATCATGTCGGCAGATTTATATGGAAAAGGAAGTCCTCGCAGTACTATGTGCTCCTAATCTTGCATGTGCTCCTAATATCATTTACTTTCATCAAGTGATTCGGCAGTCATTTGTCATCTTTTGCATTATCATTATCTTCAGGTGATTTAAATTTTCATCTGAGGGTGTACGCATGATCTGCTGCTCTGATGAGAGATTGATAATCATCTCAGCTACTTTATATTACTGCTTTCAGTTAAATGCACCCCTGTTATTTCAAATGAGGAAGCTACTGATGCTGATGATTGAAACAGACTTTAATAATGTGTTTGTCTGAAGGTGAATCTGTTTTTTAGTTGGTGATACCTTCTCTACACTGTAAAAAGCACAGACTGCAATTGTCTGTCCCTGATAGCCACTCTGTGAGACTGTTATGCTCATTAAAGTAAAGGCAGATTATAAGGTGGATAAATGTTGAGGCAAAATTCTTGATCCTTCTTGATGTTAACATGTTTCACAGGTAGTGCTTTCCATTTCCAGACCTCAATTAAGTGTGTTTGCATGCTAACACTTCTTTGACCTGCTAATTAGGTTGTAACACAAAGTACAGCACAGCCTGATGGGAATATCAGAAGTTTTGCAGGTGTTCGCTCATAAACCAAAGGACTGCATAGATTGAAATTAAGACCTGTTATGCTACAAGAGGATTTTTTTTTAGTTTATCCTGTGTGGAACAGATGACTGAATGACATTTCATGACATCTTCCTCAGTTGCTGAAATTTTACGCTAGAAGAAAAGTCAGGGCATCATCTGGATCTGTGAATCCTTGTACAAGCCTAGAGCTGGGCATATATGGGTATTATATTGATATCGTGATATGAAAGTAGATATTGTCTTAGATTTTTGGATCTTGTTATATTGTTATATTGTGTTTTCTTTTACTGGTTTTAAAGAGTGCATTACATTAAAGTATCATTAAAATCACATTACTGATGACTATCAAAAATCTTATTGATTAAATATTTTTTGAAAGCATCAATAGTCAACCCGACAATGTCATCGCAACATTGAGATATTTAATATTGTGATATTTTATTTTCCCTATATTGCTAAGCCTTAATCTGAAATACTTCATTTATGTCTTTGATGCATCTATGTTTAGTAATGTCGAAAGCTCACTGGGCTTTACATTTTTAATGAGTCATTTCTTAGACAGAAATAAGTCACTCATCTTGCAAAGGCTCAGGAAACAGGTATGAACCCAAAAGCATGACTCTGAGACCAGACTGGTAAAATAGAAAGTTTACTTGGCGTCAAAAACAGGCAAAAGTTAAAACCAGCAATGCAGGGGAGATGAGGAACGCTTATGGGAGATCACACCAAAGAGCAGGAGTTCAAAATGCAGGCTGGGGGTCCTAATAGGTTAAACTCAGGCAGACAGAGAAAATGGCCAATGCTGCATCTAACACTAAATCAAGTGTTGCTGCGAAAATGTCAGTCCTCCCAAAACAGTGCAGTATAGTGCGTCTAGACTGCTGTGGTAAGAATGCAGGGGATGTTGAACCAATAACCCCACAGCAGCCTGCAGTGATTAGTTGAAACAAAATCAAGTTTCGGAAAAATGCATCCCGATGTCACACTGTGATTACCAATCATTTAACCCGTCATTAGATTGAAAGATGCAGGGGAGCAAGTAATTGTGGCAATATAGGTGTCATGGTATTTGGTCAAAACTAAAAAAAGGTTTGACTTATATATATCATGTGTTGTGTGGTTGCTCATTGCCCTCTCCCCATGTTTGTGAAAGAAATCAAACCATTGTGCTCAGTTTTCAAAGGGTTAACCATCGTAGCTATGTACAGCCTCAGATATTTTAGTAGATGAGCATCCAACTGCAGATATAAAAAATGTTTTTACATTCAAAGTAAATTGGCCTGAGCTGTGAACATGCCTTTCATGAGCATCTCCTTGAAGTTTTGCCATCAATAAAGACTAGATCTGAGACTGAGCGCAATTCTTCCCGAGCCCCTATTTGGCCCCGGTGAGCTGAATAGAACTGGGTTCATTTGGACTACTTGTGCAGATGGATGAAAATGTGAGTGCTTTAGTGCTCTTAAGTTAATGATCTCAGTGCATGTTCCCTCACTTCCTCCAGGGCATCTCATTGTGGAGAATAAGTAGCGGGAGCTGTGGGCCGGTGCCTGTCACAGGGTCTTGGCTGAAATAATGACTTGAACAGCCCAACAGACTGAGGTAATAGTAATAACTGTCAGACTCCGTCTCCCATCAGCGCTCACATCCCCCTAATTTAGGATTAATTCCTGCTGTACTCTGGAGAGCCCGGAGTCGCTGAACGTCCTGCCATTTTCTTTGAGCTTCTCCAAAACTCTGTTCCTGCAAACTCCTTTATCTCGGCTTATCACCAACTTGCTTTTTTTTGTAATATATATTTGAATATAACAGCAATAGCTGCTCTGAATTGGGAGCTGTTTCTAAAATTAGTGGTGTTTTTACTTTTCTGTAAAAGAAGAGGCCTTTCATACCCTTTTTCAGTTAAGTGGTGCTGAATTGGACTGGTTGTGTCTCTGCTTCCAGTTCTTCTCGTCTGCTGGGAAATGGGGTTTCAGCTGTCTTTGATGTGCAAAACTCGCCGTCTGTCACCTTTTGATAATTTCCTCCTTTTTCTCCCTCTCCACGGTGTCCCCCCCTCCCCCAAAAAAAGTTTGATGATTACTTTTCTTGCTCCAGGTTACAGACATGAGATCTCTGCTTCCACCCCGTAGTATGTTTGAAACAGAGGCACTTTTTTCCCCTATTTTTCTTTCGATGCTGCATCATTATATATTTTACACATCTAAACAAGGTTGATGGATTCTTCCCTTAGAAAATACTTTGCCAGTTGGAGCAATTATGGGTGCAGTGACATCGCCTGTTATTGTTTTCAGAACAACTTTATGAAAAAGTTTGCTGCTTCCTTGTTTTTGCCTCGGGCTGCCTTTTGTATTTTTTTTCTCCCAAGTGCACTATCGAAACAAGTGTTCAGCTGCTCTCCGAGTGAAAGTTAATGACTCTTATTTTAAATATAGCCTTTAACACTCAAATCAACAGCGTAATCACACGTTGGGGAAATTGGCTATTGATCATTCTGCCTTGTCCGACATAATGACCAGTGCCACAGCAAGCACTTTTAAAAGCAACTTTTAATTCAAACAGCAAATTCCCTGATTAATTCAAATGTTTCCTGCCCAAAACAGTGTGAGTGCAAGAAGTCATACTTTATTTCCACTGGAATATAATGTCATTGATTTGATGTCTCTTTGCTGTCACCATGCAGGCTTTGCAATTGATTAAGACTCACTGAGTAACTGTGGTGCTCAGAATGAGTCGATGTGACTGACCCTCCAGGCAACTTTCCTCTCACTGGAGGCCTTAACACATGCATACATCAGCTAACTACCTCCTACAGCACTGAGTTTGTTCCGCAATTCCATTAAACCACCTTCAGTTGCATGAAGATGTAACACTGATCTCCGCTGTCATATAATCAAGAAACTGCGTATTGTTGTTTTTAAGCTCATGTATGCCTCCAAACGTCGGGGACTGTTTGTGTACAAGGATTACATGCATAATGTGAATATTCTGCCAGGCTCTGAATCAAACTATTATCCCTGTTTGTTTACTCAAACCACAACTAAGGATTCTTTTTGAGATTCCTTCAGTCCCATTGTTTGCCAGCCCGAGCTGTCAGCGCTTTATGCAGTTTATATGTAGATCACTCTGTTCTGAAGCACGGCGCGGAAATCATGAGTGATTCATGTCGCTAACAGCTTTGCGTCTGAAAGGGAATTCTTATTCTGTGCCATTGTTGTGATCACAGATTCGAAAGATCCTCCATATTAAGCATTAATAAGTTATTACTTGCTTGATGGATGGATGAATGTACACTTCACATGGGAGTACATGCAGTTGTGGTGAAACATGTTAAGTTTCGATCGGTCTCTGGTACCTAGTTTCCTTTTTATCCTTACTCACAGTTACTCAGAGCAATTTTGAACATAGAGTCATTCTCAGTTTCCTATGATTGGAAGACTGAAAGTGTGTGATAAGCATTGAGTGTCGGACAGATAAAAGCTCTTTCCTAGGCTGTAGGCGTCCCTGTAGAAGAGGCCCTTGATTGCTCCTTTGTCTCTCTCATTCTCTCAGAGCTCAGCTGGCATTTCTGCTCCTGAATCCTCCCTGCAACCGAATATATTCATTGAATAATACAAGAAGCGAGTGTTGGGTCATGTGCTAGACACTCATTTTCCCCTTTTGTTCTCTGAGAGTACAGACATGCTGGAGACAGAAAGTGCTTGGAGAGACACATTGGATAAATTGTCTCACAATCTTTACTGGCGACTCCTTGTGCCATAAAGTGATCTTTCTCTAGTTGGATCATTTCTACAAAATCATCACTTTGAAAATAGACTTGTTTGATTGAATGGTTCATATAAAGCATCTTATTAATTCAACCCCATGAGATGGAAAAACAGGCAGCGCCTCAAGGGGGAATGTGCTGCTATCTGTTTTATGACTGCCATATATTTCTGGTGTTACAATTCAAATAAATAGCTGTTAATGTCTGTGCTACTTGGGGGTAAAAATATAGTCTGAAACCAACTCTCTTGAGAGAAGAACTGAATATTGATCTGCATAAGACCACTTGAAATGTGTGAAGCTTTGAAGAGGTCTCCTTAGATACACATAGCAGATATTTAATGATAGGGCTAGGTTGCTTAGGCAACAACAATACTCTGTATATGACTGAACAGTCTGCATGCATATAGGCTTTATAGCTGTGGCACAAATTGAACAAGGCCAACATCATACAGGGGACTGGAGAAATTGTTCATTTATATAAGAAAATACAGCAAATACTCAAATTTGTCTACTGTAAAACATGAGGCTGACCTGTCTCCAACCTTTACACCTTTAGCACTCTTAGTCCTCGCTGAAGTGCACTATTAGTTGTGTGCGCAAAATGTCAGCTCCATTAACCTATCTGAACACTTGACTTTGGGCTTTGTTAGCAAGCTAACTGGACAGCGAGGTTACTTTGCATAATAATGTGACATTTTGAAACTGCCCTCAACAGAAAAAACAAAGACAGCATTGGCTGTTTGTTCAAAAGCCTGAAATTATCTCTGGTTTTGTTTACCTGACAAGAACCTCTTGTGGACATGTGATTAAGGACTGTTGACCAGAGACTGCTGCTTATCTCAGGTTTTTGTACCAACACTGCTTTCACAACACCATCTTTCTCTAGCCTGAGCCAGTAATTTATGAATTTACTTGTTCAAACTTTATTTATTTTGTAACTTTAGCCAGGTGTTTTTGTGCCTAACCCTTACGAAACCTTAACCATACCAGTGTCAGATCTGATAACAATCAAATGATGCTGGTTTTTGGATCATTTTCAAAGGCAATGACATCAAAACCATTTTTTTATTTTGGAGGGGTTTGCTGGATATTTTTCTGCACCAATAAAGGTTAAGTTTCACCAAATTGCGCCAAATGACCAGGTCAGCACACCTTACATCTTTTGCCCATTAAAGTAGAAATGCATTGTAAATTCAGACCACTTGACTTCTTGCTGGCATCCAGACCTTTGAATCCGCCCACTTCACTGAGTTGACATCTGACATAATGACATGAAGTTATTATTGTCAGACAGTGTGCTGAAACCAATAAGGAGTAATAGCAAAAATGGCGACTGCTTTAGACAAGATAGACGCTGCTATCAAAGCTGTTCTGAATGACTGTCTTCTCAATATTGCCCAGCATTGTAATTTGTTTTAATTTGCTCTGCTTTGCTCCACTCTTAAAACCCAAGCAAAACCAGTATGCTGGCATTGTCACCTTCAGCGTAGACTTAAAATAACATTAGAATCAGGCTGATATGTTGGTGTCCAGTGATTGGTCTGGTGAAGTTAAATCCTTGTTTTTCAGAAATGACATCTGATTACGGAAGCTCTCAATGAATCAGAGCGGCAAGGAGCATTCTGCCAGCTGGTTTGTCCCTTATCAGGCCTAGACTATTTCCTCCACTGCTAATGGCCAATCTAGAGCTCCATAGTTTTTTTTTGTAAACCAAGAATTTGACCATTTTTAGCAAATGGTTATTCAGTTGTATTTTTCAGAAAAGACAGATGATTAAGGAAACTCTCAATGAATCAGAGCAGCAAGGAGCATTCTACCAGCTGGTTCGTCCCTTATCAGGCCATTAAATGGTCTTTATCAGTGGTTATGCGCATGATAGATATGGTTTAGAAAGACCTGCCTCACCTACTATAGGTTCAGAGGGTCATTATTTGGCCATTAAATGGTCGTTTACACTCACTGTTAAAATAATTATAATGGGGACAAAAAAGGGAGGCACCGGATATAGTATAAAGAGCAAGAAAGTCTGTGATGTACAGGAGGGATGGGGTGGTGGGGGTGTCAACCAAACTGAGAACTTTTACCCAGCAGAGCAGAGTCCTGCGTGAAACCAGAAGTCAACGTTGACTTACTGTCAACAGAGATATTTTTTAAAGTAATATATTTTGAAATTTATTCCTAAACCTCACCACAGAGTTTTTGCACCTATGATTAACAAAAGTTAGGTATGCAAATAACCATTTACTGGGCTGATAATGACCTTCTGAACCTTACCCATATCTATGAGGCTAATAACCACAGATAACAAATAAATCAGGTAAATCAACGACCCTGAAAAACTATATACTCTGATCATTACATTACAAAAGTGGTATATGTAAGGTTATATTGTTCTGTGCTGTATGAATCTGTATGGGTATGACTGGATGTTACTTGACTCACAGCTGTGAATGACGCCAGAGGCATATTGCAAACAGCTGATGCTATCAGCCTATAAAAGCGTGACTTCAGGGCTCTGCCTGAACTAATGCTATGCTTCATATGTATTAGTCAACATTACATCTGTTTTTTAATGCTCAGGGTATACTTTATTTTTTTGTGTGCCTAGTGAAATGTAACCTCCATTGGCAGCCACTAAAAGCCTGATAATTCTTGTCCAGGGTCCTTGCTGTTTCACCTTTGTCGTTTTCACTGTGAACTGTCCAGTTTCTGTGGGCATAGAGAGAAAAAACATTTTTTTTCATCCTTGTTACTGGCAATTTGTTTTTGCCCATTATTTTTTTTTTAATATCATGTAAGGTAAAGACCTTTTTTTCTGGCCACTGTCCCTTCAGCTGCTCAGCTGTGCTAGTAAAATATCAGGCGGTTCTTAGGACAATGACAGCGGTAACAGAGTTTGAAATTTCAAGTCTGGTGGGAATTTGGGGAACCAGACTCTATTCCTCTTGGCTGTTAGTATCACTGCTGCTGACAACCCATAACTGGACAGACCAAAATGTTCTGAATCTCAAGGCTATATCGAGCAGTATTCAAACCCGAGTCAGACCCAGAATTTGATGTATTTGTTAGAGAATTTCATTTTTTTCACATTGTGACAAACTCTGTTAAGAACACTTTAGAATTATTTCAGTCATAGCAGGTTTGATTCCAGCCTTCGAACTGGCATTTGGGTTTTGTTGCCTGTCATACCCCCCCTTCTCCCCTTATTTCCAGTCTGCCTATACACTGCCATTCATCAAATGAAGGTGAAAATGCACCAAAAAAATCATTGTGTAAAGAAGTTGAATCACTGACATTATGCTTTAACTGCACTCACATAACCTTTCTGTGTGCACAATCTTCTTCAATACTATTGCAGGCAGTTCCTGTTTTCCATAATACCACCCAATGGACACTGCATGACATTTAGAATAAAAGCGATACTTACATGAATGATGACCTATAGTATTGGATTGCAGTGTTACATGTAAAGAATGTGCTCAGGGGAAATGTAAGCATTGAGTGAAACATTATATGCTCGACTCTGGTCTTGAAACGGTGTGGACTTGCCGGCTCGTTGTGTATTCCATAACGTCCCACCTGTGATTGATTACAATTGTCTGAGGCTGACCAGCTTATTAATCGATTCCACAAAACCTCAGTCCCCTGTGGATCATTTAAAAGAAAATGCTTTTTTTAACTTTTCCTGGAACGGCTGGAGAAGAGGTGCAAAGGGACTGATTGTAAATCATGTTCAAACACAACAAACTGCTGCTAAACTGTAGGTGTGACCTAGTATTTAGGCCCCTAATGCATAGACCACTATGCAGTATTGTCAGATGTAGTAATTTGTAAAGTCACTGCAGTACATTATTGTGAAAGCTTTGTTGTAAATTTGACCTATTTTCAGATTGCTATCTAAATTATTCACATGAGTAATGGAGTACTCTTTGCACTTTAACCTTAACTGTAAAATGCACTAACCACTAATCTTCTGTCAAATGGAGTTTTTTCATTGGGTTGCAAACTGCTGCTTTTTCATAATGTGAACAACTGTCATCAGACTCCCTGATGCTGCCTGGCACCACCCGTGTTTCCGTATGAAAGGCATGGTATGGAAAAAAGTACATGCTTAAAGGGAAACTAAATCTATTGTATCTTTTGAATATCAAATACTCATTCTTTCTAAAGTTGGAAGGATAGAGACTTTTCAAATCCACCCATGCAGCAACTCTCCCATTGTTGTTCCATATGTTTATATTTCACAAAAAATAAAATAAAATAAAAAGATACATTTTATTAAACTTGGGGTTTCTTGTGTGAACTCTGGAGTGTGCCACTGACCCAACACATGACTCCTGCCAAGCACAAGTCAGCTGTACAATTAGAGCGCTAGCTCCTGCTCCGTGGGTTTGATGTGTATGTTTATGTGGCAAACTGCATGGAAGAGTGATTCATTTTTAAATTAAAGAAATGTGCAACACTGTATAAAAGTGTGTGTTTACACAGTCATGTATAGATGCATGTGTGTAAAGGACAGTGCTATTTAGATCAGTCTAAACTTGGTCTTGGAAATAAAATTGTTACTGCAGGGAACTAGTTAACCAGGCATGAGTGGCTAATGTCTCCCTGTTTGGAGAAATTGATGGGACTAAAGCCCCAGAAGCTCAGCAATGCATTGCTGTGGATTAGAGTTAGCAGCAAAATGTATTTTAGCCACATAAAAAAGGCTAAATGTATGCTATATTGAGAATATTTTAACAGTTATACCTTGCCATCAGACAACCCTTTCCTTTGGTGCCACATTTTGTCAAGCATATAACTTCTGTATGCTGTGCTGCTCACTTTGTCACTCACTGTGTCACGCCAAAGGTCAGCTGTGTGCAATGCATTGCTCAGCTTCCGGGATGCTAATTTCGTCTTTTTCCCCAAAAAAGGGAACGTGCTGACAGCTATCTATTATAGGTAATACACTAACCACATACAGCCCCACCTCAAAAAAACCCGAACACCCCATTTAAAGCAAATGTTTCCCTAAATCCATACTTGCTAATGCAAACTGATGAAAAATTCAAATATTCAACCACCATCATGGGCATGTTGGAGTAGAAGTGCAGGCCAGGTGTGAAAGTAGAAAACAAGTACAACTAAGACTTCTATGTTACTTAAACTATTATAATTCTCTGTGGAGTTATGAAAAGGTTAATCAAGGTTGTTTCTGTATACAAAATGAATAATAATCATGTCAGGGTCGGTACGCCCTCTGATCTGGTATCTTTTTCCATCACACAGCTGTCTGCCACCTCCACATCCCGAGCGGCCTTCTTGCAGTGCCTCCGTTGGGGGATTTGGTGCCCCTTCCAGGAGCCAGCTGACTGGAAGGGGGAAGAAATACAGCTTGTTCTGCAAGGAGGTGCAAAGCCAAACCCTCACGGAGTCATGGTCTACAGCACAGAGATGTCTGCCAAAACTCAGAGCCCTGCACCACTCTCAGCTGCAGGCACAGCTCAGGTAGCACAATAGCACACATGTCTTTGTCGAAGGAACAGAATGTAAAGAAAGTGTTGAAAGGTGTTAAAACAAGGTGCTGTTTTCAGCACTCCCACAGATGTTTCCCTGAAGACTAAAGCTTTTGCATTACCTAAATTGTTTTTTGGGCATTATGTGGTGCATTAAGATTGTCTTTATTGGCATGTCCTCAGGTCAGATGACATCATCCATTAAAGCTCTGCATTGTAAATCATCATCACAGTTTACAGCACACTTGTAGGAGACTAATTGTCTTCAAGTCACATATTTTCAGTGACGATATCAAACATTCCAAAGGGTGCAAAAGTCGTCATCCTGTGGTGACTTCACTTTTCACACCTTAGCTGTGAATTTTCACACAGCTAAGATATTAGAAAATAACTACATGTCACCGGCACATATCTCCCTCTTCTGTCTGCTATCTCATTCATTCCAGTTGTGTTCTCCATTACACAATGTGAACTGTTAGTTCTCTAACAGCTTTTTTTTGTGTTACTGAAATGTGTGAAACTTTTTCCTCTCACGGAGGCGGAGGATACCATAACGTTTCGGCTGTCGTCCAGTCTGGAAAGGAAGGCATCGAGCCCAAAGGCGTCTCTGAGGACAAAGCAGGGGGATGTGTCACATCAGAGAAGATCACCTTCATCACCTTCACAGGGTAAATATCATCGTGTAACCCATAATGACTTTTTAAGCACATAAATTAATTACTTGGAAAGGAAAAGGGGCACGCTAATATGAAGAGTTTTCCTCCAAGGTGGATTTGAGAGGCTCTTTACTGCTGAAAAAGAACCCACAGTTTTGTTTCTCTTTCTTCTTTATTGGAACGGAAAGTGTGTGGTCTGTTTCTGCAAATTGTTTTCTGGGCACACCTCAGGTGTGCGGCAACACCCAGGTGTAATCAGCCAAAGTTCTAAGCAACAAGCACAGAAACAGCCTGTCCTCTGCATGTGATGCAGCCCCCACCTCTGCAGTGTTATCTCAATTGCACCACCTGCTCTCTGCATGATTAGCACGCTTCATGATTGAGGTCTGAAGGGAATAAAGGGATAAACTCAAAGTGCTTGGAGAAGACTTTGGCAGTCCATTAGGGCCTCTTGATCTTGAACAAGACTGACTTTGTGTCTTCATGCTCGTGTCTGCTCTGAGAGGGGAACTTTGGCCTGTACGTAGACAACAGATTCACACATCTTATTGTCACTCTTTAGATACTGAATAAATTGGGCTTTTAAAGGTGAATTGTGATAGTGTTATTTATTTTTAGTCAGTGATACCTAGTACCTGTGCCAAAATGATTCAGTATCCTATTCAAGTCTTTGACAGTATGAATGGTAATGTTGGCCTGTCAGTCAGTCCACTGCTTTAGTCTGGACTGGAATACCTGAATTGCCAGGAATTTTGTGTCATGGTGTCCATAGGGCGAATCCCAATAACTTTGGAAACCCTTCAGCTTTTCTTGTGGCACCACCAGCATATCAGATTTTTAATTTATCCAATGAAATATCCCTACATCTACAAAACAAACTGCCAACAGTCATGGCTCCCCGAGGATGAATCCTATTCAATTACTCCCTAGCTTTTTCTCTTGCACCCCCAAGTTGATATTTATGTTTTGTATTGTAATGTGCCAATAGGATTGCTAAAAATTGTGGTATACTAGTTCATGCCCCCCTCCAAATACTCATTTTCGTGATACCCAGATATTTGTTACAGCACTATTATCTGATAGAAAAATTTCCCATTTTCTATGTTGTATCAGTATTTGTCCAATACTTAGTTTAAAGACGACATACACTCAAAGCTGTTAGTCTGGAACATTGTTGCATGGCATGTGTTTTTTGTAATATGATGTTTTCATGAGAAATCATAGGAATGATGGCTGACATTAGAAAAAAATAAAGTTGTAATAAACCTATAAATATATTTATATTAAAAAGAAACCTGAATTATCCTTTTAAGGTGATGCAATAGGACTAACACATGGAGTTAGGCCTCAGTCCATAGCTCATTATTTTCCTATTTCTTATTTTAATTTCTTCATTTCTTAATTATTTCTTGCTCTTTGTTTGCTAATTCAGTTTCTTCCTCTTCATGAAAAGCAAATATTAAAGCATGTAAAGTACTATTTGTACTTAAATAATATAATGTCACTAAAACACTAGCAGCAAATATTTTCTAGTTTGAACATGGGCATTTATTCTTAACCTTAGGAATTCTCTCCCATTTACAGCCTTCACTTAGATGTTCACATTTATTCACCAATCCACACTTACGTCACGATACAATATTATTGCGATTTTAAACTTTTTGTGCTTTGCCGATTATTGCAATAACATGTATTTGATTTATTTCCTTTTCAACTGCAAATTATATCCCCAAAGGAAAACTTTGTCAAAATCTGTTTTATCTTATAAGATAGGGTCTGTTTTCTAGTCTGTTCATCTTACTTTAATCATTTTTTATTGCAGCAAAATGTATCAAGTTGACTGAAAAGAAATTATTTTATTTTTCTAGTAGGCTGCCAAAAGTTGAATTTGTGTCTAAAAGTATTGATACTTGAAGTCCCTGCATCGATATAATATTACCATGCAAAATATTGCCATACTGTGCTGTTTTACTTTTTTCTCCCCAACCCCTGTAAACCACCTTTTGATCCAGTGGTTAACTGCAGTGAGATTTTGGCCATTTAACTTTTTGTGTGATTACTTATCCATGTTTTGGCATACAGTAGAAACCACTTGTACTTGTGGGTTGTAATCCCACAAAGAAAGGCCAGTGTTCCCTCAAGCTTAAAGAGGTCTGCGCAGAATCTTGTTGAAGTATTTGGAATGAAAAGGAAGCCTGGAAATACAGATTCAAGAGGGTTTTGTGTTTTCACCATCCAGCTGAAGTCCTAATCCTGCTTTGTAAGACAAACCCTGGTTCTCCTGAGTGTGAATATGTACAATCATACCGGCTTGAAGTATTGATTGTATTTCAGAGTGTGATTTCCCACTGTTTTGCTGTCCTTTATAACCAACTTTGATTCTCAGAATTTTCCAAACCTGCATGCACTTTGTTTTGTTGTGGAGGAAAATCAGAAAGTTTCTGAAAAAAACTTTCTAGGGCTCAATTACAAGAATCCCAGTGACAATGACATATTGTTTATCCATACAAGTGGGATCATTGTTGCAGAGCAGCTTCAGTGTGCATTTAAAATACATTTTTGTCAGCACACATATTGGCTGTTCTTTGCTTTCTATAAGTGCAGTGATTAAGAATGTGAAAATAAACCTGAACCAAGTCCCTGTTTTTTTCCCTTCAGATTTAAGGTTGTTATCAGCGTATGCTGCTGAATTTTTCCAACAGAGGCATTTTTATTCCGTCGCTCCCAATTAAGCATGACCGTTCCACGATATCCTTCCAAAAATAACTCCTGAACCCGGAGCTTTAAAGAGGCCTCCCACTGAAACAAAGTTCTGATTAAATATTCCACATACTGCTCACAGCCAAAGATAAATGATGTGCCACTGTCTGCATCTCTAACTGAAACCCAAACTGCTGATTTGCTCTGTGTCTGTCAGTGAATTGATTAAAAGTGTAGTAAACACTACACACAGCCACTCAATCCCTGTGACAGCACAGAGAACTTGAGTGGACCCCGGTCGTATACTCGATGATTTCCCCACTAATGATGCTGTTAACTTATCTTGGGAGAGAAGAATAGCGTTGATCAGGGCCTACTTCATGGGCGTGTAGAGAAAGCTTTTGGAAAAGTCTATTAATGACATTTTAATCAGTGTTCAAGTGTCCTCAGAGGATCGCCCAAGAAGCCTGAATGATTTGGGCTAGTGTTCAAAAGAGAATGATATCATGAATCTCTGTCATTCTTTGATTTCAGAGCTTTAATCATCCTTGACTTTGTTTTTGTTTTTTTTTTTGTTTTTGTGTGTGCATGTGTTTGTGTGGAGGGGCACACAGACATTCCAGTATGTGTGCTGCTTTCCATTGCAGATAGCTTATTTAGATAATATGAAATTCATAGCCAGATGGTTGAAGGAATTGGCAATATATCAACATTATATCAATGTAATGATATGAGACAAATATCACAAGTGTTGTCTTTTCCTGGTTTTAAATGCTGCATTTCAATCAAATGATGTAATTTTCTGAACTTACAAAACTGTTCTAGCTGTTCCATTACTTGTTTTAACCCACCTTATTGGTCGGTCGGTTGGTCCGTCCATCTGTCCATCCTTCTGTCCTACTTTCAGTTTTTATATCGGGGTATACCTTGAAACAGGTATCTTGCTGCACCTTAGTCTGAAATATATAATTTGTGTATTTGATGCATGTATATTTATTAATTTGCAAAGATCACTGAGCTTCACAACCTCTGAATCAGCCATTGGATAGAAAATAAAAAACAAGCCACCCGTAACCTCTTATATGAGGCAAACTTATCCAACAGGTGGATCAGGCGAAAGAGCAGGAGTTCAAAAGGCAGGCTGAGGGTCATAACAGCTAAAACTCAGGCAGGCAGAGAAAATGCCTGGAACTAAAATCAAAAATCAAGTGTTGCAGCAAAATTGCTAGTCCTCCCATTGACTTCAATGTGCATGTAGGTAGTACGTCTAAAGGATGCATGAAAAAAACCCCACAGAGGCCTGCAGTGATAGTTGAAACAGAATCAGCTTTTGGAGAAACGCAACCTGATGTCACACTGCAATGAGCAGTCATGTAACCGGCTATCAGGTCGAAAGATGCCTGTGGACCATGGAAACAAGTTATACAGTTTCTTTATTTCATTATATATTATAGTGATTAAAAGAACCAGTGTGTGTTTGCATGTGTGTCTTTTCTGGCAGTAAAGATACTACAATAACAGTAATAAAATGGAATTTTACAGATCTTTTCAGCAACCATAAAGAAACTTATTAAAGACAAATACACGGTCACTGGGATGGTGAAATTGGCTTTCTATAGGTAGTCTACAACCTTCCCTCCCTCACAAATGGGCCATCTCACACTGCTGCACAACCCTGCGGCTAATCAATGGCAATGCCTGATTTGGTATGAATGCAGCCTGAGGCAGAAGGACAGTAGATGATGTGGCGGGGAATAAATGGAAGTGGGGAGGTATATACGCCAGTGGACTGATGGGGAAGTGAGAACAGGTGTGCGGGTGGGCAGGGGAGGTCAGATGGTGGTGAATGGATGGAACAAAGGATCTGAACAGGAGAGTTAATGCATGGTGAAGACACAAGGAAACCTCTAAGTTAATCATGATGGACGTCAACACAAGGGTGGGAAATCTTGTCAGGTCCATACATTTTCATTAATCTACAGTTTAGCAACAGAATCCCTGTTTACATGGCCATCTCACATCATTCACGGCTTCTAATGATCAACTGAGAGGGGTAAAATATGGAGGCAATCTTGCTGTTTTGACACAGATGCTCATTAATGAATGTTAATGATGCATCATCTTTGCATATTTAAATGCATTCTTTCTCAATCTGCGGTGTCTTAGGTGCTTGTATCCGCCTCTTGTACATCTGCTAGTTCGCTCAGCTGTCAGGCAGGCCGCTCATTGATCACAAATAAACGGCCAACTGCACTTCAGTCCAGCTAATGAGGTGAAACACATTTACCAGCGGAGATGTAAGGTCTATACAGTGAGCAAGGCACCAATTTCACTTTGTTGTTTAAGCGCGGATGTATACCTGGTCGAATTACACGGAGGGGGCGTGAACAAGGCGGAAGCTGGTCTGCCTGAGTGACTGGAGTGATTGGCTCAAACCGTGTCACAAAGCTGCTGACTGTTAATGGTCTTCTTCATGACCTCTAATGTAGGCCCACAGTTCAGTTAGGGTCATGTTATCAGAGGCTGCGCCCTCTGCTGTTCATTCCAGTTAGCAGGAAAAAGCTTTTTCCACGTGGAGACAGAACCTGTGTTCCTAAATGTCTGTGTTTAACAACACAAAAAAAAGTTAAACACCAAAGTAAATCTTATGGAACATTATTTTTCTTTACCAAATATTATAGTTGAACAGCTTTCTCAAGCATTTTGTGATGCATTTTCATCATTTAGATAGATAGATATTATTTTGAATGTCTTTGGCAAAATTCAAATCTATAATTTTAATCTAGATTAATTTAGATTAACTACAGGATTGCAGTGAGATTAATCTAGATTAAAAAAATTAATCTATGCCCAGCACTAATATATATACACATTTATTTAACACATTTCAGGTGATTTTCTTGGTTTTTTTTTTAACAGTTTCTTGCTTATTTTTTGGTCATTTCTTCTTTTGTTGCTCTCTGCCTTCTTCTCATGTTTTCGATAGAAATGAAGCCAGTTTGCTCAGGTTTCAACGGGTTAAAAGTCTGACTACACTATATAATTAACAGTGCTGGCCGGTACACAGAGCATAAGGAAGACATGTTGATGATTGAGCTTGTTAAAAATTGAACTGGTGTTGTTTGTACATGGCGAGGTGATGCACAATACATGAAAGGGATAACTGCTAAACTTATTTCATGCGTACGCTTAGTTTACGCTTTAAAAGGCGGATGTACTGTTCGTTTTTTGTCTTAATCTACTTTTGTTTTGCTTTTGTTTTCCAGCTCAAAAACATATTCCACCAGCTTCTCCTCCAGAATCTCCTCAAGGCCCCGGGGTAAGATACCTTGTCACCTACACAGCTTAAAGTACTGACTAAACCCTAAGTGCTAAAACAGCTAGTGCTGTGACAAAAAGGTGTGTGATGTTTCTTTTTTTCCCCCACTGAATCCAAGTCTACACAGCAAGCATTTTTGCTGCTTTGGTTAAAAAATTCTCTCCTGCAATCAGTCTGTCCATGCAGGATAACCTGTGCTAATCACCTGTCACTTAAAACTGTATTATGGGATTTTCATTTGCTTTTTTGGCCACTTAGAGCAGCGGAACAAGCTGAAAATAAAACAACTGACATATTACCATCTCATGAAGTTACGGCTGACAAATAGTCTAGACAAGTAGTCTATTTACACATCCACCAGACAAGATTAACAGTCATTTAGAACTGTGTTCCTGTCCTATTAATATAGTGTTCCCTCTCCTTTCCTCTGTTTCGGTCTATTTGACTAGCTGCTAAATGTCTGGCTTTCTTCTAAAGCAAGTCACTAACATTGTCTGTCTGCTGTCTAAGGTGTTCTTGAGATATTGTGCTCACAAAAATAAGACGGATGAGGTCACAGGGACCTTGACCTTTGACCTATGACTACAAAAATCAAATCAGTTCATCATTTAGTCCGAGTGAATGTTTGTGTCAAATTTGAACAAATTCCCTCAAGGCGTTCACAAGAATGTGCACATACTGTGAAACCATGATATTTTCAGACAGTTATTGTACCGTGAACATGTAATACAGTTGCAGCCCTGTTTTGTATGGTATTTGACATATTATGATGACATTTCATCTACTAAATAATGAAATAATAATAGTGATAAAATTGCTTTATGTATTGATAATACATAATTAGCTTCCTCAGTGGTGGCCTACTTTACAGCTGTTTTTTACTGTATATCTGCATGTAAAAGCAAGAATCAAATTTCACTTGCTCAGTAGAATTGCATTTTGATCCTTTCAGTATGATTCCTATGTGATAATGTATTCAGAGCAGATTTAGACCAGCTTTAGACTCTTTACACATGACACTGTGAAGTTGCAAATGTCTTGCCTCTTGTTCAGGTGTTAATTAAAAACGTAAATAGTAAACAGTGTGACATAGGTATCTGGAAAAAAAAGTTCTAGTGCAGTTGTTTCACAAAATAGACTTCATTTCACGCTGCTGATGTGCTGTTGAATGCTCAAAACTGTTATATACAAAGATCAGTAATTGAAAGAAAAGACATGAATGCTGCATGCTCAAAGTAGTATTGTTGTTCTTGACCCCGATCATGGCGCAGTGATGAAATGTGTCTTTTCTCTCACTTTTCTGCTGAGTGAAGAGACATTATTAAAGTGTGCAAACGTTACCTGGCTCTTGTCTGTACTCAGCGATATGAATGGATCCAGTTAGCAGCTGACCTGGAGTGATTCCTGGCTGGATGACAGGATCAGGAAGCCCCTCTAGCAGTTCCCTCCACACAGATACAGCTACCCTTCCATGCCATTTAGACAAAGCTCATAAATCTTGACTAACCTGCAGTCATGCTGTGTCTGGTTTGTCGACAGGAATTGCAGGTCAAGCATGTATGCGTTTTTTAAAAAATGTCATGAAAAATGCATTATCTGTCCCAGATCTCTCAGCAATAACGTAATCAGGAAGCATAATTGGCATTGTTTAATCTTTTGACTCACCTGAGTGAGATTCTAGAAAGGTTGGGTCTATTAAAACATCGTGCAGCCAGAGTTTTACTGATTATGTATGCCGTTGGCTTGGCAAGGGAGGAATGGAAGTGTGTGGGTATGCGTCTGAAAATGTTATTCTTGGTGAAAGACAACAAGATATCTGTGTGTGTCTATCAAGGAGTGGTTAAATCAGCACAGAAACCTGGGAAATAGGAGACATAGTGATGATGATAATAACGCCTATTTGCATTAAGTCAGATTAAATGTCACATTAGCATCAGTGTATGTTAGAGGCGTCCCGCAGGCAACTGATATAGCACTGATCAATTCTACAATAACTATGTCATAAATTTAACTGCACCATAACCATCCACCCGTTGTATCTGAGGTGGGCGACATTGACTGACTCACATCCTTTTCTTAAAAATAAAAAAAATTCCCGGCATCAACCATATGTACCAACAGTGTGTGTTGCTGTGTGTGTATTTGATATGTCTGTTCATCCTGACTGAGCTAAGCTACCGTTACCATCATCCTTCAGCCTGAGCGGAGATGCCAGTGGAGTCTGGGAGTTGTGATGGATGCTGTTCTCTCAGTATGAGGGCAGGGACACATACACACACACACACACACACACACACACACACACACACACACACACAGACTAATATTGTGCCACAGAGCAGAGGAGGAGAGAGATCAGGTCTGTTTCAGTGTCAGCTCTTGGGGCCAAAATGAGCCGCGGTCTGTATCGTCAAACCAACAGGGACCGGGAGCTGTGGGAGCGCAGCACCCATGAACTCTACAAATCGACCCTTATTTTGATTAAACAGTGAAGGCGGTGAAAGCCTGTAAGTGGGCAGCTCCCAGTGGTTAACAAGAGACGACTGTGGTCATACTGGGCAGCCCTTTGGGGATGACATTAGAAAATGATGGTGCTTAGTGGGGTGTACCACTGGGCATGTACAGTCTTTTTTTATCTCTCAATTCCCAAAACATCTGGTCTATCAAACAGGCAGAATGAATGTGAAAGGAAAATATGTTATTTCCAATGTGTGTTTTTGTTCGAATGACTCTCAGAGTCTTTCCACCACCAATTAGTAGATGTTTATAGAAAATATTTTCAAGGTTTAAGGGTCACCTTTCAACCACATTTTCCCAAAAGGAGCAAGCAATTAAATTTGCACCCAAGGTGAAGCACAAATTATAAGGAGGAAAAAAAAATATTTAAAGCATGAATATTGCAAAAACAGTGGCCACAAGTAGCAATTACAGCATAATAGCTCACACAATTCAAAGACATCATCATTAGGCAACCTTACTGAGAGTAACTGGAGTGGAACCATAAGCAAATGAAATCTGGAAACGGACTTATTTTGTTACTTTCATGGTAGTTCCTATTGAAAGTTTTCTCACATTAGCTACCATAAGCCACTGGTCATACCAGATGGATTATGACTGTAGGTATTAAATTGAGGGTGGGTTTATAAAGCTATTTTTTCTTATAAAGGCCAAGTGTTTAGGATTAAGGAGGATATATTGGCCGAAATGGAATATAATATAATAACTGTTTGCTATTTAATCATCGGAAAATAAGAATTTGGGTGTATTTGTATTTGCTTCCTTAGAATGAGCTATTTATATACAGAGCAGGTTGTTGTTTATGGAGATTGCCATGTTCACCCTCATATTTCTACAATAGCCTAGAAGGGACCAACCAACTACGGCTTCAAACAGGGCCACTCATGTTTCGTTTTGGTGTTTTGAGTTTCTGGTTTCGTGTTTCACATTTTGCGTTTTTGTGTTGGCCACCGTAGTTATCAGCTCATCAACGACATGCAGCTTTGGAAAACTACTACATTGTAACTTCAAACTGCATCATTTAGTGTTTGTGGATAATTCGGCTCATGATAAAAACCTCGTGAACATCTGGATCTTATGTTATCATAGAAAAAAGGGGAGCACAACTTAGCATGTGGTGGGCCAGCCACCCATTTCAGATGCCAGATATACACTGACATACACTGATTTATAACATGAAACTGCTTTATTCAAATCACTAATCACTTATTTAAATCACTGGGTCCATTTGTTTTGGGGAGGGAGTGATGTCTGCGAATAATTCTTCCCCGGGAAGAACCTCCTGAACAATGAATCATGAAACCTAACTGGGACAAATTTCATCTGGTTGCAATCTGCAATCCTCATCATGAGATGCCACTATATCCCCTGTCTTACACATTTTAATTCTTTATTAAAAAGTTAACCCTTGATTTCTTTCAAAAACATGGAAAGCAGGCAACAAGCAGCTAAAAAGAAAACAAAGACCCCAAAATAAGCAAGAAAAAAAATTTACCTGAAACAAAAGAAAACAAAAACAAAAAAAGGAATTAAAAGAAAAACAAACAAACATGAAATGACCTGAACTATGTGCTAAAATAAAATAAAAACAATACATAAAAATAACTATTATTTCTGATAATTTATAAACAGTTTTCTTGTTATTTTACCCTTAGTTTTTTGATAATGTTCAAATGATTTTCTCTCTCTTTCTCTCTCTTTTGTAGCTAATTTTCCAGTCATTTTCTTGTTAACTTTTACTTATTTTTTCGCAGTTTGTCTGGCATTTTGCGTCAAATTGCTGATTGCCTTTTTTCCCATGTTTCTGAAAGAAATCAAACCGATTTGCTCATGATTCAAAGGTTTAAAAGCCTGGGAAAGGTATCTGAACTCAGCACATGGAATCTAATCTCAATCCAAGTTTCAAAGGCTTCAATGGTCTCGCATTTAGACTGCACTTTTTTGCTTTATTTTTAATTTGAACATGATGTAATCCATTTGATATATGTGAAATATGAAAGAGTTCTTTTTAGCCTCAGATAGCTCAGTGTTTTGGTTTTCCTGCCTGTAAATACTACTGTCAAACATCTAATGTCCAAAAACAGCAAAAAAAATAAAATAAAATAAGTAAATTAATTCAATTAAATTCAATTTGCTTTATTGGCATGAATGTTTATAAATAAAGTTATTAAGCAAGTAAGTGAAATGGTGACTATCTGGTGAAGTGAGTTAAATACTCAGCAGCTAAAAAGTCAGGAATTGGTGGAAACCATAACAAAGCAAAGAAAAAATAAGAGTCAAAATATGAATTACATTTGTTAGTTATCTCATGAAATAAATGCTAATGTTCCTGTTTGTCTGCTGAATGTGTAAATAGACAAAGATTAGCTAACATGCAGTAAGGAGTTGCAGATGTTTCCAAATTGTTCCAATGCTTTCAAGTGGCCAAAAAATTGCCAACAGCTGCTTTAAGTTTACAGCAAATGTATCTGATAATAAAATCGTCGATAATAAACTCATATTTAGGAAATAAGGGTGTAAAACAGCACTCATTAGTGCCCTGGCTGCTCACTGTGCACAGCATAGACATGTATCTGATGGCTATCCAGGATTCTGCATAAAGAATGGAGACCGAAAACACTGTGTGAAGACATGCCACTGCTGCTGGCAGTCACCGTGCAATTCATCACGACTCCAGTGTTGCTGCAAAATTCACAAATAGTCTCTGTGTCTCTCCCTGTCTCTCTGTCTTCTCCCCTTTTAAAGATACTGTTATAAAAATACACTTGTTCCAATCCTAAAATGATTTTGCCTGTTCAAGAAAAAAAAAGAAGAATTCTCTGCTCTTCAACATGACTGTCAAGCGCTGATTAATCAATGGCATCCTTCTCTGAAATGGCTCTGTAAACACGCCGTGCGCTCCGGCTCTGTCTGTAGGCATTGTTGGATCTGACAACTTTCTCTTGCTTGCATAAATTATTGATCCTTGACACTCTCGGTTTGCCGCTGTGCAGAATGCTAAGGATCTTGTGGTATTTATAGCCAACATTTGGGAGAGCAGCTGAGTTTGTTTGCCCGTGTTGATGATGATTCCTCGCATCGGGCTGCGGTCATGTTTCAGGGTCGTGCTCGTGTTCTGTCGACCCAGGTGGTCTTGTAGTCCGTGGGCCGGAGGTGAGGCCGTGTTTCAGTTTGTTGCTGGCAGAGGGCTTTTTGGCAGCTGGCACTGACTCAGTCAGACCTCATTTTTACAGCTCTCGTTTGTGCAGAGGTACTTCATGCCTTGTATCAAATGTATTCTCAAAAGAATAGGATTAAAGATTCCTGGCATTTTTTATTGTGTGATTCTATTTTAGCAGTCTAGCCTTTATTGCTGTGCGTGAATCCCTCTGTATAAACTCTAGAAAGTAAAGGGGTGAATATCAGAATCATGTTGTGGAAACTCATGCTATAAAGTAAATGGTAAGTGATGTAGATATTTCAGCAATACATTTAATTTAAAAAAAAAAAATTTTTTTAGCATGAATATTTATCACAGTTTACAATGATTGTTGTTCATGCTGGTGTTTTTCATATGACAGCTCAACCCCTTACTGCTACCTCAGTGATTTTTTTGGGAGGAAAGTACCTCAAGTTAGTTTGCTGCTTTACATTCATTAGCTGTAAATCAGATGCAACTACATATTATGCATAGTTTTGCCAGCATGTGGGTTTTGTAGTCTAGTTTTGGAAAATCTGAATGGAAACCATTGTATTGCTTTTGAGAGCTGGCTGATCATTTTGTGCGGTTCAAGATGAGGAGGTGTAATTGCACCTCTGTTTGTGTAATTTGAAACTTAAAATAACCAGCTCATTTTGATAACCAGTCACAAAACATTAAGAGGGACATAATTACTTTTCTGCAATGTACCTTTTAATTTGTGGAATTGGAAACATTAGTAGAAGTGATTTCTATGCCAAATGGATTCACATTATTACCTGTTAACAATCATCCATCCTACAAACCTTAGTGAGGATGATATGTGTTTTTTGGAGGTTTTGGAGTGAATTTTAGGTAATACTAGTAAAGCCAGTATGCGTAATATATAGAAAAGTTCATACTTGAATAAGAATAAGCAGAATGTTCACTTGTTATAGATATGGCTGTGTCTCAAGTTTCCAGCAGATCATTGCTTACTTAGTATCATTATGGTAGTGGGAAACAACAGAACGAAGTGAAAGTTCCAGAAGTCAAATTGTTATTCTCAGCGAAGAGAGGCTTTCTCAAAATTAAATTATGGCTAGACTAAAGGTTTCTAAGGGACCAATGAATGGAACCTTAAACACTTGCAAGAACTACTTGACTGGCTGTGGCTCAGGAAGTAGAGCGGGTCGTCCAATAATCGAAAGATCGGTGTCATGATCCATGGCTCTGTCAGTCCTCCGTGGGTATATCCTGATACCTGATACTGGCTGTGAGTGCATGTGAGTGGTTAACTGAGTAGCAAGTGGTACCTTGTATGGTAGCCTGGCCACAAGTGTATGTGTTTAAATGGGTGAATGAGGTGTTCATGGGCTTTTCTTCACAATCACCTGACCTTAGCCCCACTGAACATTTATGGGGGCACTTGAAGACTGATAAAGCCAAGCACTCTGAGGCATCACAAAAAGGTCTTTGTTAAATCATGCTGCAGTAACATTGGTCATCAAACCTGTAGAGTCCATGCCAGCGCGAGTGAATTGCAAGATTTTCTGCAAATCATTTACATTTTTTAAAGATTCAACTTTTCACTCAAGTTTTTATATTGCTGGTGTCATCGTTTGTATTGGAAAAAAATAATGTTGCCTTTGAAAGAAATGAAAAGTAAAATGATCTTGTTCAGTGGTATATATATATATATGTACTATATACTGTATATATTTATATAGTATATATCTGTACACAACCACTAAGCACACTGCCACAAAGTCACCATCCATTACATTACACAGAAACAGAAAGAACAAAAAAAGCAAAAAAAGACACAAAAAACTCTCACTAGATATTCATCCATATACATACACATGTGTATATGAGCACAAAAACACACACACACACACACACACATATATATATGTATATATGTATGTGTGTGTGTGTGTGTGTGTGTGTGTGTGTGTGTGTGTGTGTATATATACACATATTCATGCACAATATATCAACATCCACATATTAGGATTAATTCAACATTCAACAGTCAATCAACCTTTTCTTGTTTTGGCCATAATGGAGCCGAATGATTAATATTGAAATAGAAATTTGGAAAAGTGTCATTTTCATAACTCACATAATTAACAGTGCCTTAACAAGCTGTAGCAAGTGACAGTTGATTTCATCTGCTATAATGGTGACTGTCAGCAGCAAATTTACTGAGCTGTAGTTAATTAACATTGAATCTGAGAGTTGGCGACATCTAAAAACTATGGCTTTCCATGGTTAATATGCATGCCAGTGTCACTGAGGAAAAAAACCTTGATGTGTGAAGAATAATTAGGCGTGGGCTGTGTCTTTGTGTTCAGAAAAGACCAACGGACGATGTTTGTTTTGCTTGTTCCAAAACGTAACTCCTTACATTCCCTCCAGGCTACAAATATACAAAAATAATCATAATTTAATTCACAACATTGGTCAGAAATATCTGATATTGCCCTCAAATTTTTGAGCGCTTATCAAAACATATTTCTGCATAATCTAGTATCAGCATATTTTAATTAAATCCGTCAATGTCAAAAATGTTTAATTGTTGCTTCCCATATTTCTATTTTCTGTTTGCTCCGCTTGTATTTATTTTCTTTACTGTCTTATCATTCATTAGAGTTTAATCCCACTGCACTTCATATCTTTGTTAAAGCATTTCACTCTGTCCGCCTCACCTTTCACTCTCTCTCGTCACGCTCACATGCAATTATCACTCAAATTTACTCGCATCCAACCCTGATAGTTTCCACTTCGACTCGATAATCTTCCTTTTTAATGCATCTCTAATATTTCTCTTTTTTTGTGTGCTTTACCATTCCACCTCTTGCTCTCAATATTTCATTCTAGTGATCTCTCAGTCTTTTTCTCTGGATCTCCTTCTCCTGTTCAAACCACACATGCCTCTCACTTTCTTTCTTTAATGGTGAGCTTGACTCCATGTCACTATATTTCCTCCTCACATACACACTTACTGACCATCAGGAAGCAGCCACATGAACATTCATGAAGGTCTTTGTCAAACACACATAAAAAAAACCATCACACAGAAAGGGTAAAATATACTTTACATGTAGACACATATAATGCCTTACACACACACACACATGCAGGTACCATGAAGCTGGATAGCGAACAGATGATCTGCTTGGCTGTCAGGGCAAACAAGCTGAGTTCAGAACATTGGCAGCCACAGCAATGCCACTACTAATTGCCTCTGCGTATTCTCTGGGTGTGTGTTCATTTGTGTGTGCGTGTGTGAGAGAGAGATCCTCGCATGCAGAGTGAGTGTGCTGTCTTTCACACCCTCTGTGTGCAGGACATGGTGACTCAATGTTAGATCACATGCATGCGTGTGTGTGTGTGTGTGTGTGTGTGTGTGTCTGTAGAATGTGATATGGCTTTGGAATACCAGTGAGGACTGACTTGTGACAACCCACTGGTCTTGACATTTTGGGACATTCTGACCAATCCTAACAGCCAAAACAGCTCATTTTAGGGTTACGCCTACACCTAGTAAGTGAGCAGTTTCTAATGAAAGATATCAACTTTGAAATCATGTGCAAGCTAAGCCACTTTAAAATCTCTATTTCAGTTTTTTTTAAAATGAACTTAAAACTATCTTGTCAGGATGTGAACACTCAAAAAAAAAAAAAAAAAGAAAAGGTGGCTGTAAAAAATTCCTTGACGTTCAACAGCAGCTGTTTAGCTTGAAATTATTCAGTTAAGATGAATTCTAATACAGCCCAACAATACTAGATTTAATAAGTCCTGTAATCCCACAGGGGATGGGCCAAATGTTTGGCATAACACAAAAATTAAAAATACTAAACTAATCTTAAAGATTAAATGCATATATTGATATTTAAAGTTTAAATATTCAACAGATATCTTCCTTTCAACATAAATAGCATAAACAAACATTTTTGATACGGTGACGCAGATCTGCCGAAGGGTCTGTCATTACAAGCTCAAGCTGTGCAGCCACACATTGCTCAAACCCACAGAGCATTACTTTTTATTTCTAGTGAACAACCCATGTTTCCGAGCAGACCAGATTTTCAGGGTGATTTTGGGGTAAATGTACACGAAATGATTCCCTAGATATCGAGAATATTTCCATTTGATGAAACGGTGCAGTCATCAAAAACATGCAGTCTGCTGTTTGAATATTTCACTCAGTGTAAACATCATATATCTTCAATGGGGATTTGGAGCAAGCTGATACAGAATATAAACGATGCTGTCAGACAGTGTGGAATACGAGGATTTCCAACATTAAAGCCACTTGAAGGAATACTTCACCCCCGAAGCGATCATTTGTATATCAAGTTTTACGCTGACTTCATGAAGACATTTTTTTATCTTGCATGCCTCTTGCACGCAGTTTAATAATACAAAAACTGTAAAAGGAATTGATAAATTGTAAGTAAATGGGAACCGCATTTCAACAACAGCAAAACTATATTAAAACATCTGTTTACAAACTCTCACACAGCTCATGCAGCACAATCCAAGTCTTATTTATCTAATAGTGTGTTCAGTACTTCCCCAAAACATGCTTTTTTTACTTAAACCCTACTGTTAAAAAACAAGAAGTGCACCTGGGTGACTTAAAAGCACACACTTGCCCAGGTGAGCTACTTGTATGAAATGTTTTAAATAGCAAGGTAAGGCAAAATTACATGTGTTTTTACTGAGTACTGAGCATACAACTGGATAGATGAGACTTAAATTACACTGCATTAGAGTTTGTGAAGTGATGTTTTGATACTGTTTAGCTGTTTTTAAATATGGACCCCTATGACTTCAATTCATCAAGAATTTTCTCAGTTTCAGGATTGTTCATTCACTTTTGAGGCTGGTGAGAAAAGCAGCGTTTTCCTCATGAATTCAGTGTCACACAGGGTGAGTAACTGATAAATGGTCATTTCGGGATTGAAGTAGTCCTTTAAGTAGTTTTAATGTTGGAAAAATCATCTTACTACACTGTCTGACAGCATGGTATATATTCTGTACCAGCTTGTTCCCAATTCCCATTGAAGATCTATGATGTTTACACTGAGTGAAATATATAACAGCATGTTTTTGATGACTGCAACATTCCATCAAACAGAAATATTATACTTATCTTGGGAGTCATTCTATGCACATTCACCCCAAAATCACTCTGAAAATCGGGTCTGCTTGGAAGACCATTGTAGTATGTGTTTAGTAATTGACATAAATGGTCATTTTGTGGGTGAAATATTACTTCAAAGGGAACAGTTTTCCCTTTTTTCAAATTCATATATATATTATTCTTATAGTCTTATACAGTAAAAATATATTATTGAAAATGAGGAACTCAACTCAGGAATAAAAACACTAGAGTACTAAAACTCAAACTTGTGATGTTATGGGCTGGAACTGCTCCATAGACAATGCATTGGGAAAGAGATGACACTGAAAGCACCCAGGGAAATATTCTGATTATGAGTTCATTTTCTGTTTCAAATATGGGAACTCGCCAATATAATGAAGCTAATTTGGGTATAAAAAAGAAAACAAACATTCAGTGGGTCTTCAAAATCAGGTTTTGAATCACTGTTTATCAAACAGCTTCAGCCAAGTTTGAGACTCACATGTTCACAAATATTAATTGAACTTTCGGAAATAACCTATTGGAATTCGTGATTTAGATAGAAATCCCCCCTAAAATGGAAATATAAAGGGACCATGGACGTTTAATGTAGATGTAAAATAGTATAGACGTGATTAGTTGTCTTTATCCCTTGCCACATCTACCTACGCTGCTGAGAACAGGATAACACTTGTTGCTATGGATACCACTGTCACCAGTGCATCCTTTGCCATTAAACAACATATCAGAGTTACCTCAGCTCGAAGCAGGTCATATATAGTATTTGTCTCTGGTGTTTCTTCAGCTGACAGCCACAGCATAGTCACACTCTGAATATTTCCTTCGTGCTCCATACATTTAGTGTTTCATCGTGACATGTGTCACAGTAGCACACTGAGTCTGCACAGTGTGACTATTTGTTTGATATGGAAGAAGAGGTTTGGAGTGAATGGAAATATCTGTTTGATCTATTTTAAGGCCCAAGGGAATTAATGTAAACCAATGTAATGTTCTCACAAGCATAGCAGAGTCAGTGAGTGCATATGTGTTTGATAGTTTGCTGTGAGCATTTTCTTTTTTACTGCTCAATATGGTTCAATACAGTATTTTATTGTCTCCATGAGAGCCACTTGTTTTGACCATTACCGATTCAACAGCACTCACAGACTGTTAGATGAGGCCAACTCAAAGACACATTTAAGTTATTGAGGAGTTTAAGCCCCAAGAAGTCCAATAATACAATGATACTGTTTTTGTTGTTGTTGTTGTTTTTTTAACATTGTAGCATTCAATGTTACTTAAGATGAACTTTGATTAGCCCAAATTTAAATCGATTGATTTAATATTTAAAACAACACTGATCATGCCATCTTTTGCTAAAATTACACCATTTGTCATAGCAAGAAACTGTAAAAGCGGAAATGGTCAATGGAATTTCTGACTTCCTTTAACAAATCGTGTGCAATCAACGCTTCCGTCAGGAAAGATAGCTAAATCTGTCACTTCATTCCATGTCTTATTAAACAATTCTCCCGAAATAAGTATCGTAAGCCATACCCCTCAACTCAGATTCCCATAATCAAAAGGACAACGTAATTTTCCTTCAAAGGATGTCTGGGCTCACACTTAAGGACAGTGTGAAGAGATCAGATTCCTGAAGGAACTCCAAGCACAACCGCTTCTCTTTTGCGCAGAGAGTCAATTGATGCGATTAGGGTATCTGATCAGGATTCCTCCCAGACGCCTCCCTGTGGACATTCCTCTGGGAGGAAACCTCAGGGCAGACTCTTGCCGGAGGTGTAATATATCCTGTCGAGCCAGGGAAAGCCACAGGATCCCCCCGGAGGATCTGGAGTCGACCAGGGAAAGGACTCTAAGCTCCTTGACTTACTTAGCTGTCTCTGCTAATCGAAACCAGATAAATACTTGGAAGATGAAAGGAATTCAAATTAAATTTCCTTTTTAAATGTACTTGTGATTCTGGTCATTAGGCAGGCATATGTTAAAATTGGAGTCAGCATTCAGTCACAAGC
The DNA here is from genome assembly GCF_008729295.1 of Plectropomus leopardus. Lineage (NCBI taxonomy): Eukaryota > Metazoa > Chordata > Actinopteri > Perciformes > Serranidae > Plectropomus > Plectropomus leopardus. Next base: position 10,043,061 of record NC_056470.1, on the reverse strand, counting down.
TAACATCTTGATTTCTAAAACTAAAACATGTAAGCGATAACTCTTGACGAGGTAAAATAAATGTGTTTTATGTCACAACACAATGAGTAAGACTGTAACAGTAATGGTAAGGCTTATTGGTTTATGGTTACAATGGCAAATAATGGGTTAATAATCATGGTCATGATTTTAAAAAACAATGCTGAAAGGGAAAACTGTGTTTTTTTAGTGTTTAAAGCCAAACTATTGTAAATACAGCTATTCACCTCGACTTCTCTACATGGACCTTTTCATTCCATAATCTTGCCACTTTACTTTCTCCTTGGCTCTTGTCACAATTGTCCTTTACTGCACGTCCAGTGGCTGTAGCTGCGCATGTCAAATTGTAACAACCAGGAATACATCACCCCCCAAGTGATACTATATAAATCAGTTATTCAGCCTGCGTTACATTGAATTCGGGATCTTTGTTTTTCTCGCATGCCCCCACGGTGAACAAAGATTCCAAAACTGGAGAGAGTTCTCGATGAATTGGAGTCAGAGGGGATCGTGTTTACCAACTGCAACACTATATCCAAACATCTGTTTACTAAGTCTCACTACTCATGTAGTATAATCCAAGTCTCATATCAGCAGTCATGTGCTCAGTCCTTCCCAAACACATGCAATTTGGCTAAAACCTTACTATTCAAAACACGAGTTTGTAAACCAGTGTTTTGATATTGTCTTGCTTATGTTAAACACAGTCCCTTAAGAATCCAATTTATCAAAAATTTTCTCTGTTATTGGATTGTTTGTTCACGGCAGAGGCGTGCAAGAAAAACGATGATTTTTGTCCCTGAATTCAGTAAAACACCCAGGGGGATAATTGATGTACAAATGGTAATTTTGGGCGAGAAGTATTCCATTAACCTTGTTCTCTGTAGAGTGCAAGTTGAGTGGCCATGGCTCTCACCTGTTTTATGGATCATATTTTACTATTAATAAAAGTCCACTTTTGGTAGTGATGACACCCCTGTGTAACGACCAACAGCAACTCTCAGATTATTAGCTACACTCTGTTTTGTCTCCAGTCAAAAGTCTTCAGAAGCAAGAAGGGAGCAGACAAACAGTTTACAATTCGACCTGCTGGGGGATGACAGTGCTGAAGGATCGTGGGTGGAGAAGCGGGTGGAGTGAGAAGGGCTTTTAAGTGCCATAGCAGTGTAATAGTCTGTTGTTGTCATCTGAGACGGCACATGTGTCTCTCTGGCGCAAAGTATATTCCTGAGCTCTGTTATTCATAATCATAATAATAACAGTGAATCATTTGCATTGTTTCTCTGCAGCTCTCACTGTCTCAGCTGGCAGCTACTTCACGCTACCCAACCATCAGCCACTCCAGCTCGGCGTTGCCGTGGCAACAGTCGTTTCCTTCTCTGCTCCATCCTTCCCCGTTGGCATCGGCCCACCAGCTGTCACATGTCGTAAGATTTCCACCCCCGTACACACACACACACACACACACACACACGTACATACTGAGGAATAGATACCAGCAAAAGGGAGTTGTAGGTGCATTTACACACAAGATTCAAGCACAGCATCATTTAAACACACAACATAGCCTGTAGAAATCCCCAAGGACACGCTGACTGTCACTCACTGGAGTTAAAAAACACACTCACCTTTACAGCACACAAGGATACAGGTGAATGACACTGAATGTAAACAGAACTTTTGTTTGTTTACCAAAAACTCCACAGGGCACCTTCAGTACGGCACATTTCTGTTATATGTCTGCGTTATGTCTAACTCATTTTGTGTTTGCAGTGCTTCATATTATTATCATTATGCAACCTTTTATCCATCTATTTTCTGCTAAATGTCTGTCATGGTGGCGGTTTTTCAAAATAGCTCTGATTTTTTTTCTTCTCAGGGTGTCACCGGATAAAATGGCAGTGATGTTGCCAGGTTTGCTGCCTGCATTCTTGACACAAAAATATTTGAAAGGATGCAGGGCTGTACCTGACTCAGAATGATGTCAGTCCAATCAGATCCGGCCCTGAAATATGAATATCTGCTGATTCATTTTTCTTTTTCCATATTAAGTTTCAGAGTTTAAACAGGGCTCAGCAGGACATTCAGTGTCACAGTGGCATTTATGTAATATACTAAACAAGCTAACGGTGCTAACAACAGATCGTAAATGCGCAACAACTTTTTTTGCCGATACTGGATACCAAACAAAAGCCAGAGGCTGAATCGCACAAGTTGCTATGGGCTGTAAATTCACCACTTCTAAGCAGAGGAGAGATGATAATGTTTTTTCTTAACCTTGCAGTACAGAGTGTCTCCTCCTGTGTGCCACTGCATCCCATCTGCTGCAGCCTCTACCAGAAAGTAGTGTGACAGTCAAGAGAACTCACTCCTCAGTGAAGTCTGGGGACTGAGTACGTCCACAGAAGCACACTGCACAGCACACTGACTAGCAAAAAAAAAAAAAAAAATTAAAAAACAACTGCTTGACATGAAGCTATCTCAGTTGACTGAGGGGTCTCCAACTTTCAGAGAGCAGCCCAAGTAAACTCACTGTTGACGCATCTGGGAAAAACACCCTGTTATTTTTCCCAGTAATGTTTCATTGTGAACAACAAATCCATGTTAGAATCATAGGCAGTGGTGTTGCATGACTTATTTTGGAAGTATTTCTCCTGACAGACACCCCTGAGATTGTGTTTGGATGTTATTATTATGCTGTCACTGTTGATGTGTTGGTGTTTTTGCTCAGGTGCTCTGCATTGATCTGACACCTGGCTACCCGCCCACTCTCCCTCATCCCTGGCTTTCTGAAGCTCTGTGTGCCACCATTGCATGGTGTAAAAGGCGGTGATGTAGGCATGGTGGCATGGCATGAAGGTCGGGGACGACTGTTAGACAATAACTGTATATTTATGTAGGGGTGCCCCTTGTAAGTCAGAGACTTGAATCATCAGTCAGAGACCCTCAGTCGACTGAGATTGCTTCAAGTTGAGCAGTCCTTTTTTTTCTGTGCAGTGCACTTCTGGGGGACATTTTGGTCTATCTACATTTCTGAATTGGGATATATTATTTACAGGTTTGATATCTTGATGACCTTCATGCTTATGTATCTTTAACATATCTTTAACAAACTGTACACCTTTCAATGTGAAGCAGCAGTGGTTTTACTGCAAACTCATTTTAGTTGCTCATTATTGCAATCTACCTCATTTGGTCATTAAAGCTCATGACCATACTGTACCATACCCCCTTTTTTACACTGACAGTCTGGTCTCCAACTGAAGTAGCCTCTCTGGAAGTCAGCATAAAGTGTGCTCCAGGCCCTTGCGGACACAATGAATTATGCATTAGGACAGCCCTGGGCACTTTGGACTTCACGAGTCCATGAGTCTGCAAGTACATGGACGTCTGGACATTTGGATTCAGCCCTTAAATAGTGGGACTCTAGTCTTAGTTACAGTAATTGTAATTCGCTTACAGTAGTTTGTCCAATAGTATACAGTAAATCTGCATTGTATTTCTTCATTCTCCTTTCTCTATTACGTTATTTCTTTCCAATTTGTTATCACATTGGACTGTGAGACTTTTTCAAAGCTGTCCTGTCCACCTGCTTTTACGCCTCAGCACAGCTAAGAAGGACTTTGCTCATATTCTAACAAGACAGCAGTTGCTTTAATGGGTTTTCTCCCTTATTTCATGCTCGAAATCCATACAGCCTAAGCTATGAATCATATTGCAGGAATAATCCAGGAACTGTGGATCAGGCTTACTGGAGATAACAATATAATCAGACGCACAATATGGCTAAAAAAAGCACAATTTAATTTGTTTTTGAAAGACTGACTGGGTCGTGCTTTGTTGAAACTGTCAGTACAACTTATGTGTTTCATATACATTAAGAGTTTAAAAGTACACAGAGGTTTAGGAGTCATGGTTTGGTGTGAGGTTGGTTCAGTTAAAAAAAAAACCCCAAAATGCATAAGGATCCGTTCTTACATTTATTTTGAACAGACAGTAGTTCAGCCTCAAAGACTTTGGCAAACTATTTTTATTTTGAAAATAAGGGTCTTTTAAATCACTTGTATATTACACTGACCAAACACTTTTTTAAAAGGCAACAGGTCACAATAGACTTATATACAGAAAAGTATCTCTTATGCTATGAAGCTGAAAATACAAAATAAATAGAATAATAACAATTAAAACTGGTACATTAAGGTCCTTCAAACTGGTGGTGTGACAAATGAACAACTCATAAATGCAGAATCACCAGGGACAATTTGGCATGAAAATTATATACCAGCAGCGATGCCAGTTTGTGACAGTTGCAACAGGTTCGCCACTGTTATAGTTTTGCAACATCACATCACATGATTGGCTGATGCATTTAGTCACAGTGTGAAAGCTCGGGAAAATCAACTTTGTTCTAGGAAAAAAAATAAAACCTTTTTGCCGCACAATATTTATGTTCTGTGTAAAAGGTACTCATGAAAAAAAAAAACTTCTAAAAATATATTGACCTGCAAATTACTTGTATGGCAATGAAAGCAGTGGGGATAAGAAATTGTGCTCAGGTTTTTGTTTTCCTCATTGGCACATCTGTTAGCATGTTAGGCGTGTTTCCATTTACATAGCCTACATATGTGGAGCAAGGCAGGCACACTGTCCTCATCTTATATAAAACTTTATTTCTATTGCTGTTGCTGCTCAGGAACCCACAGACAGGTCTTCCACTCGCTGCATTTCATTGTACTTGCTGCAGTGTGACTGACTCTTACGACAATTGGCATATTGTACTAACCTCAGTACCTGTTGCTAACAGCATGCAGCTAAAAATTTGTGGCTGAACTTGTGTTTGTGAACTTTGGTTCCACATTACATGCATAAATGGACCTTGACCACTGTATGGGATGGTTACAAGAATACATGAACCATTTCAGCCCTGATATATGTATATCTGTATACCCTCAGTCAAGAGTTTGGAACATCCTATATGTTAGCATTTGTGGTCATGTAAATTTCAAAGATTGAAGATTGTTTGTTTTTTGTTGTTGTTTTTTTTAATTCCATGACAGACGCAATGGGTGCAAGTGAAATAACCATTCATACCTGGCAACAAACTCTCTGCAGTTTTTCCACATGTAGAGATTATCTAAACTTCTCTGGTGCGTGGATTTTTTGATTGTCTACAATTTAGCAGGGACTTTCTTGTAGAATTAGAAATGTGATGACGTTTTAGAATATACCTTTGCACTTATTCAGTTTCACCAATTATTTATAGCACTGCTTCTGTAAAAATAAATGTGTTTGCATATTGTGTTTTTTATTTTTTTATCCCTCATGTTGGGCGAGAAGGTTAAACATTGGACTGTTTTGCCAAAGCAACAATGTATCTGTCAGTTAGCCAGGAGCAGCTTGTTCAGATGAAGATGACATACTTGTGTATCACACTGAAGTGAAACACTGATATGCATTCGTTTTGATAAGCCTTAAGGGACATGCAGATATTATAAAACAAAGAGCTCAGGGAATTAAACAGCTATTAAACGGCTATAATTGCTATTACTTTAGTATAAAAGCGTGACTATATAACATTTGTCAAGCAGCTGCCACTGTTGCCACAAGTGGCAATAATGGTAAATGCTAAAACATATGGCAAAAAATAATAATAATAAAGTTAAATAACTGTAATGAAGCTACTGGTCATGACAGATGAAATAAGGGCCTGTGTCTACATAGTGTTTCTCTCTTAGTGCCGGCATTTTTTTCAATTATTCCCAATGAGGAGCAGGCGTATTTGTCTGCGTGTGTTTTTAGTTGACAATCTCTTTTACTTTTAGAAATGTCCTGGTGATGTCACCGCTGTCATATTAGTATTATTAGTAGTATTAGATGTAAGGTCATATTAGTTTACTAACTAATGCTAGTGTTGAGATATCATAGTCAAGAAACAACACCCATGGACAGGGCATCTTAAAAAAGTTCAGTAGATGCGGGTTAGCAGCAAAACATGTTTTAGCCACTTAAAAAAAGGCCAAATCCATATCAATTTGAGTGTAAAGCTATATATTGAGAATATTTTCATCGCTTTACCTTGCTGTCAGAAAGCCCTTTCTCGTCGCACTACATTTTCTCACCTGACCCAACACCCAACTTCAGTAGTCCTACGCATATCTCTTTCAACCTCTTTAGTCTACCTCTGCAAATGTTTTTCTTTATACTCCGGTTCATAAAGGTAGCCTCCAAAGTGGCAGGCATTTTGTTGTGACTATCATATTGCTCACATTTTAGATTTTTTTGAATTTGTTGTCTCCTTTATAAAATGTTGAAAGTCTGACCAAAATGTTATAATACAGTGTGTGGCACAGTTGTGCTCATGCGTAGGAATACGTACCTTCTATGGTCAAGAAAATGTAGTGCCAAAGGAAAGAGACTGTTTGAGAGAAAGGTAAAATGATCAAAATATTCTCAATATAGCGTACACCTAAAATGATCCATTTTTTTGATAGGGGCCTTTTGTTAGGTGGCTAAAACACATTTTGTTGCTTCTCCTTGTCCACAGCAGTACATAAACTTCTGTGTTAGTGCTCCTGCCTGTTTTCTACCAAACTGTTAGGATGCCGACTGCCATTAACTGAAGTGCTGACTATAATTAAAAGCCTCATACAACCTCACTTCAAAAAATCCAAATGATCCTTTTAAGAGTCTGATTCTGTTTTTAACATTTTCTCTTAAATTCAAGTGGCAATTGCTTGATTGCTGTTGCTTGTTTCATACTCTACAGCTTATACTATACAATGGTTCTTTGGAAATGGAAGAACACTTCCAACATTAAGCTTTGGATAAGTATGATGCATTATATCCCCAGTCCCCTGGCTGCCATTAGCTCTCAGTTCTGATACTCTAAGAGAGTTTCTGGGACATTCATTGTGCATATATTGAGTCATTAAATCAACTTGGAGAATTTATTGTTTTAACCTCCATTTGTTCTTGACCTGAAAACACTGTCTTATAAAAAGCAATTTCTCATATGTCATCACACAGTGTAAGCTTGATGGCAGCAGATTCAGATACAGTATAAAGCCATTACTTTGAAGCCTTTTAAACATGCTAAGGGTTTCACGCCATGCCTTTGCATCCTCGATGGTTATTACACCGCAGGCTGCATGATCAGAGTGGGAACATAGATGGTGTATGTTGCAGCATGACTTTGGTCGAGGTTATTACCAGCATGCTTGATGGAAAGGCCAGTAATGCACAGCCATGCATGTGCTCTGATAGGCCAACTGAAGCATACACATGTATCAGAGAGCAGAAAAAAAGAAACACTTGACTGGAAAATGACACCATTAGCACTCCTTAGCTAATTATCTGTGCTAATACCCCTCCAGCTGTGTGTCTGTCAATGACAAGAAGAGGGGATTAATGTTTGCCACTAAACATTTAAAAACGTTGAATTGATCCACAGGCATTAACAGTCCTTTTTCTTTTCCTAAGTAGCTGGTTTTGTGAAGGAGGGAGAAAAATGGATAACAAGCCAAACAAAAGAATATCAGTAACTGAATTGCAGATTAAATGCAAGACTGCCTCAAAGTCATAACATAAACAATATGTTTTTTATAGCCTGTTTGCTTTTACCTAAATCAAAATGAGGAATTGACTGTCAGTGGCACTTTGGGTTAATTAAAAGTTGCCACAGTGGAGCTCATTCTCTCAGCAAGAAGGGACAAAAAAAAATTGTCATCTTCACAGAACAAAAAATGAAGTTACGCTTTAATTGTTGACTCTTGGAAGTTTCCGGGGAAAAAATGATGTAGTTTGGTACTAATGTAGGGAAAACAGAAATGTCCTTGAAAGCAAAGCTCATTTTAAATGCAAGCAAATAGTCTTAGTGCAACCAAAAGATGTTTATGTTAGTTTTAAAGGACAAGACCAATATTTTCCGTATTGTCAAGAAATCCCTCAACAATGAATTTAACCCACTAATGAGTATTGTTTGTGTATCCAAAACTTGGTATATCTTACTCCTTTCTACTAAACATTTACACTGCCTGTTCAAGGAGAGAATATCACACTCTTATACCACTTTGTTGTTCAGTATATAACATCATATCACAGAAAGTGGGGGACACAGTGGTCTCACCTCTGAACCAGAAATGGACGTAGTAACAGAGCTGAACCAACGTCCGTGTAAAACGTAAGGATGTAAAGACGTAAAGACGTGACCATAGGTGTGGAGGTGAAATATTTTTATTACGTGTAAAGATGGTGGCTTCACCGTCGGGGATTTAAAAAGCAGCTGTTTTCCATTTGCAGCTAATTCAAAGAAGAACAGTGGACATAAATGTTCACAAACTAGCAAAACGTTGATTTCGGGAGCTCCTTACCCTCTGAGCAGAGAACAAGATCAGCTGCCATATAACAGAGAGGATAAATTATTGTGATTGACATGTTATGCCATTGATTAGAAAGTGCTACGGATGCATATATTATATGTCATACTAGAGGCTGACGCTGTTGTGTACATACAAATATTTGATTTCATATCTGTCAATATATTCCTCTATCTCTGACAAACTGGACCTTTTATCCATGGCTTAAAATAGACCCCAGCAAATACACTGTTCACTCCTGTTTGAGTAATGTTTTCTAGAAGCTACAGTGCCCAGCTGTTTTGCAAAATTACTTTTTTTAAATAAAAAAAACTAGGTATTTCTGACTCCCTTTTTAAGATTTGCATCTTCACTAGGAGCTGATGGGCTTGGGACCACAGGCAGAGAAGGGTAATGGAAAAGTACTGAGAGGTGGACTAACACATTGTTGGTTTTTGTCTTTTCATGTGATTTGCCAACAAACAATTTAGAATGAAAATAGCAGTCTAAAACAGTGATGTGCAGGTTGCACTATCTGAGCGATTCATCTCTTTACAATCTATCCCACATATTCTGTCCTCCAATAGCTTGAGAAATTGCATTGGCACACCTTACCAATTTCTCTCAGGGATGTATTGTCTTCATGTCAAGTTTATTTATAGACTGTTTTTAACAAACAGGTGTGTCATTGAGGTCTTTGCAGAAAAGAAGGGACACAAACGCAGAAAAATCCAGTATTATTAAGCAGAAGCTATACAAAAGACAGAAAAAACAAACGTGGCGAGTTACATCTAGGAGGAAATCTTAAAATTCAAACAAACAGACTGTAATTAATGATTTTATAATTGGTAGGGCAGCTTGTGGGGAGTGATTGATAAGAGAAAGTAACACCTTCTGCCTCCCGCTTTTCCACATTTCACTTTGAAATAAGAATAGCAGGGCACAGTTTCTGAGATTCACACGTCATGCTGTTCATCTTTGGTTGCTGAACATGTCGATTTACAGTTGTTTGTTCCAAGTAAATTATAATCCAGAAAAGTTGCTCCCTGCAGCTTTAAGCAGTGACTCACATCCTGATATGTTTTATGATGATACTCCAATACTGAGTGAAAACACTGAGAGGAGAGTGTTGGTGGCTTCACTTCGGTTTGAACATTGATGGACAAGGCTATTTAATGCCCTGTAACTTACAGATGGGCACTCAGAGTCAATACAGGAATTCACAAGGACCGAGACGTACTACAGGCATATGGCTGCTGTGTATTGAAGAGGTTTGAGCAGCCAGAGTATAAGGCCACGTCCAGAATCCCTTCTGACAACTCCACCACTAGCTTTCTGTCTCCCTGCCGTGTTGTATTGTTCTAAGCCCCCATGACACAGTTTTACTGTCCATGCATCCAGCTGTCAAGAAAGCCTGTTTTTTGGATTCCTTTCTGTCTGAGCTTGTACCACAGTGAAGTCATTTCATGTTATTGCTTTTTCCTTTTCCCACACTTTAGTTTATGTGCGTCTCCATACACGGAAACATCAGCCCGAACTGTAGACACGGTGAATTTGAATTGTACCTTATTTGATAGTGATGATGCAATTCAACACAGTTCCAGTATGAGACTAGTGTATTGCACAATGTATTGCTAATTTTCAACTCTTGTCCCTATGGTTGGTCTTGAAAATGTAGACTTACAGTATTATAATTGAGCTTTCCCGGCGTCTTCATAGATTTTTATCAAAAAACACTAGCTATTGTTCAAATGGATTTTCTTTAGTAGTTTTTTAACCACCTCTTAATTTAATAGCTACTCACAACCTGTATCTGTGTCATCACACTTTGGTACAGGCCTGCTCGGGTGTGAGCAACATTGCCCACCTGGAGATGGACCTTCAGCGGGAAAGGGGTGTGTCACCTTCAGCTCAGGATGAAGGAGACCAACTTCAAGAGCTGCCCTTCACCCCTGTCCATGCCCCTGTCATCACCCTAGGGATGAATGTGCCGAGGTGAGCCTTCTCTATTATCTACTTGAGGCATGATATAGAAAGTCAAAAGGTTTTTATTCTACAAAAAGCCTCCCTGCTGAACAAATACAGTTAAGTTTAAAAAAAAAGCTTGTTGAAAATCCCGAAGTATCTTGAAGTGGTCTGAAAGCAAGCAATGTCATTTTAATATTCAGTGATAGCTGCATAGTAAAAGTTTACAGTAAAACAAATAGAAAGCCAAATAGCCAAAAGATTAAGGGGTGGGTTCTGTTTCATCTTATTACACCGTAATACATCACTTATAAATTGCTTTTACTCCAAGGGCCTTCATAAAACATGCTGGACATTATTTCCTTTAAGAGGACCTATTGTGCTTGTTTTCAGGTTCCTACTTGTATTCTAGGTTTGTACAAGAACACATTTACATGTTTTAATGGTAAAAAAACAAAACAAAACAAAACTATTTTTTTCATGCTGTCTATGCTGGAACAACTGTATTCAACCTCTGTCTGAATACTCTGTTTTGGTGCCTGTCTCTATAAGGCCCTGTCCTGAAAAAAACCCAGTCTGCTCTGACTGGTCTGTGTTTCTGGGTCTCTGCACATCTGCACCATAATGCATCAAGGAGAATACACTTCCTACTATTTAAAAATCACCAATAAAAGTTTGTAAACCAAAATCTTTACAATTGCTCAGCTTCCAACAGCAAAATTGTCTGAAATCATGCTGAAATCAAAGCAACCAACATTATACGTTTCCCTGACATTGGCCTGTAGCTACATGTAGCAGTGTAGGCTATGTAATATAAACACTTCAAAGGTAGTGTATTCAGAACAGTTTGGAGCCTGAAGTTTTTACTCACAGGGATTACTTTTGCGTGTGTTTACCTCATTATTTGAAACTTTGACAATGTTAAATATGAACATAATAGGTCCCATGTGAATGTGTCATTTTCTGACGTTCTTTTGTCATGCTTTCCTCTGAATTATCATTATTCATGTTAAAGTAAGCTATTTGCGTAAACTGAACCAAATCCAGTATCAGAGACCATTTTGCTCTCTGAAACTCAAAGCTATTTCTGATTCTGTGTGAGAGGAGGACAGAATACCACTTCATGTATGTTGGTGTTGGCATCAGCTGTGTAATATGGATTGCAATAAAGAGGCCAGCTGGTATTTGTGAAATGGTAAGTACTGGCCAGTAAAATGATAGACGATGATGATGATGATTATGTGTAGCCTTACAAAAATCCATTGGTTTGGAATTCAACTGGAAGTTGGCACTTCAGTGTGAAAAGGACGTTCTAATGTGTCCCACAGATATGAAACTAGTATGATCTGACCACCATGTTCTGGGATGAATATGGAGCTTAAGCTTGCAATAATATTTTCTTCTTATCTTCTTCTAGTTGTACTTTCTGTGATCAGGGCAGTTTTTGTTCAGGCTAACCTCCCCATGTGAGTGATACTCATATTTGATAGGAGACATAATTGAATTAATGCTGCTTTAAACATCCTTTTTTACACGCTACTGTTTTTCTATCGGCCCGGTATCTGTGTGAACACTAGTACAGTCCTTCATTAGCACAATGGTTTGCTGTTTCGCTATCTACGGAAGGATATTGATCGGCTCACTAATTGGCAACATGTGTTCACTGGATAGTATAGTGGTGTTGTCAGTATTCAGCTCTGAGCCAATTTAAAGAAATCGTTTTGTCAGCCTTTACATCCCACTTCTGGGAATTGGTCTCGGCATTGTTTGTTTGTGTGAAAATTCATTATCATATCCAGCAGTAAAAGGAAGAGCTTTTGACTTTGATTTAGTGTTACACAATGCAATGCAATGAGCTCACAGTGTAGACTGCAGCTAATAATAGAGTTTGGAGAGGACATCTTAATGGTGAAGCGGCCAGGTCTCCGAGGTGGGACACCAAATGAGAGAACACCCTGCAAATAATGGGCACAGTAACTCCAAAACAAGACATTGCATTAGCGCAGAGAGTCTGTAAATAAGCAGCTGGCATCGAAACAGTTTCCCAATCCCAGAGTTTGGATCCAGACATGATGCTGTTCAGTTCAGTGGGCTGAAACATCTCTGCCTCTTCACTCGGAGCCAAAACATCTTTTTGACTGTTTTCGGTGTGGAATGACCCATTTCTTTTAGAAGAACAATGAAGTCTAAAGAAGTTTAATTGAAGTTGCCGTGCATATCTGATTGAGCCCCCCTTTGAAATAAAAAATGATGGCTTGAATATTAATCCACTCCGGCTAAATTAAGATATAACTTTGAAAGTGTGAAATTGACACAGCCGCAGAGGAAAAGCCAATAATCTGTCTTCTTCACTGTTGTTGCCTTAATTAGTTTGATCAAGGCGTCATTCTTTTGCAAATGTAAAGCTGTGAGTTCAACTGTTTACCGACTGGACATAGGCAGCGTCACTGTTATGATAAGCCCAAACATTATCGTTCATTTTCCTGTGCTTGCACTTTAGCCAGCCATCTGTGCACTGTGTTTATCATACCCAGAGTGTTTGGTGTCAGCGCTGAAAGTATAAGTTATGAATGTTACCATAGTTGCGGAAAAACAGGTGGCCGCTATGATTAGAGATAACTGCCAATTATGTTTGAAAATCCTGAGGGAGCGCTTTGGCACCCGTTCTCAGTCTCTCCCCTGTAAGCATTCTTGTGGTGCTGCTGCTTGATGGATATTGCTGACATCCTCATGCTGTCTGACCATTGTTTCACTGCATTTTTGTTAAGTCCAGACGGATATTGAAATTCAGGTTAGCCAGGAGGTAACCATCTTTAGTCATAATGGAGCTGATCCAAGATAAACTGGATCTGAAACGATAAAACAGCACGGTATTCCACTTGGATCCAAACATTTTTTCTGCTTCATTTACAACCACAAATCACCCAAGTGAGGCCGGTGCATCACGGGCTAAAACACATTACCTCCTGCTGCTCGTAAAGCATCGGGAGAGGCATTTGCTGAAGTGTTTTTCAGCTTGGCGAATGATCAATGTGCACTCATGATTCTGGAAACTTCCTCTAATTGAACCCTTCTCCTACAGTTCCTGCTCAGTCAGCTCCAGGAGCTCACTGGCCCACCTCTACTCCGCTGGCTTCCCTGACATTGTGGACTGTAGTGGGCAGGTGGCAGAAGTCCTGGACCCCACAGAGCCTGTGCCCTTTGACCCTCAGCGTGAAGAGGCTGACCCTCTCCAGGGCAACCTGCTGGTGTTCCAGTTCTTGGCGTTTACAAGGTGAGGCCTGCAGTACTGGGACACACGAGGCAGCAGTGTCACTATGAACTGTAAGCAGCAGCTCATGGTCTGCACAGTGTATTTGCTTTTATTATAGAGAACAGTATATATTAGCCAGTATGCTGCAACTGATAACATGCTCCTTAAAGCTGCACTTGGTAACTTTTATAAAAATATCACAAATAACTTTTCATTGCTTGTGAGCTACAAACTGTCAAAAAAGACAGCACTTATCAAATATGAATCAAGATTTTGTTATCACAATGCCTATTTCCTGCAGCAAATGTTTTCAGAAACATATTTTAGTGCACTGTTTAGCTGTGAAATGAGAAAATTTGTGAACCTACCGCCATATCAGCTGACCCAAAAACAAAGCACTGCTCGCCAACCATAGCAAGCGGTCTCCTTTTACAGCTAAGCAGTACACCATAATATTTTTCTTAAAGCATCTGAGGCAAAAACAAGGAAATGCAGTAACAGAATCTGAATGTTTTCAGAAACATATTTTAGTGTACTGTTGGGCTGTAAAATGAGAATGTTTTTTCCAGCCAATGACTGGATCAGAAAATTTCTCATTTTCCAGCCAAACTAAACTGGTAAACTAAAATATGTTTCGAAAAACATTTGAGGGTAGAAATAGGCAATGCAGTAACAGAATCTTAATTCATATTTGATCAGTGCTGCCTAAGTGACAGTTTGACCACAGTTCATGAACATGACATGATTGACAGCCGCATTAGAGACTCCTCTGCTTCGGTTGGTTGTTTTCGTTAATGTGCAGTAAAGCCAATATAAGCAAAGGCACAAAGGCAAAAGAACATGACGTTTTTCACAGATTATTTCATCTATTATTGTGTGGATATAGTGACAGTTTCAGCAAATGTGACAAGAAGTTATTTTTATAAAAGTTACCAACTGTAGCTTTAAGTGCTACTGTAAAAATAATAATTCAGTTTTGATAAATGTCAGAATCATTGTTGTTGCAGCCTGATTTGACAGCACTTTACTTGCATCTTACTGTACACTGAACCACTGGCCATATAACTGTATACAGGAATAGATCCATCCATTATGCACAACAGCAACCCGCCTGCCCTGAGATTTCTCTGTTTTCTGTATTGAAATGCAGCCAAAATTGCAATGCACTTAAACCATGCAGGCATAAAGTCCTGCCAGTCATCCTTTACACACGTCAAGTACATACCCATACACAGCATGCAGACGTATGCTCGCAATTTGAAGAAAAACACATAAACACACTTCCCGTCAGCACGGGCTGAATTGGGCCTGTCAGCAGCCCGTCACTAAAACCCTGGAGCCAGTGTCCCCTCTGTCAGGGTCTGACAGTGGAGAGGGGCTGCTGAAGGATGGGTAAAAGACACACTACTCTTTGTGCCCTTCTATCTTGTCATCAGCACCATCAGCAGTTTGATGAACTCAACTCACGTCTGTCTTGTTCATCATAGGCTCACCGTCATGCTGTGTTATGTGTGAACAGAGGGATCTGCTTTGTTTTCAGTTCGGATTAATATATGTAGATAAAAATGTTTGGCTCTTCCTGTGTGGTAATAGATGCCATTAACTTAATGTAGATTCACTTCAGGGTGCTACGAACTGTAGAGACGGAAAAATGATAACAGAGTCATAACACTGATTTGAATTTATATTTCTCGCATCTTTATGTAGTCATATAACATAGGTGCAAAGCCCTTGCACTTTTCAGTGAAAAAAAGTAATCTTATTGCTGCAAAGCTGCAAAATGTGACAACTTGGGATGAAATGTGTTGAATAGCATGTAAAGGGATAATTCTGGTTTTGGGGGAAAGAAGTGAAACAGAGCAAAGACCACCAGAAGTCATGTGATCAGACAGGTTGTAAACAAACCCGTAAGTTAGCCAAATTTAATTAGAGGACAAAATTGAGGATGAACTGTAAAATCATTACCAAAAGTCCGAAGTAACTTCCGTCACAGTTTACAGACTGACTTTCTGGTTCTACTTTAACCTTTCACACTAACAGTAATTGTTTGTGCACATATCATACACAGAACATCCATTGTTTCTCCACAGAAGCTGAGCAGAGAGGTCAGTAATGACATGTGTCCTATCACCAGCTTTCCCCAGCATAGCATCACTATTGTGTTTACTCCATACAGACTGGCAATTAAATCAGTTCCCTTCTGCAGGCGAGTTGGAATAGTTTGGTGGTAAAAATGTAGTTATATTGTAAGATTACAACAGCAAATATTGGAGGCCCCTGGGTAGGTTGAAATGTAATCATATCATCAGTTGGAGACAGAGAAACAAAACAGATATTTTAATATCATAGCATTGATTTTTTATTTTATTTGTGTGTTCAAAAATATGACACCTTATTTGGTTCAGTGTTTGTTTTTTCAAGGCCAGCAGAAGGCAATCTGAAGCACAACCTGAGCCATACACGTGAACATACATTGCATATATCTGTTGCTCACTGTAGAGTGAGCTGAAGGTTACCACATAATTATGACAAACAGGTATGGCAGGCTGGGATTTCGGCAGCGGTAGCACTTAGGCAAGCGGGGAGCCTGTGGATAGGCAGTATAATTTCTAGCTCTCACCCGGGCGCCATAATTATCAATATTGCCTGTTTACAGAATGAATATTAATGCCTGCTCCTCTGTGAAGATGGAGCACAGCGGCATCTTTAACAGTGGAATATCAGAGCAAGTGATTGACTGGGAGGTCACACACCGCTCTTATTAGATTCCACTTTGAATTCTCCGCCTCAGACGACCTGTCCGCGGTCGTGGGGGGCCTCCCAGCGCTCCCTGCTTTGTTTTCAAATGCCTTTTCTTTGCTCCTCATTATTGAATGCCCGATGACTGATTGCTAATCTGTTCATCAGACGGAAACAGAAAGAGGCTCATCCTGAAACCCGCTCATTACTTAATATGCTTGGTGCTAAATCGAGTGCTTGCAGGCTCACCGGGACTTTTTGTGGGCCATCAGCAGTTTGAAGTGTGTGTTTAGATCTGTGTATGTGTGTGTGAAATCACACTCAGAGGGTGGTTTGTGTGAAAAGGGATACACAACACCAGGAGGTTCTCTTAGTCACAAAGCCTTTTTTTTCTCCATAGGAGTCCTAGCAAACAAAAACTGCATTCAGTGATTCTGTTTGTGAATACAACCACATTTATACACGTTTCTGACACAAATAGACAAGATTTCCTGTCCTCCAAAGATCTAATAGCTACTTTTCAAGCTGCCTTAAGTTTGAAGAAGGAGCCAAGCTATCCACTTATAATAAATCAAAGGTGTAGAGCTGAGTTTGTACCCACTCAATCAGCAGTCCAATTTATAGCCACTTTAAAGTGTGATTTACTACCTTGAGTTCTAATCCTCATTTTTATTATTGGGTTTTTACTTTTAAGTAGCTGTAAAGCTGAATTACCAGCATTGGTAGGACGTGCCAGACATGCATATTTGATTTTTTTCTTTCCTGGAATTGTCCGAGGTAAATCATTAGCTGAAATGTGATTTACTCCTCTGGGTTTTTAATGGCATTTTCAACCATTAATTTTCAAATATGCATACCACTCTACCCTCCATATAGATTTTGGAATAAAAATACCACATTTGGTGTTAATTGATAACACTCAGGGTAGTAAATCAATCACTTTTGCATTTATTTACATGCATCATTGCCATTTTGATTTGGAATATTGCACCATGAGTGATCATTATTTTTGGAATAATTATCATCCTCTGTGTTTTGCCAGAATACCGACAGCAGGTGTTGGTCCTGATTGGCCTGCGAACATTTACTTCACCTTCCAGTTCTATCGCTTCCCACCAGTCACATCGCAGCAGCTCAAACTACTGACTGGTGACAAGGTTCAGCAGAAAGCTAGCACTCCACTTCCCTGTGTCCTGGCCTCCATCAACAAAGACGGCACTGTCAGCTCTGGTAAGGATCCACTGCTGTTGCTGCTCCAACAAAAAATACTGCTCATTTCCTCCCTGAAATGTAGAGTCATGCCTTCATTTGTTACCTGTGAATCTCTCCAGTAAACATTTTTGATGAATGAAACTGTCCTGACTATGGCCCCAACAGTTTGGACGCACTTAAGAAAACATGCAATTACAGTGGATAAAAGGTTTTGAATTAATATATTTTTATGCCTCTGCGCTGGTGATAGCAATGGCGGTAGGCATATTGTTTTGGGGTTGTCAGTCTGCCCCAAACTAATGAATGCAATCTCTCAAGAACATCTTGAGGGAATTTCTTCAAATTTGACACAAATGTCCAATTTGGTGGTTGAATGTCAAAGCTAACTGTGACTTCACAAAACATATTTGCTTTGTCACAGACACCTTGACCTTTGAGATCAAGAATTCATATGTAATTGACCCTTCGCCAAACCCCGCCTCTTTGTGATGGTCCATCAAGCTGTGTGAGCTAGCATGGAGCTCACACTGTAACTAACTGCACTCTATTATATCATTTTTGGGAAAATGAAAAAGTGATCCCCACAGAGAGGCAGACCGAAGGGTCTACAATATTTATTTGGAGGATATATCCAGGATGTCAGCCTCACTCAGCAGCAAAACAGGTTATAAAGATAAAGTTAGAGGCTAAAGACTAACACACAGATCACACTTTAAAAGTGAACCACCATATCGCCAAGTGATTGAGACAGAGGGATGAAAAGGATGAAATGAATATATAGGGAAACTGTTTTTATTCAACCAGCTGTGTGTCATCGCGGTGTGTGCAAAAGAACGGTATGTAGCTGCTCCCCTGTAACGCTGCCTTTCCTCCCCCAAAGCTCCCAGTCCACCAGCCAAAAACCGCTCATCTGCACACACTGTGATGACACATGGCTGGTTAAATACCGGCAAAGTTCCTCGGATTCCCTCCACTGTTCCTGTAAAGCAGAGTAGGTTGTAACTCACTTTTATAATCATTAAAATAAAAAGTAGCTTGTTTATACATTCAGTAGGCTACACCCTCAGTAGCTAAGTCAGATAGCTATCCCTACACTTTTTTGGAGTTTGATTTTGGTTTTGGAATACCGAAGAAATGTTAATCTCCTTCCAACCTCTCCAAGTAATTAGTGTAATTATTACATGTTCACCAGGCACAATGTTAAGCTCAGTATCAGTAAAACCAGCCTGAAGATGAGGAAAATCTGACATGATTGCATGAGAGGCTATGGAGCACAGCCATGAAGTTGTCGGACCCTTGTTGGTGCTGGCCGTTGCTGCGCTATGATTGGCCAGTGTGTGTTGAGGGGCTGGACTTAGGGAAGGGTCAATTATGACAAAACGATGAAGTTATTATATTTAATGTATATCTAAAAGTTAAAAGGTCAGCCTCACTGTGGCATCATAATGTTCTACAAAAACACTTTTACTCAGCGTCATATCTCAGCAACAGAAGGGGAGACATTTGGTCAGATACTAAGTTGGTGACACCAATCTTGGATGCCCATCTTGATACTTTGCTGATTTTATAGATCTTCTGTGCTGCTAAGTGGGAAGATGTGTTCGAAGCATCCATGTTTTCACATACAGAGATGTAAATGCAACTCGACTGCTGCGTGGAGGCGTACAACCATGATAAATGTAGTTTTTCTTAACCTTCTCGCTGCCATTGGCTTCCATTTGTATGAGCATGGTGTGAAACTGGAGGGACTTCACATGCCATGTCATCAACAAATTGTGATACCTTTGAGAACGTGAACTGACAAATTCAAGCTGTTCATGGTGCATTCACGTCCATGTCAGAAGGTGGGAAAATGCATCGTGTGCTTTGGAAAATGTGTAAATCCCTCCCATTGATTACTGTAGTGTTAGAGTTGTATATTTGTTACAGATTCTGGATATAAGTCTGGCTGTGATTCATTTTCTTACTCTCCGAATAACGCTGTACAATTGGTGCCTACAAACGAGGCGAGCTCGTTCCATGATGCTCCATGATGTTCTCTGATGCTGAGGCACTTCTCTTTCAATCAGCCGAGCGGGCGCTGATTGATGTCAAGTCTATTCATGTAGCAACTAATGAAATGGAAGAGATATTACAGCTTTTGACGGAGCATGATATTGAGCACACAAACAACACCCCCCCCCCCCACATGTCTCGTTCCTACGCCTACCCATATTCTCCATTCCCCAGACACACACTTTAGTCTAACTCAGTCAATATTTCTCTGTCTGTCTCTGCATCTCTCTCAGTCTATAGCATCCAGTATACAATTTCACAAATCCCGCCTACATTCAGACAGATCCTTCTACATATTCTGAGCATGGGAGCCTTTTCACCTGTTTACTCATAACTGTTGAATTACCAAAGCTTCTCTCATGTTTAAAGGATTAAGCAGTACGGTTATCATTTAACAGTTTGCTCATTCATTGCCTATCTTAGTGTTTAACCAGGTAATTGTTTCTTTAAATACTGAAATCTGACTCCTTAACTCCAAAACAAAAGGTAAATACAGTTCATACACAAACAAGAACTACCCTTTCTGGAAAGATGTTATCAGAATTTGGCAAGAAATTGTAAATCAAGATTACCCAAACTGAGTGGAATCAGTGCTGTGACATTAAATTAGCTTTTTTTGTTGTTGTTTTTGTTATGCCATCATAAGCAGATTAGAGTGAGGTTTCTGAACATTTGGAATGTTATTGAGATTTGTGTTATATTTGCTCTGAAAACGACAAGTTTCAACACCATAATTGCATTCCATGCACAGGCCGAACAAACCATTACACAGAAACACTTAGAGAGTCTCTGTTGCTGATTTTATTTGAGAAAAGTTAATTTTGTTTCATGCAACTGTTGTTTAAGCAAAAGTTATTTAACCAAAGTAATAACAGCGAATTAGAGAAAATAAATTAATGAAAACCTAGGTTTGCTTGTTGTGTCTATGCAGTAACTTGTTGGAGCAAAAAAGAGGAAAGACAAAACACTTGTATGTAATAAAAAAGCCCCCCCCAAAAAAACAATGTTTTTGAGGGAAATAACAAATATGTGAAAGAAAAATAACTCAGTCTTCCTATTAACAGATGATATTTGGATTTATGACCATTATCTTATAGTGGGCTAGTGTTAGTGAATTTCAAGTGGATATTTCTGTATTACTGACAATACTGTTAGTTTGCTAACTTTGTGATCATTCTATACTTCTACCTTTTAGCATATCACAGATAAACGTATTTGTTGGTTTCTGTCCGTGGTCTCACGCCACTTGATTTCTGTCAGGTCACTCACGTCACCAAGAGACCAACTCAAGACAATCTTGAGAAATTAAGGGACATTCAATGTGCCATTATCCTGATTGTCACTTGTAGCTATAGTAATTGCTGTCCAATAAAGGCGCTCCAAAGCTGCACTAATCAATATTTACTATTGACAATGGAACAAATGACCATGTGCAAGTTTGTGAAGAGCTGGTGAAAATTGGAGATCTGGAGGCTGATGAGCTTTTTCTCAAGACTTGGCAGAGACCAGAGCAGAGCAGAGCATGATTATTGGACATGTCTGCTAAGTGGGTAAATAAGCAACTGGTTGCTAACATGATGAACATATCAACTTTATAAGGGGACACTGTCAATGCTGCTGCCTCCAAGTCACCAGGTGAAGAAAATATACACTGCGTTTGTTGCCTGGGTCTAGACCTTTGAATTATCCCACTCCACTCAGGGGCTGTGAACACAGCCACAGTTCTTGCATGAAACGTGAAACTTTTGTTGTGGTTTGGCATTTTGTGCACACGACAACAGTGTTTTGGGGACCTGAAAATGCAAACTTTTGAAACCAGGTTCCTGAGTTTAATCTTTTGAAAACATCACCCCTTCTGTTGCTGTGTAAACTAGCAATGTGCGGTTCCTGTGAGAACGCTGATGTCACAACTGCACTTCATGCATGCATGCGTATTACATTACAGACAAAAAGCCATGTGCGACATTGTGTTTATTTGCCAAAGTCTGCATCCTGACGTGTTAAATTGAGATGGTGATCACTGTGATGTTAAACCCAGTGTGTGGAGGGTACATGCAGATACAGTCGGGGTATACCCACCTCTTTTTCTGGCTATTTACAGAAATACTTCATTGATCCCCAAGGGAAAATTGTGTATAACCACCTATTACCCAAAAAGTTGTTGAGATATATCGCAGAGTTTAGCCACTTCCCCCCCGGTAGCCTTCTCATATACCTAGTAGTACTGTACACCTACCTTATTAACTACCACTACACCACTGATTATACCTGGTAGAGATGATGTTAGCTGTGAACATGGTGGGATGCTGGCATTAGCAGTTAGCGTGAAGCACAGTTTTGCCAAGGTACATGCTCACAGAACCGCAAAGATGAAGCACTCTGACACCACTCCACAATCACTGTATGTTTTTGCAATCCAATAAAACCAATAGTGTGTTGAATTCATAACTACTTCTACTTCATTTATAGCATCATAAAGAAATTACCATTGCAGCTATAATACAGTGACAAATCTACTTCATTTTACAGATACCGACTACCGGGAGGGAACTCAATTCCCCTTTTCCAATAACGTTTTTATAGTCTTTTGTAATCTTTTACTCCCTAATTGGACAAATGAATGTTAATGTAAAACATCGAGCACACTCTTTACTAGCTGCGGTTTAAGTGATCTGTAAAGATATGAATTATCCAAGTATTGTACAAGATCAATGAGCCACTGACGACTCCCTCGTCATTCAGTAGTGTGTGTGTGTGTGTGTGTGCGCGCGCGCGCGCGCGCGTGTGTGCATGTGCGTGTAGGGGTGTGAGACAGAGGTTGAGAGAGAATTTGGAATATGTCTGAGCTTCAAAGCTGCTGCAGTTACTCAGCGTTGCGCCTCTGTGTCCTACTAGGTGGGAGCTCCCCAGTACAACACACTGAATTCCTCAACCCTGTTGAGACAGTGGCAGGATATGTCATGCTTCATTAACCCATTAGGTCTCAGAAAATGTCTTTCAATCCAGCTATCAAGTTAGTTTTACAACTGATCATTTATCAGCCTGAATCACAAAAAAAGAGGAATTTCACAGGAATGGGAATCATCTCTCCCCACAGAAAGTGTGAAAAGTTGAGAGCAGAATCCCAAACTTTCTTTGTGCACTGACGCGGTAAATGGGTTGAGCTGTAATGAATTAATTACGAAGGGGGCCCTTAACATAAGCTTTGTTGGAGGGGAAAGGTGCAGAATATTACATGCAATTCCAGCTTTCATATTTTTCCCCATCACATACAAGATGCTATGTCTCTCACAGTCATTTTGTGATATACAGACCAGAAGACAATCAGGATCTCGTCCCCTAACTCTCCCTCTTTCCCACTGTGGACCTAAACAGACTGAGAAAGGAAGTGAGACTAGTTTGGCATCCCGCTGTTTACTTTATATAAGTTAGCTCACACAGCGATTTAAGTGCTTTGTTTCCACAACTGATTTCACTAAGCCAATAGGTGTAACATTTTCACCATCATGTGCGAACAATTACAATGGTTAAACTGTAGGTAGGAACAATTAAAAGAATTCTCCGGAGAACAAAGGAATAAGCAGTCTGCTCCCTTTGCATTAATTTGCATTTTCAGGCCTCAACAAGAGAGTTTTATTTTAAAGGCACCAGTGGGACACACAAGCTCTGAGCAGCCAATGGTCAGTATGTGACCTGTGATATTTCTAGCAATTATTTGCCAGGGATGGAAATTATGTTGCAAATGCTCTACAAAGCTAGGGTCCACCCACACAGCTGTTTTCATTCGCCTCCTGATTAGACCTCAGGACTGTGTAGGCGTGTACAGACTAGGCTTGATTGGCATGACTGTGACTTTTTATCCGATTGTGTTGAATCTGTTGAGAACGATTCAAAATTGAACACGAGGCCAGTTTAAACCTTGTGACAAAATCTACCAGCTGAACAGGCGTTTGCTATAGCTAGCTAGCAATGAACACACCAAACATTAGTCTGTGTAGTATTTCTGGACTGCGTTTGTGTGAAAGCTGAGTTCAAAACTTACTAGGAACTTCAGCTGCTATTTTCCTCCTTTTCCTGACTTTCTATCTTTTTATGATTGTGGTCATTAAGTCCCGGAATAACCACAAATTTCTCCTCAAATTCAAGCAAATAAAATACTTCACTGACAAGGATATAACCTCACCTTTGTTTGGACCACCGCTACATCCAATAGCACTGCTGTAAACATTCACTTTACATTCAGTCTGAACACTGCAACTATCAGCATTTACCCACCATCTCCCAATGTGTTGCAGCTCCACTCATCTTCAACTTTTTGAGTTCACGTTGCATTTGGAAAAAAAGTAGCATTTGCCAGTTGTACAGTTCAGTATCCTAAAAATAATTTAAAACTGGAGAAACTTTACGTAGTGAAGTGTCTCCCCATGATGTTAGTGCTGCCAATGGTGCCACACTATTTTACTAATCTACAGGTGACGGTAATGTGCCAGTAATGGCAAGAAGGAATCCACTGCTTATATAGAAACATGTTAACAATGCTGGGTTTAAAAAAATATTATGCCACTGCAGCCTCTTGCAAATCCCATTTGTACTATGTTTACACCTCATTTTTAGAGGTGGAGAATTTCCCCTTTTTTCCCCACCCAATTAGCATGTATTAGGGCTG
The DNA here is from genome assembly GCF_008729295.1 of Plectropomus leopardus. NCBI lineage: Eukaryota > Metazoa > Chordata > Actinopteri > Perciformes > Serranidae > Plectropomus > Plectropomus leopardus. Next base: position 10,018,799 of record NC_056470.1, on the reverse strand, counting down.
GGCAATATATTGATATTATATTTTATCAATATATTTGACATATTCATATTATATTTATATTTTATTTATCAGTATAATGATATGACACTAGATTTTATATTAGATTTTGGATGCCATAATATCGTAAGGACTGTCTTTTCCTGCTTTTCAAGGCTGAATAACAGTAAAGTGATTTGTTTTTATTTTACTCACCAGACAGATGTAGCAAGTTTATAGTATTTGCATTTACCCACTTTTGTCATAAGATCCACAATACTGATGGTGATTTATCCAAAATCGTATTATTTGATTTTTTTTCTGAAAGCACAAATAGTTAACAAAAATATCAATATCGAGGTATTTGGTCAAAGATATCATAATATTTTTATTCCGTATTGCTCATCTCTAGCGTGTATACAGTATATGCTGTTTTCTTCAATCCGGGAAAGCTCCCTTAAAATAGGCGATAGACTCCTTTCCCTTTGCCAGTGGACAAGTATGGCTTGGTTTTGTATTTTTGTGGTGTGTCAATTTCACCGCCACGAACATGCTAGAAAATGGGGTTAGCAAACCATGAGAAAGCAGCTTGGAGAGCAGTGGTTCCTTTTTTTACCGTATTTTATTATTTGTTCAGTCTTTCTTTAACACTCGGTGCTGACTAATTTGGAATGACATTTGAGCGCTGCTTGGATGGATGATTGTGCTGGAATAGGGGCAAAAATTAGCGAGTCAATCCAGGTGTCATGTTTCCATGGCTGCTGATTGAAACTGCTACCAAACAATAACCATGGCTACTTCAGAGTCACTTGTCCTGGGAATGAATGCAGAGTTTTAACCTTTCCCACTAAAGTTAAAAGGCCATATATTTGTGGGCTTCTTGTCCAGTGGCAAAGGGGCTAATTGGCGGATATAATCCACTGTGAGTTATCACCACAACAGTAAAAGCAAAAATCATTGCCAGCTAAAAACGGATTAATTCTTACATGTTTGCTAATAACAAGACGAGGGTCACACATGTGCTACATGCATGGTTTTGAGTCTCACAACACAATGTCTTAATGGAAGAAAAATATCCTCTAAATGAAACAACAGTTGTATCAATCCAAATGTGTGGGCAGCCTGCTTTAGGTTATGCAAAATTTATTCATGTAGACAATGTTGCGGATTGTTACTTGCAGGTGGTCTTGTAGAAGAGCGTAGGCCTTCGGCACAAAGTCCATCATCTCCTGCATGATATTGCAGTGAGTACCTTGTTATTTTGCTGTTTTGTTTTTTTATACACACACAGAAAAAAATAACCAGTTTGCCACTGATATCTTGGTAAATGTAGCCTTTGTTTACTGTGGTGCTCTGGTTTGCGTCAGTCTCCACATCTCGCTGTGCACTCTGTGCATCCTCACTGTTTTCTCTCCCTGCAGCCTTCACAGCGTTGTTGAGAGTTGTTGATCCCCGGCAGGATTTTCAGTCCGTCTGGCCTGCTGTGTGTACACCAGGCAGGCCATCCAGGTTGGGCGGGAGGGGGGGGGTGCTGCTGGGTGCTGCTCCTCGTCTGCAGACTTAGCTGCACACACACATGGACACACACACAACAACCCTGTACAACCCTTGGGCCAGATCTGTCAGCTCTTCCCCGCTTGTGAGCACAAACACACATAGCACGTTCTCTCTCTCTCTCCCCCGCTCTCCCTCTGTGCTCTCATTGCCACCCGTCCACTGCACACAAGCCCAGAGCATGCTGGGAGAATTAATGGTCCAAGTGGAGAGAGTTGGCGGCTGGCTGGGGAGTGGGGAGGGAGAGGGGGAGGTGAAGGAGTGTGTGTAGGTTAGGTTAAAGGAAAAGGAGTTCTAAAGCTGCACAGAAATATCAAGACTACTTTGGTCTTTGTCTTTGCCCGTCGTCTGTTATCATTTTCTTGAATACTGTCAAACAAGCCTCTTGTAGCCTCGGTACAAACTGTCTATCGTTGTCACTGTTGTCTACTTTAGATGAAATGAATGTTCCCCCAGTATATATGCTTTTGTTCCTTTTTCATTTCACACATCTGATCAGAAAATAACTCTTCCACTGTGGGTGGATTTTTACTCAGCAGTCTGTGAAACCTTGACTGTAACCTACCTCAACTCACTGTAATGAGCTGCAGCCTACCCAGATGAATGTGTTTTGCCTTTCACTGCAGAGTTCAGTGGTCTAAAATGTTGTTTCAGAGGCTTTTTTACCTTGACAAGAAAAAATATCATTAGTGCAGGATATGATCTGATGAATTAAAACAAATATTGATAATAATGAAAATAAAAATAAAATAACAATTATAACAATAACAAAAATATATCAAAATAAATGCTTTTAATAAGCTGTTCAGGGCTTTCAACTGTATTTCAAAGAAGCAGACAACATCACCTGTTTGTGACCAACAGACACACACACACACACACACACACACACACACACACCCCACCAACCACAACACCCCACCAACAGAAACTGTCATTCTATATTGGGAAGAGATATAATATATAGTAGAAAATTTATTTTTAAGGTCTTTCCCCTTAAGATTACTGCATATATGCTTTTTTCAAGGAATTGTCAAGAGGAGACCAACACTCTAAAAAAAAAAAAAAAAAAAAAGGTTATAATACGCATCCATCTTTTTAAGTAGTTCCAATGGCATTATTGTGAAAACCTATTAGTAATTTTTTCGGTACAGTACAAATTGCTCGGAATTTTTTATTTTATTTGATCTTGTTCAGAAATTGACTGAAGTTTTACACTAGTAAAGGACCTTTGAGCTTGATTTTTTTCTTACATGAGATAAATTTAAATTTACAAGTCCCTGAAATGCTCAGAAAATAAAATAGAAATTTGAAAGTCAACAACTGAGGCAAAGTGGACAAAATCCATGTGCTGAGGAAGTTCATTTGATTGAAAACTCCATAACAGCTTCTAAATGGACCTTGTGGAGAGAGTGTGTTCTCAAATTCAGGTACTCATTTAGACCATTAGCAAATTCATGAAAGGAATAAATCACCTTTTTTTTATTACCATGTGTCATGCAGAAATGTGAAGAAAACATTTTTCTCAAATGCCTCCATGGTGAATGAAGAATCCAAACTCTGACACAACACATGCAGTATTATCCATGTCTCATTTATTTAGTCGTTTGCTTACTTCTTCCCAAACCTTGCTAAAACCTTACTATTTATAACACTTCTGCATATGAGTAGTTGTCTGCTCATGCATAACATTGAGCAGAGATGTGCCACTTGTCCATGCGTGAAGTGTTTAAAAAAGTAGTGTTTTAGTGAAAATGCAGCTGTTTGGGATGTAGCACATGATTGGATAAATGAGACTTGGATTATACAGCATGAGTTATGTGAGAGTTTGTAAACGGATGTTTTGATATAGTTTTGCTGTTGTTAAACATGATTTACTTTAATTCATCAAGAGTGTGTGCCATTTTTGATTGCTTCATTCATCATTGAGGCGTGCGAGAAACTACATTTTTTACAGGCTTACTAATTGATATACAATTGGTCATTTGTGGGTGAAGTACTCACTTGAAAGTGTCATGAACTAAGCGTTGAAAGATCTGACAAGTGATCTAAAAGGATTTTTAAAGTCTTTTGATGACTGGGGATTAGATTCAGTGAATCATTGCTGAGCCCCAACCCTCACTATGGGTTTTGGTATTGGCCTTAAAAAAAACTTTGTATTTGGGGCCCTAAGAAACAGCCAGTGGTAGCAGTGATGATCTGAAAACAGGCCTTCTACATGCTCAAAAAAACTCTGAAAACTGTGTGTATGTGTTTGAAAAAAAAAGAAAAGTATTAATGTCCATTCATGTGTGATAGAGTTACAGGGGCTTGCTGGTCTCTTTAATGCAACAGGGCTGTCACCAAAGGTCCTCATTACTCCACTTCTATCCAACCAGCTGCTTCTCTGCACTTTCAACTTATGGGAATAAAGACAGCGTGGGGGCTTTGATAGGGACTTGGACGGATGCTGTGTGGGGAGAATTCTGGAAGTCGAGTTGGCACACAGACCCACAGTCACACCTTTAATAGGCAAGCACGGTAACATTAGCACGATGCTGCAGGTTGGGTTTGTGCTGCAGCTGACTGATTGTGCCCACTCACCAGCTGAGTTGGATCACTGATGGGGTCAGTTTCATTTGAACCGCTCCGAGTTAGAGGATGAGTCAGATTTGAAGTTGGTGCCTTGCAGAGCCATCATCAGAGAATCACAGGGCACTCGTTTTACATTCTCAAAAATCAGTCTGGGCTTTTACTCTGATCTGATTTAATCAAAACGAAATGTCTGGCGTGTAAGATTTACAACTGCCTGTTGTCTTTAGAACAGCTTTAGTCCTCGGTATCGAAAAGTGTTTTCTTCAGAAAGAAAAAAAAACACTTACTTTTTTGTGAGTGATGAAGAGGAATGTACTCCTCTTAAGGGTCCATTGTGGATGTGCTGATTAAAGCCATGACTTTATCCCGCTGATCATAAAATCACTCTTGTGGTTTTCTGGCCGTGTTAGGTACCATTATCATCTTGAATTATGGGAACCCTAGGGTGCTGCTGATTTTGTGAAATGGCCTCACACTCCCTGGTTATTGTACTCCCATGCAGCGCAATCATCAGACCTAATGACTCCCAGTAGATGGCTGCAGCACCAGTTCAGATTTGTCCACAAGGTTGACAGCTGATTACAGATATTATGGCTCTTCCCCCAAATTTGAAACCATCTGGATGGAAGCATGAGGCCAAAATAAGGATCACACTGGTGACGTTTTCTCCAGGTTGTGTATCTTTATGTTTTGCTGTGAGTGAAGACATAAACACACTGGTGTGCTTTTTTGGAGTGTACAGCACTTTTGTGGTATTGAGTATCAGCTTGTCTTTCTATTAATACAAATTGATGATAAATGAAAAGCTGATTTAGTGTTGCACATATATAAAGATTGGACAATTAAGATAAATATAACATATAGATATATAGATACATAGATAAATACATTATTGGGTCTGTCATCTTATTTTCCATCCTCTGCTGGCATGGCACCTTGGTACTGAAGAGAAGAATACCCTTGCTAAGACTGTAAAGGCCAGTAAGATGGTGGGAGTACATTTCAGTAGCTTGAATCACATATTCAACAGGCAGGTGATTAATAAAGCAATGGCCTCCCACTCAGAATGTGCCCGTCCCCTTAGTTTAGAGAACAAGCTGTTACCATCTGGCCTGTGCTTAAAGGGAAACGTCGCTGATTATCAACCAGCTGTGTATCATAACAGTGTGGGTAATATGTGTAAATGCAACACATTCTCATCCCAAGTCGTCACGTATTGCAGCTTTGCAGAGGATTTCCGTGTTAGGCTCTAGGTATCTCTCTGAGTTTGCCATTTTTTCTCTGGGATGGCGCTACCATGATGTCAACATAAACACATGGCAACCAACGACGGGACATCAACAAACGTACATGCCGGCATGCATGGCTGGAAAACCTAAGCGTTCATTGTGCTGAGTTTTAAACATTTGCTTTCAGTTGCTCCTCTCATCCATCGATCTGACCCGATTACCTCTGACTGAATTGACGGATCAGTTATCCACTCCACGACTCAACGTCCTCAAGCTGCTGCTGAGGAAAAAAAGAACTCATGAGGAGCTCTGCCTGTGATGTGTTCAAGGAGCCGCTATAACTTTTAAATGTAGAGAGGGGACACGGTATACTAAAAAAAAGGACACAGACACAAGATAAAAAGACAAAACCGTGAAGTTTTCTGCTCTTCATTATTTTTTAACAGTGTTTTTGTTTTTCCCTCCATGCTGAAGTTTCCTCTCTCCTTGTCCAGCCTCCCCAGGCCTGCAGGTGCAGTTCAAAGTTGATGAGGGTTTCTTGAAGCCAGGAGAGAAGCGCTGGTTCTTGCGCTACCTGGCCCTCCACACCATGCACATCGACATCTGGGACAGTGACTCTTTGCTCCTCATAGGTTCTACTGCCATTGAGCTCAAGGTAAAAGACTGAAGTTGACTCGTGATTCAAATGTATTGAGATAAAAGTGACCATTTGTGATATGAGTTGTAGTATTACATGCAAACTCTGATCCTCACTGACGTGGCGTTCATCACAAGAACTTCACAGAGTTAAGCATCAAAAAAATAAAAAAACACATCCTGGTTACACATGCACTGTCAACTCGTGACGCACCTTCATTGCGATGCAGTGCATCTGTCAAGGATCCATGCAGTGTTTGCAGATTGTTTTAACACATTTAATAGAGTGAACCAGGCGTTGCAGAGAAAACTGCTTCTGATAATAGAATGTCAAGTACAAAAGCACTATACTGCATATTACCCAGGTTTCCTCAAATACACAAAACAGACATTTAATAATAGTTGTTAAAATGGTTTTACGCAATGACTACTGGGACCAGAACAAAAACAAATTATCTTATTTTATTAGATATGCAAACATAGCTGTTGAACAAATTCAGTACTATTTAGTTTTGCTCCCTGTGTACTCCTCTGGATTTGACTGAAGCAAATTTCCCCCCTATTTTAACCTCTAAAGAATAAATGAACCACACATTAAAGGCTCTTGAATTTTGGTCTTTTCAACTCTGCTGTTTATTGATCGGACAGAAACTCTCTTGCCAACCTTGATGTGAAATTGATTTGTTTTGCAACTTGGTGAAATTTGTAAGGCATTTAATGAGAAAAAATTAAGGGAGTAGTTTACAAATGGGCAGGGCTGATTTGACCATAATCATTTAGATGTAACTCAAGCCATCCCTAGCGTATGCTTCCATTTTCTCAACCATTTCCCCCCACGTCTGATTAATACATTGATGTTTGATGCGTACTTGTGAATAAATGCATCTTATCTCCTTTTCTCACACCTTATTTTGCATTCCCAGTACATGTTGCGACAGGGTAAATCAGCAGTGCAGGCTCTGCATGAGGTGGAGGTGCTGACCACCGATTATGTGGGTGAGGACACCCCGCTGACAAGCACAGATTTTGGAGGACGGCCAGGCCTCAGCCCTATGACGGTCCGCACCATTATCAGGGGCAGACTGCACATACGCACAGGCAACATAGGCAAGTACTGCAAGATTCTTTTGGCACTTAATTGTTGAAAACCTTCTTTGTTTACGAAATAATGACATTTTTATAGCTAACATTAAGATAGACCATCATCAGATAGAGAGACGAATTAAACAACCTTCTTAAAGGAATGCTTCAAACACAGAAAGGCTATTTCTATACTGACTACTTATCCCAAGTTATGTTGAGTTTGTGAAGAAAACTTTGTTTTTCTTGTGTGCCTTGAACAGGAAATGAAAATTCCAAAAATGGTGAACATTCATGATGAATTTAAGTAAAGGGGGAACCGCATTTAACAACAGCAAAACAATAAAAAAAAAAAAAAAAAAAAACACTGGTTAACAAACTGTCACAAAAGTTGTGCTGTATGAGCCAAGACTCATTTATCCAGTCGTATGCTCAAAACTTTCAAAACACAGACCTTTCAAATGGGACATTGAACTTAACTGCTGGTGTTTTAAAAGGTTTAGTTTGGATATACCAAAGTCATACAATAACAAAATACAGATGTAGGCAGTTGTAGATGAGCAGCTCCCATGTTCAGCAAAGCAAAATCACTGTTTTTGTCACTGCTTTTTGTTTTGAGTCTTTCTTTAAAGAGAGTATAGAACTGGATAAATGAACTTTGGATTATACTTTTCAAGTTGTGTGGGAGTGTGTCAATGGATGCGTCCCCCTTTTACTTCAGTTCATCAAGTATTTTCTGTGTTTTTTTCTTCTTCGTTCACTGTGGAGGCATGCGAGAAAAACAATGTTTTCTTACCAAATTCAATGCAACACTGGTTGGGTAATGGATACACAAATGGTCATTTGTGAAGTGTATTCCTGTAAATCTGACAAAATAGTCTCAACTCAAGGTGCACTTACAAGCCTTTTCAGAGCTTTTAATTGCATCTCACCAGTGAATGGAACTGGCTCACATAGCATTATGGGGCTGAAGTATGGAACTTTGGTTGATGTTATTTTGTCACACATATTGATCTCAAGACAAAAACAAACTTCATGTTCAACGTTGTTAGGCATTTCTACATAAACAATCAATGCTCTGCATTCTTTGATTGTGCTGATTGGAAAAGTCTTGATTATTATGGATATATGTGAGAGTCTTCTGATGTTATGTACCTTGATAAGGTGCTAATGATTCATGAATGAGGATAAGATATTGCTGAATGCACTTGAATACTAAATTAAGTATTTAGTAAGATTCATCTGACCAGCCAGATAGTTGTCTCACTTTGTGTTGCTGTTAGCAGTACTCCAGTGAAGAAACTTGTAAATCAAATAGACTAAATCTCGTATTGCCCCCACTGGGATACAGAGGAGGATTTAGAGTGAATGCACTGTATGAGGGCTGTTGCAAATAGCTCTATATTTGCATTCCCAAAAGCATGAAGGTAAATGTAGGGAAGCCAGGAAATTGTATTTGTTCTATCTTTCGAAAGAAAATCCAGTTTCAATATCACCCGAATCTCACTCTAACTGTGAAATATTTACAACAACGTTTTATATTCAGGTCATATTCCATTTGGGGCTTCAGATTATGAAGTAATGTTGTCTGTTTACTTTTATTGATGTGTAGAGTTGGGAAATGACAGTGAATCCCCAGGGCTGCTGCTGCTGCTGCTGTTGAAAGTTCCCATTTTCCGGAGGTGTGCAGGCTTGCAAAGCAAACACTGTGCCAAAGCGAAATATCTTGATGTGATAGTTCCACTCCGTCAAGCAACTGAGCACCTTTCCACTTCCCCTTGCACTCATCCAATTTGGGCCTGGCATGCCCCCGTGGTGCGATGGCAGCTGACGATAGCTTCCTCGCCATTAATCAAGTGTTGAAACGATACTCCCTCTCATAAACAATGCATCATTCTCTGGCCCTCAGAAAGTCTGCGCAGTGCCATTGTTGGGGCTAAATATGCCAGAACTTATCACTCAAAGCAGGTTGGGAGCACAGTGGGTTATTGGGTGTGCTGAAGATGGAAGGGGGAGGGCCATGTCTGGCATGTAAATTCCAATCAAGGCTCAGATATCCATCAGGCGCCTAGGCCGACAGTCAGAATCAATTTGGGGAGGGAGGACTTGCAAGCACTTTTCTTTGTTTCAGCTTCCATCTGTCGCTGCCTTTCTCACATTCACACTCCTCTCTTCGCTCTTTGTCACTGTCTTCCTGTTTTCTCCTATTCATCCATTTACCTCTTACCCTTCTATCACGCGCTCTCTCCTCCACCCTCTCTCTGGCTGTTTGTTTTCTTCTCTCACCTCCCCTATATTCTCTGTCTTCTCCTGCACCTCTCATCAAGCTGTAATAAATAAGCACTCCTATTTTGTGGGTGGTAAAGGATGAGAAGCTCGATCATTAATGTTTTTCTGTTGAGGGGGGTGGGGTGGCTTGAACACCAGAAGTTACTCACAGTATGACAGATGGATTTGCAGTATGAAGACTTTGACAGATATTTGATAGGAGGGACACACACAGTGACACACTCACACACACAGACACACACACACAGACACACACAAACACACACACACACACACACACACACATAAGCATGTGTGCTTATCAAATTTCTCACACATGCCAGGAGGGATGCACTCATGCATACACGCAGACATATAGACAGACAGGTGTAGCAGAGCGTGGATGGCTTCTGTGATGAGGCAGGGTGGCAGAAATGAGAGGCGGACAGGTATCGCTGACATCATGTGAGAACCCTGCAACTCCAATTTCTTTGTGATTTTCAAGTTCAATAGAAGGATTACGTGGTGTCTCTATGGATTGGAAAAATTCTACTAACCCTAAATCCCGACTGGATGGACTCAAAAAATGCACACCGACCAAAGCTGAATGGCAGGCTATATTTCTGTGTTGACAGTGTGCAGATACAGCCTGGATTTCTGCTCAAGAGGTGAAGGAAGGTTGCTTAAAAATGCTTGATGGCACAGAGTGTAGGAGAGGAAAAGAAATGTGTGGCAGTGTGGCGGGAAGAGTAGCTAAAGCAGTAAAAGCTTTTTTCACTGAGGCTGAAATGTCTTCTTGTATTGTGAGAATTTTGTTGATTGAGAATTTTGTGATGATTTAATATTTAGTCATGCATTGTTATATAATAAATGGTGGCTACTTAAACCCTTTAAACTCTGAGCAAATTGACTTGATTTCTTTCAAAAATATAGGAAAAGGGTAATGAACAACTTAACAAGAAGTGATCCAAAAATGAGCAAGAAAACTACAAAATAAACAAGAAAATAACCTTAAAAAGTGCTAAAAATTAAATAAAATAAGTGGATTTCAGTAACATAATCTAAATAATTAATAAGGATAATTTATTAATAAAGACCCATTTAAAAAAAAAAATCTAATAATCTCCCCAGCAAGTCTTCCTTGTCCCCTTTTATTATTGTCATTTTGCAGTTTGTGGGATAATTCTTGCCAAGTTGGTCATTGCCTTTTTCCCATGATTTCAGAAGAAATCTAACCAATTTTCCCAGGTTCAGGGGTTTCAATGCTTGTGAAAGGCGTCTGAATGCGGCACAACAAAACTAATGTCGATCCAGGTTCCAAAGGTTTAATTTGTACCGTAAATTCCCAAATAAATGCCCAGAGTCTTTTATTAGCTCAACACTATTAGCTTTACATGCTTATATAAAACAGAGTCCTTTTCTACTTCCCCCATTACCATTATATTTTAATTACAATGCTCTCTGTTTTCTGATCAATTTTAATTGATAGATCAATAAGTTAGTTTTATGCTTCTCTGATGCTGTTTGGCCTGTCAGAGACAGGCAGCTTGTCCACCACATGCTAATGTGTACTCGCCTTTTTACTCTGATAGTAAAACATTCAATAAAGAAGTCTTACATCACAAATCAGCAGTTTACCAATGTCGCTCATGGCCAATGGCTTCTGACTTTTTTGGACAATGCAAAAATGCAAATGGACCTATCTAGAGCTGGTGTTTGGTTTGTCCACTCTGGGCTACTGTAAAAACATGGCAGTGAACATAGCGATGTCCATAAATGAGGACCTGCTCTCTATTTAGATCTTAACAACTCATTCTAAGGTAACACAAACACAACCATTTTGATTTTCAGGTAATTATGAACAAAAGAAAACATACTTATTATTATATATTACATTCCTGCTTATAGTCCCTAAATTCTGTATGTAACATGTACAGACTTTTTTTTCTTCTTCTGGGGGGCATAACCCCTCCAATTGTAAGAAATGTTGAGTTTCAGTGACAATAACTTAGTAGCTCTCACAAAGTGTCAGAATGGAAGTGATTGGAATGGATTAGAAAAAAAACAGTAGCCTACTTGTCGAAAAAAAGAGAAAGGCAGCAGCAGCAGCGGTGAGTCTACCATGTAGTTGCACTGATGGAATTTGTAATGCAGAAATTTCCCTTATTCTGCATTCACCATATGAGCCATGGTGTCACATAGTCACAATTTAAAGAACATAAGACTTTTTAAAAAAATGTATTGGTTATATGATCATATGTGGGTCTCTCGCTCCCTCCTCAATGACTAATCCACAAGCGATGCAGTCCTGACTACATACTGCTCTCTCCCTTTTCTAATTTTATGTGTTTCAGTCATGCATGATATTAATCATGTCTTTACTTCGCCCCCTTGGGGATCCATCAGAATTAGGCTTCATTGGAAAAAGTGAGTGGCAGACTGTCATTTCCAAAATGAAAAAGAGTGAAACACCAAATGATATCCTTTTTAATCATCACAAGGTGGGATTGACAAGTAATTAATTAAATGGTAATGATATACGCTGTCAGGCCTATTCAATCATTCTGTAAAGCAGCTTTTATTAATAGCGTCGTAAAGGACTAAAGAAAGTGGCTTAATCAGAATAATAGAGGGTTGTGAAATCTCGGTGTGAACTTGGAGGGGGGGTTGCTTTTGCTGTAGTATGAGGTCTTGAGGAAGGGAAACTCCCACACAGAGAACTGTAGGAGCAGATGAGGAGGGTATAAACCATGACGACCGCCTGCCTGTCACATGAAACTGATCGACTGGTGAATCCAGAGGAAAGCTATGATGCTTTATTGATTTCATCTGCTAAATCCACATGAACTCTGAGTTGAAAAATGAAGATAAAGGCAGCGGAAGAGATACACAAAAGAGCAATCTTTAATCTAAACACACACACACACACACACACACACAAAACTGCGAGAGCTCAACATTTGAAAGCTGGTACTATTATTTTTAGCACCCGTCGACATGGGCTGCATTCTGCTGAGTCAAATCAGAATCATCAGTATGTGGGAGCAACTTTGTCCCAAAGATGGTAAATAAAAAAACAAAAAAACAACACTGAATTATCTTTGTAATCCATGATGTCATTATGATGTAAAGCCTGGAGCTTTCCCACAGACAGACACTGTGGATTAATTGATGGCCTGTTGTATTATATTATCTCTCTCAAACAAACAGCCAAGCAAACATAGATAGATGGCCGATGGATAGAAAGTAAAAGATGGATTAAATAAGAATATAAAAAATGAAAAAAGCAAGGACAGGCAAACCATTTTGATAAATTTAAGGCTGAATGGTGATACTCAATTTGCGGCACATGGGCCAAATCTGGCCCGGGACAGGGTACCAGTTAACCCCCTGAACATTTTCTACTTCACAATGAAAATATATTTATTCACACTGGCTTTTTTTCTTTGTACTTTTAATGTGAATAAGGTGCCAGAGTGCATAAAGAGCATTCACCCTTTGAAACCTTGATCGACATCACTCTCAGATGCCTTTCATATGTATTTAAACCTTTGAACTCTGAGCACATTGGTTTGATTTCTTTCAAAACAATGAGAAAAAAGATAACGAGCAAAAAATGTCAAGCAAGAAACTTGTTGATTTAGTATTACAATTACTTAATTAAAGTATTATTATATTTGTTGAGCCATTTTTTTTTCAGGCAATTCCTTTTTTTCGTTTTGTATTTTTTGTTTTATTTGCTTCTTTTATTGTGTTGCCAATTTTCAGGCAATTATCTCATACTTTTTACTAATTTCTTGACCATTTCTGGGTCATTTCTTCTTAAGTTGCTCATTGCCATCTTTCCATGTTTTTAAAAAGAAATTGGGCCAATTTATCCAGGTTTCAAGGGAGCAATAGAGCTTGATTTTTTTTTTTCAAAAAAGCTCAAGCTTTTTTTTTTTTGTTTTTCAAAAAAGTACAAGGGGAGGACCCCCCGCACCCCCTCACAAAGATCCAAGCTAAGACCGGAATGTCCTTAAATCCCACAAACGCCCCTGTGTTTAGCTGACATACTGAATGTGGGCTGCTGTGACTGGCCCCTGGCCTCCTGTCATTTTGCAAAAGTGGCCCCCTGGGAAAGCTCGCTGAGTATCCTTGCTGTAGAACCATATGACAGGGGGGTATATAGTGAAGTCAAGTAGTGAAATTCTCATATTTTCTTTCAGTGTGAATGTCTACATTCCCAATTTCCTGCCAGCAGTAAGGCTGAAAATTGCCCTACCCTGGCAGGTAGGGCAATTTTTATTAGTGTCATTGTCTATTCCTTAACTTCCATAGTAAGCTTTTGTATATTGACATTTACAGGCCAAACTCACACTGATTTTTTGCAAATAAATCAAGAGGAGTAAGCATGTTATAATACAGACTCAAAGTTATTTCACTGATTTGGCAGTTTTGACAACTGTCATCCTACATCATCAGGAACCAGGTGGAGAAACCCACCTCCAGAGACTTAAAGACAGTTATGCAGCACTTTAATGCTACTGATATGTATATTTATGTTCTCTGGTGTCACAAAGAACAATGCATGTAATCAAGAATAACTGATTGTATGTAAATCAATTTATGAATAATAACTAACAGGTAGAGACAGGGCTTAAAGGACGGGTCTTGTGCAGTAAAGATTCAGGGCTCATTACTGTGAAAACACTGTTACTCACTATTTAATGGACTTAATGGACTGACTAAGTACATGCAGTCGGATACGAGCAAAGCCGTTTTAACAGCTTTTTAATCAGGGAAAATGCCTTTGCTGACGTGCATACGTGTTACCAAATGATTAGCATGAATGTGTTCTATACACAGATCTATCATAAGACTGCACACAGATTTCACCATCAGCGGATGGATGCATTAGTAGTTTAACTTTTGAAATCATACATGTCATTTGAATTTAGCGTCACGGCAAAAGTCATAGTAGACACATTGCTGAAAATTAAGACAGTAAGCACTTTTGATACTCAGTTTGGAAACATGTTTGTAATATTTTCCAGTAGAAAAAAAGGCCCATATGCGAGTGAAGAGAAAGCCTATTGATATAAAAATCATTTTGCTGACTGAGCTGTGTCTATCGTTTCTCTCTAACTCTCACTGTCTCTTGCAGTCCCTATTGCTGTTCACTCACACTCTCTCACACAAACACAAACAGAAAGCATGTATCTGCTTCAGCACAGTAGAGAAGACAGATTAGAACCTTCTCCAGACCTCACAGCGCTCCTCATCTGCAACAGCCTGATAAGCCCTGGAGAGACTGTTGCAGCAGGAGAGAGTAGAGAGAATCCTGCCGAAAGCTGCCACCAGTGGAACAAAATATCAGTGAAATTTACCTAACAATTAGTTTAGCTCGCTGGCTTCCCTAAGGGGTGCACATACAGTATGTCTCACTCATTAAAAGCTCTTGCTGCTGGTGCATTAAGGCACCAACTTTATCAACCTTGCTTTTAGCCCTGAGGTGAGAGGAAATCTGCTTATTCTGAAAGGTCAGTGGCCTGGAACGAGGAGGCAGAATAAATCGAATATTGCAGACTACTTTGAAACCCCCTCGGTGCTTGCTCCCATTTGTTCTGGTGGCCAGTAAATCAGTGGTTTGTTGTGGCCTTAACCTCAAGAACTGCCAGCAGAGCGAAGAGGGCGGGCAGGTGGGGTGGCACCGAATAGGGTTATTGTCATGCAACAGAGAGAGGTAGTCAATAAATTTGATAGAGTTCAGCCCCCCCGGCACTTTGCTCACAATTACTCTCCTCCACACAGACAACACGGAGCAGCAAACGCTGTGCTTGACTTTCTCTCCGCAACACAAACCAGGAGTATTAGCTTACGTTTCAGTGATGAGGATCATCAGCCCTGTCTTAACAATCTGCCAGGGTGATTCAGCAGTTAGGGACGGATAATGTGACCGAGAGCAAGACATCCACGTCAGCCTGGATTAGCATTAAAGCAGGCATTATCTGATGGGTCTAATGATGGTTCTAGCGATAGGCCAATTCATTAAAATGATTGACTGATTAAATCAGAGGGTCATAATTGGGTTCATCATCAGGCCATTTGTTTTTATTGTGGGCAAGTAGCACCCGGTGTTCATCTTATCTCGTCCTTGCAGGCTTTTTGTACAGTGCGATTCTATCCATCATCAAAAGCATTCCTTGACACAACAGAAAGCAGGCTAAAAGGCCCATAATGAGGCACTGGGAATGAGATCTCTATGGCTTTGTTATTGATTGGAGATGTTTATGGGACAGCAGAAGTAATGCCTTCACAGTAATATTTGGGAAATATAACTCAAACAAATACATTCGGCTGAGTCGTGTGGCCGGGGGAAGGGTGATGGATGACGAGGGGAATGCATTGGGACGGCAGACACCTCACCCATTAATCTGCAGAACTGTGCTGTCTGTGTCTGTTTGCATGGCAACACCAGCTCCCCATTACTCATTTAGCTGCCGCCCATTATCAGTTTGTTGATGAAGGAGTTTGCCTCTAAAAGATTTGGAGGGTACTTTTGGCTCCTCTTCTAAAACTCCTACAGGCTCACTGAGGTGTGAGATCTGGGCGGCAAAGCCACTTAATTGCTGCACTCACCATATTTCATATGAAAGCATCCGGGATGAGGTGTTTCAGAGCCTCTTAGAAAAACTTCTTATACCACAATTAAGCACCTCATTCGGGCATGCTGTGATGTTCTAAAGCCTGGAAACTGATGGGAGTAATGGGAGCACTATGTCAAAGTGCACTGTAATTTAAAGAGTCACAATCGCTAGTTTTAATTACTCTTCCAGTCAACCATCGTAAATTGTATCTAACAGATTGCAAGTGTTGCCCTCGGCATACCTGTAAATTGCACAAAGTAAGTCTTTTGACCTGTGGTATTTGAAAAATGCTCTTGTGAAGATGGTACATGGCTGTGGCTTGGTGTTGTGAGCAATTATCCGTCACACGTCCATTAATGGGCATTTTGTGCATAGAGCACCTTTGACAAACACATGAAAAGCATTCCCACAACTACTGTGGTTGAATTGTTATGTAACATTGTTCACATTGATGTAATTAATGCGAATCATTTACTGTCTTTGTACAACCGCACCCTGGAGTGCTTACTTATCCACTTGTCTTTTGAAAACAGGGATAAATTATGGTTTTGCCATTGAGGAATAGCAAGCTGAATGCAGTCTGGTTGTCAGGAGTCTGGTTTTTCACAGGATAACCCCAAACTGCCATTCAAACAATTGCAAATAAAGCCTCTGTAATGACATGACAGGACAATTCAAAAATCACATTAATCTTTAAAAAAAAGCACCCACCTCCAGGATTTAAAGCTGGTTGGAGGATTTATTTTAACAGTTTTATGTTGAATTGTCTCAGTTCATCTCTGACACCCAGCACTCAGCCAGGCCGGACAGAGGCCGGCACTTACCATCAATCAGCATGACACTCATTGCGTTGCAAGCTTTCGTTGTCCAGACCTCTCTGGCAATTTCAGGCCACTAATTAATCGCTGTAGGCTTGTCTTCATGTATTGATCCTGCCTCGAATGTTCTAAGCCAGGGTTTAACCTGGACTGTGTTCACTTTGGCGTTGTCTACAATGAAAATGTATTGTTTCTCATGTGACTTCAGAGAGAACTCTGGCAAACTGGACAGATCTGGTTTCAGATCTCAGTTTGGCTTGTTACTTAAAGGAGTGGCAAACACCCGAGTCTCCACTGCTGGAGTTACACAGATCTGGTCTTTAAATAGAATGAATCAAATTGAGTGTTACAGAGATAACTTTGCTCCTATCAGTTGTGATCCGGAAACTGATTTACTATCAGTATAACCTCAGGCAATGTGTGATCAAACAAAGAGTGAGGCTAATATTCCTCAGTGAAACCTCTGTAGGGAAGATTGCTCACTGGTTTCGCTCTCTTGCTCACGAGCAAACACTGCCATTCAAGAGATTCAGTTAGAAAAGGTGCTTCTCTAACTTGTAACAAAAAAGGAAGGAGCATGTAATGTCATCGAACCAAAGCACCTGAAATGACACCCAGGTGATACCCAGGTTTAGAGCCTCAGTCACCTCAATCCCAGCAGTTTTTTTTTCAGGCCAACATACCCGAACTATCAACGAGAAGAAAAAAAAAGTCCTCTAGCCTCCAGGACTATCCTCCAGAAAGAACTGGACAAGGGAGAATGGGTCTTAAAGGGACAGTTAATACCCAAAACAAAATCCATATTTTCCCTCTTATCTGTAAGGCTGTTTTTCAATCTAGACTGTTTTGCTGTGAGTTGCAGAGCGTTGGCAATATCAGCCGCAGTGATGTCTGCCTTCTCTCAAAATTATTTAGTTAGATGGTACTCAGCTTGTGGTGCTCAAAGTGGCAAACAAATTCTATCAAAAACAAAACAATGTCTCTCTCCAGAAATCATGACCCAGTTACTCCAGATAATCTGCAGACCTTGTTTTGAGCAGTTTCATATAGGAAACTATTTTCTTTCTTTCTTCCTTTCCGCCAACCGTATCACTGCGTAAAAGGAAGCATGCGTCTACTGCTTACTCATCTAGCACCACTGAGCTAGCTAACCTTACAGCTCAGCCTTCTTGGCTTGATGATCGCTCACGATGCACAGTGATTTGGTTGGCAGTTGTAGCTCAGTAGAAAGAAAATCGTTTATGAAACTGCTCCCAGGGGATTATCTTGAGTAACTGGGTCATGCTTTCTGGGAAGAGACATTGCTGTTGAGTTTTTCACTGTATCTTTATGGTGCTTTGAGCACCACAAGTTGAGTGTCATCCAGTTCAATGATATCTCTACAACTGATATCCCCAACACACTGCAATTCACTCCAAAACAATCTAGACTGATAAACAGCACTAAAGCACTTCATTTTTTACTGCATGGGTCTTTTAGTCCAGATAATTAACACTCAGGCCTGCTTGTATGATCAGTTGACAAAGTTTAATGAAACTCTTGGTTATTTTGTTAAAAACCTTGAGGAAAAACTTTAAAAGCTAACATTTGGTGTTGTACAGCAACATTGTTGAATAGTTTGTCTCTTTATCTGCTGTCAACGACGGTGATACAATCATATCCCATTTACTATTGTTGTATTTTCAATTAAAGGTGGTGAAAGAGTAACTCTGCAAAACCACACACACAACCTGCAGGCGTCTAAAGTGTTTAAGTCGCAGCGGCTATTTTCTTCTTGCCTGTAGGCATCACTGGTCAGCAAGTGTACAGCTGGTCTGACCGTGACCATGTGGAGAATCTGCAGTCTGTTATATATAAATATGAATATAATCATATAGTAGATGTCAAACTAAAAACTGTATATCTCTTTGACAGGGTGCCCAGTAGACCCCAGCAGGAGGAGGGCTGCAGACATGATGTCGCCTCATTCCCACATCATCACACCTCGCGAAGTCACCGGTGGCTTCAGAGGAGGAAGTCTGTCCTCCAGAAACATACTCCAACTCAATGGCAAGCACTTAAATCTACACCCCACTGATTCCTGTCAGTGCTTATGTACCAACGCATCAATTAACTTCACTTTCATTAACTGTGCAGTCCTCACTTAGCGTATGTCTAAGCACATGTGTATGTCTATATTCTACGCTGCGGAGCAATTAGCGCCTTTCATTTAGGCGGTGACCGTGCTCCCGCTTTTATCAACTCCACCAGATCCATTTCACATTCTGTCTCTTGGCTGCACCACTGAACCACTCAATTTTCAGCCTAATTGAGCTTGCAGAAGCATCTCTGGTGGCTAGCCACAGTCCTGTTTGTGTTTTGTGTGTGTGTGTGTGTGTGTGTGTCCAGGCAGAGGAACACACACTGGGGAAACCAATTTTTTCCTCAATTAGACAAGCCGTCGCCAGTCAACTGGCGTGTATTCCTAAATTTGTCCTTAAAATGTTGACTATGACTCAAACACACAAACATGCAGTAAGAGGCATCAGAGAGAGTTTGAAAATAAGTAGAAAATTGCCTCTAATGATATAGAATAAGTCTGGCAGATCTGGAATTACATCACACCCTGAGACAAACAGACCTTAGAAATGCTTTTGTGTAACACATTTTGATGTATTTTAATGTATTTGCTGAAAGCACACAACATACAAATACACTGATTAAAAAAATATGCATATGGAATTATGAACAAACATGTACTATATAACACACGTTTGCAAATGAATGCAGGCTCAAATATATTCCCCAAACTGTTGCAATCATTTATTCAAAGCTCTTGTCACTGTGCAAACACGGTCTGTTCAGTGTTTGCTTTGTTTCTTACCTATCTCCCTCTCCTCCTCCCCACCACCACCACCACCTCTGCACTGCTCTTGTCTCTCTTTCACACTGTACTCTTTTCTCTCACCACTCTAACTCCCTGTGACATTTAAACATACAATACGCCTAATTACTTTCACTGCAGTCCAGTCGCAACAGTTAGCCACGCTGAAGCTGCGTGTGAGTGTGTGCTCAGTCACACTCTTGTCCCGCTCACGTCGGCCTGTGGCTCTGAAGGAAGCAGTGTTGCTACACGCTATCTGGTGAGGTGAATGGCAGTTGACCCAATGCCTCTTCGATAAGGAGACTTGGGAAAAATTTCGGGGGGGGATAAGGAGTGATACTGGGATAGGAAAACTGTGAGAGAATACATATCTGGTTTTAGGTTTAAGCAAATACTGTAGAAGTCTGAGAAAATTTAGCTTTCATACATCAGTGAATGTATTTCCACCCCGTGTATATCTGATGTGTTTTTCTTGTTTAACTACGGTATGTCTAAAGACGCACGGCTGTTTGCTGATTGATTGGTTAAAAGTCTGGTTTGATGGTGTCGGTTGCTTTTGCTTTTATCAGCAGCTCAACTCACTGCTGTTAAAGAAAACTCATGCAAATTGACAAGCGAAAGCAAATGAAGAAAACACCTTCACCACTTGGACCTTACATAGGGTCCATCTGCAAGAACACTGCAGAATACGAAAAACACTTAAATTAGAAACAAATTAAAGAAACATAAAGACATGCACTGAAATCACGATGAGAGACGTTACAAGTACCACAGAACAAAGCAGGACTGAGTTAAAATGCAAATCAGTTTTCGAGAGATACTCAAATCTGTTGAACACACAAGGAAACTGTAAAAGACTGACATATACCCAGTTTCTTAATGCACTTGTGTTTTATGTGTTTGCTGCATTTTGTTTCCATAAATGCAATGTCTGTTCTGAAAAAATGGTGAATGCCTTTTCTTAATTTGCGTGTGTTTTGTCAGTTTTCATGTGTTTTGCTGAGTTCAAGTGCACTGAGCTCTCACGGCCAGTTATAGCCATGGAAGTTTGCAATAGGAGTAGGGCTGGGTATTGTTTAAAAGTTCAGTAATGGAAATATGATATCCAAGTTATACAGACACCAAAACGGATACTTTTTGTTACCTTCGAGGCCAATGTATACACGTCTTTCCATAAAACCTTTTGGTGCTGGCAATAGCTGTGGCTGGGGGCATCATGCTTTTGAGTTGTCAATCTATCCCATCCTTTTTTTTTTTTTTAAGATTATTTCTGGGGGATTTTCACATTTTTTGTTAGGACAGGAATATTAGCATGAAAGTGGTAGAGAGGGGGGATGACATACTTTGAACCCACGGCCACTGTGTCAAGGACACAGCATCTGCACAGCGAGACCGCTCTACCAGTTGAGACACTGGGTGCCCCCATCAATCCCATTCTTGTGAACCCGATACCTTAATTCTTCAAATTTGGCACAAACGTCCATTTAGATGTAAGGATAAACTGGTCAGAATTCTGTGGACAAAGTCAGTGACAAAGGTAAATGTGACCTTGCATTAGTCTCATTCTTGTAAATGCGATACCACAAGAAGGCCTCGAGAGAATTTCCTCAAACTTGGCACAAATGTCCACTTGGACTCAACAGTGAACTGGTTTGTATTTAGTAGTCAAGATCACGGTGACCTTGTGTTTGTCTAATTCCTTTTAATGTGATATGTCAAGAGCACCTTGAGGGAATTTCCCCAAATTTGGCACAAACCTTTACCTGGAGTCAGTGTGGAACTGATAAGAATTTGGTGGTCAAAGGCTACTGTGACTTCATATTTTTGGCCATATATCAAGAATTCACAAGCTAGTTGTCACAAAATGTCATTCAAATATCTGAAAGGATAAACTGATGAAGTGATGACATTTCATAGCCAAAAGGTTGATGGTCAATTTCATTGTGAATGGAAGAGGCGACGTTTGGTCAGATACTGAATTTGTGACACTAACTGGCTTAAAATTGCTAATTGTGGAGATCTCTGTTGCTGTGATGAAGATGTGTGTAAACCATTTATGTGTTAGAATATGTGGCGTCTATGAAGCATTCTTAAGTCTCTTGGCTACATATGTCTGCGCACAGGCATGGATGTAAAATGTAGCTGCAACTGCAGTGTTTGCAGAGGCATAACCACCGCCAGGCTGTAATTCTTGTTTCCATTTGTCAAAAAAAGCTAAAGTTCTTTAAAGTTAATGTCTAAATGCAAGTCGCCATACCAGAACTTTTATGATCCAAGAATGAATAATTTATCTTTCATGCTGCAAAAGATACTTCATCACTAGGCTACAATATCTGTTTTTAGATGACAAAATAAGGGCAGCTCTGAGTTTTAAGTTTGTTAATGTCTGAGTGTTGTTCAAAGTGCAGGATTAGGGAAATTTTCTTGTCAAAGCTTTTAAAGAACATGGCTAATTTGCATGATCCACTTCAAATGAGGATGGATTATTTGGTGACTAGTACTGTAGATGAATCAGGTATTTTAATTAGATATTTTGGGGCTTGCAGAGGATACGTAGCCATGGAGGTGAAAGCTAATTTGGGAGGAGAGAGCCGGTCTGTTTTCCCAGCAGTAGGGCTTTTGCCCAGTTGTAGTGGTGCCAGTTGTTTGACTGGACTGTTGTCTGTGTACAAGCTGTTGTTTCTTGTGCTCCAACAATACTTTAATCTGTCAGCGCCTCTCTCCCTTGGACATTTGGAGGGTTTTTAGAACATATGGTCAAAATGGCAAAGAGATTAGATTCCACTCTGCTCAGTAAATATATTCATGATTGCGGCCTGTTTCTCCTTTCACAGCGAGGAACGCTGCACAAGCGCACAGACTGGAGATAGATGGAAATCGCGTGCTGTTGTTCAGACGTGGGATCAGAGCTGACACTGCCGTGCCCGGAGAGCACAACCTAAATGACCCCGACGGTGGGCGCCGCAAGCTCAGCTGCATGGCTGCTGTGCATCAGCGAGAGGCCAAGGAAGACGCCAAAGAGGCAGAGGTCATGGTGAGGTCAAACTTTGCACTTGAGCCAATGGGAAGACAAGAATAGCTGCTTAACTGCAAAGCAGAGCCAGAAAAGTCCGTCCTTTTGTCTTCTTCATTTAAATCTCAAACAGACAACAAAGACAAAGCAACAGCTTTCATTCTGGCTCTGAAACATGTCATGAGGGAGCTTTCATAGATGCGTGGAGCGTCTCCCAGACAGCCTGCCTGTGTTACAATTCTCGTGACAATGTGCCCCTCAACCCTCTGTGTTTTAGTGACTGTACAAGAAGGTGTTAATTGTTCCTCTACCCGAAGGCACATCTTGTACTTTCACCCATGGGTGCACATGCTAAATGTGATTTTGGCTGTGGTGCATGTCTGTCTCAGACATTTTACACATTACAGTTCCTGTGGTAAGACCTGTGTCTTAGTTGTTTCACACCCGCATAACAGCCAATACTATGTGGAATATAACCGAGTCTTGCTCGCACAGGAAGACAATTTTAAGAGTTGCTTTGCAATTCAATTTGGATTTGACTTTTCTGGGCTGATAGCCACGACCTAATTTGGTACAGGTTTATCCCCAGCATAATTTCAGTGCACTAGACCTGTGGAAAACCTCAGTATTATTTTTTGCTCACACACTTCGCTTTACCACCCTGATTTTGAAACTCAATTTGAGGTGTTAAATTTATTTTTAAGACAAGTACACCTATAGGCCAGAATCCCTGGCATGGTGCAGTTATTGCATCTTTAAAATATTTAAAGGGTTTAAGTGCAGCAAACGATGCCATAGTATGTTCATAGGTTTAAATTGGACTGCATTGTTATGTTAATGACGGAGGAGAGATTTAATAATTCCTTTTGTTTGTCACAAACTGTTCTAAAAGAAAAACTAAGTAGAAATTATGGGCCTGTTTACCTGTTGTTTTGGAGCAAGGCTGCAAAAAAAAAAAAAAAAACCAAAATTAGAGAAAACACACAAATTCCTTTCAAAATTCCTGTATTTAGTGTTACAACGGTGATGGACATTGACTCTGGATGTCCTGCATGGGTTGTTTCGACAAACCAGTAGAAAGAAAAATTGTCGTAAAGGTCATTTCAACACTTGGCCCTAAAGCAAAAGTTTATAACATCAAGCTTGCCTTCTTGTAGAGTATTGATTTTACAAACACCAGAATCTAGCCATGCATGCATTCGTTATGAAGAATGTGTAATTGGAAGCCTTGAAATACCACAGAAGTAATTGCTGAGAAAGGGACCTCGGTAACAAAAATGTCAGAAGCTTTTAAACTTTCCAACATGTTTGACACTGAGGTGAAACGCTAAGGGAGCGCTCCTGAAATGTTGGTAATTGCACAAGAAAGCAAGGATGGTAGCTGCTCTGTAAACTCTGCTTGATGTTTAAAATGAAAGTTTGGGTAGCCACTTTACAGAATGTCATGATGTATATTCCCTGGTGTTACGCTGGAATGTGTTTTTCAGTATTTGCCATTGTTTTTTGGTGTTAGGATCGGTCTAAGGAAGCCCAATTGGCCAGAGAAATTAATCGGATCATACCCTGCGAAAAGCAAAGCAAGGCAGAGGTCATATCAAGCATGCTGAGCCAAGCAATCACCACCCAGCACCTGCTCTACGCCAGCTTGGGCTCTGCTGAGTACATGGAGTTTGTCCTAAAAAATCCCTTTAATGTGCCTCAGACAGTCACCATTCACAGTGATGATCCCGAGCTCAGGTAAGCCTCTGGTGGTGGTGTCAGACTTGCACCCCGCCCTCTACTGTTTATTCTGTGTGATGATATTGTCCACTGACATAGAGGAAATCTGAGAGAGCAACTACCTGTTTGTTAGTTAATAGGTGTGTCTCCAGTCTAATACACCAACTGTGAGTATACTGTGAGTACTTTATCCTATGTTTTCTATTACCCCCCCCCCCCCCGGTCAAATTGTGCTCACACGTTCCGAGTGTGTCTCCAAAGGTGATGGTGCAGCCCTGCAGATTTTCATCCTGCTTTCAGAGAGGATGCTTCATCCAGTTTGACCCATCCCATTTGAGACATCCAGAACTTTGTTCTTTGAAGTGATGGTTGAGCAACCAATTACCACCAGTCTTGGCATTAGTGGTCGCCTATAAGTCTATAAAATACAAAATACTTAAAAGCTACAGTTGGTAAGTTTTATGAAAACAACTTTTTATCATATCTTCTGAAACTGTCACTATGTTTCGAAAGATGTATATGAAACACATAATCTGTTAAAACATTTCCCTCTTCCTCTTCCTACTGCCTCTAGTGGCATTTGCAAAAATATATCACAGCGCACAAAAAACAACCAATCAGCGCTGAAGAGTCTCTAAAGTAGCTGTCAATATTAATCACTCTTGAATTGTGGTCAAACTGTCAAACAGGGCAGCGCTGATCAAATATGAATCAAGATTATGTTACTGCACTACATTCACTTCAATTTTTTTCACAAACAAAATGGTCCAGCATGTAGGATTTAGGAGGAAATATTGGCAGAAATTGAATACAACATAATGAGTACATTTTCTTTAGTGTGTAATCACCTGAAAATAAAAATCATGTTTTCCTTACCTTAGAATGAGTTGTGTATATCTACATAAGGAGCAGGTCCTTGTCTATGGAGATCGCCATGTCACACCGCGTTGTTTCCACAGTAGCCTAGAATGGGCAGACCAAACACTGGCTCCAGATAGGATCATTATGTCTGTTTATTTTTAAAAGGAAGAGACCTCTGTCTATAATTCAGCTCTGGGTAAAATCCTCCTGAACATTGAACACTGAAGAAATTCTGTCCTTGAGTTTTAGCTCGTTGCAGTCTGCAATCTTCACCCCTAGATGCCACTCAATTGTACACACTTCACTTTTAAACCCTACACTATGTTTCTGAAAACAACTGAGGGGATGCAGTAATAGAATCTTTATTTATATTTGATCAGCATTGCCTTGTTTGATAGTGTGTTCACGAGCAGTGATTGACACGACTGACAACTGCGTGAAAAACTCCTTGGCTCTTATTGGTAGTTTTTGTTAATATGCCATAATGCCATCAGAAGTACTTCAGGACAGTAGAATAGGCAGAGGAATTTTTTTTTTTCACAGATTATTTGTCTCATTAAGTGCTGTGTGAATAAAGTGAAAGTTTCAGCAAATATGAAAAAAATGTGTTTTTCATAAAAGTTACCAACTTCAGCTTTAACAGTAGAGGGCAGTAAGCAACATTTTACTGGCATTGATCCATTGTTGATACAAGAGGAATAAGAAAAAGATGTATCTCTACACTTAATGTCTATACTGTGTAGAATAAGTCACGAGTGGCGTCCTATCCTGTAGATAATTTACTACCAACCAACTCATAATTCTCATTTTTGAAGGCCGCTTCAAACCATTGCTGCCTTCAAACTAAAGGTAAAGTGTCACTTCCTCAAATTTCAGGTGGAGCTCACAGTGCTGTTAATCATGACTGCTTATTCATGATGCTGACTTAAACATTTCGGCTATCACATTCATTGCATTATCTTTGAAACCTCTACACTCTTTTTATACAACTGTACAGTGGAAATACCTTTTTGTTTAGATTCAGGTCATGTATTGTTTGTGAAGTGAAAAAAATGTACCTATCATAAAATATACAGTCATTTTAATTTGTCTTTAAATGTTTAAAACACATTATGATATAGTTAATCCATATATATTTTGTTTGAGAAAAGCTGGTGTTACAACGTATAGCCCATGCAGTGCTGTAAAAAGAGAAACAAACATGACTAAAAGGAATGTCGATCTGAACTAAAATACAGAGAATCTGCCATGTAGTGATAAAAACTGCTTTATAAAAATGATTAAGATACTAGAAAGCCAAGATGGAGTGCGGTCAGGAAGATGATTGCTTGCATGACTACGTGTTTTATTCAGGTTGTAGGAGTCTGTTCACAGCTCTCTCACTGTTTTAATATGATGCATGTGTATGTAGGTGTAAAGCAAAGTGCGTGTTTGCATGTGTGCCTGTTTTAGCGTTTAAAATTGGTTTTATTTACTCTTTAGACACATCTTATTTGCATGTGGTGGTTGATTTTCTTTCGTTTTGAATTTTCTAATTTGAGACATCAGTCGTGTGTTTGTGTGTGTGTGTCTGTGTGCGCACACTTTACACATTTTAATTTTATTCACAGTTTTGAGACGTGTTTTTCTTTTTCATGAATAAACAAGATAAATTATTAGTTTGACAGTAAATAGCGGCAACATTTCCGAACACGTTTTGCACATGTGTGTCACAATGAATAAATAAGATATATGCAACATTCCACTTTACTGTTAACACACGCTGCAGGCCTATAAACAAAGAAGATTCCAGCTCTTTCAGCAGCACAATCGGTTGTCCTTGACGCAGATGCAGACGTAAAGCTGGTGATATGCTAAATAACCCCTTTAATCCACACATAGAAGCCATTATGGTTGATATTTCCTGGATCACCCGTTCTTGATATCCATGCTGTGTTTGTTTCCTTCAGTTTGCGTCGTCGTTAATCCCTCAGCACTGAATCTTTTGTTATGGATTCTGCTCATGCCCGAGCTTTTGGATTAACATATATCACGTTGATCAACAAAGGCTGGAGTGCGCCATGGATGAATCATTATGGCATTAGCCTGGCCACCGGGCCTACCAGGTCTAATTGAGAGTCATCAATCCCTGCATCTGTCCTCTCTCGGCTTAGCGCCCTCTTAGTTTATTTATATATTTCCGGATGAGGCAGCGTGACACTTTACACCAAACCGTCTGCCACCTCTATCAAGAGCCAGAAATGTGTAAATTAGCAAGGAAGCTCCTGCATTTGATGTGTTTCTACCGCAGCACTGTGGGTTTCAGAGCCAGATTCAGGTCACGTATTCAGGTAGAAACAGTTCATTTCGCCTAGAACACTTTTATAATTTTATGACACTGTGGTTTTATTAAATTTTCAGTAGTGTTATATGTGTTATGTATGTGACTGTGTAATCTGTAGAAGAGGTGAGATATGATGGGAGGAAAATTCAAGTCATTACTAAGTATATCAGACTTGAATGATTTTAATATAACTGCTTTCTGGGTTTATTTCACTTTTTACCAGGAAGCTTGGGATTTCTCAGGATTAAGTTGTAACGGTAGAGCATTCTTCTGGAATCTGATTTGTGGATGGAACTCTTCATGTCTGATTAACTCACTTTTTGAACTGCCTGCAGCGTTTTTTTATTATGAATTTTGTACTTGTACCAACTAAAAAATAATATTTTGCCACAAGGCTGAACATGTGCAGTAGTTTTTTAGAAATGACTGCTGACCATGATAATGCATTTCAGGTTTGGATCTTAGTGTTTGTTCTTTTCAGTTCAGACATTAGCCTGCTGGACGACACCATATCAAGGCCATTATAGGTTAAATAAAATATAGAGTCCATCCATCCATCCATTGTCTACCGCTTATCCTGGGTCGGGTCGCGGGGGCAGCAGCCTAAGTAGGGAAGCCCAGACTTCCCTCTCCCCGTCCACTTCCTCCAGCTCTTCCCGTGGAATTCCGAGGCGTTCCCAGGCCAGCTGTGAGACATAGTCTCTCCAGCGTGTCCTGGGTCTTCCCCTGGGCCTCCTACCGGTGGGACGTGCCCTGAACACCTCACCAGGGAGGCGTCCCGGAGGCATCCTGATTAGATGCCCAAGCCGGCTCATCTGGCTCTTCTCAACGAGGAGGAATAGCAGCTCTACTCCGAGCTCCTCCTGGATGACCAAGCTTCTTACCCTATCTCTAAGGGAGAGCCCAGCCACCTTATGTAGGAAGCTCATTTCGGCCGCTTGTACCCGCGATCTTGTTAAAATACAGAGTCCTAAAAAAAAGAATCTTAAAATGTCTTATGTCCCACTTGCCTTAAGTTGATCTGAGATCAAATGCCATAAAGTCTGGTGACATTTTAAAAAGGGACAAAGACGATTTTGGAAGGAAGCTGTGTTGGATGAATGGATAGAGTTTAGGACCTTTTGTATGCACGCTGGTGATAGCCAAAGCCAGAGGCATTATGTTTTCTGTTTGTTCATCCTTTCATCCATCTGTCCGTCCTTCCATCCTTCTGTCCTTCCGTCTGGCACATTCGTATGAACATGATATCTCAACAATGCCTCTGTGGAATTTCTCCAAATATGACACAAGCATTCACTTGGAATCAATGATGAGCTGATTAGATTTTGGTGGTCAGAGGTCAAGGTTACAATTTAAGACTTTAATCTTAGAAATTAACATGCTTTCTCAGAATATTACGCCTTTCCCCTGGCAGTGGTCCTGATACACTGCCGTACTACGGGACACAAACACACGCGCATACGAAAAATTCTGGTTGCCTCAGGACTGTTTCCTAGTAAAGTTATTTGACTTAACTGAAAATTCCCTAAAAGTCCTTGGACCTGAATTCCCAGTATTCAACCCTCATCTATATGTCATTGCCACATCTAAATCTGTTTTTGAGAAGTACAAAATGCATTAGTTGTCCTTGAGGCAACATGAAATATTTTTTACACCTGCCAAGTCTATAAAGGGCTACACAATATGTACACAAACAACAGCCTCCTCCAGTTATCCTGGGCTGCATGAACGATAGCTAGGCCAGTGCACTGAGGCTACTCTGCTGTTACTTCCTTGTCAATATTTTAACCAATATTTGACAAGGAGCTTTCTTTGGAACACAAGCAAGGCCTTGGGTGAGCTCTTTGTTCTACAGAAACAAACAGAAAAAAAGAGCCTGACCCTCAACCTGAAATCCAGCATCAGGCTTTGAAGGGAGAGTACTTAGAGAGACTAGGCTAGCTCTAGCTTTGATGTCTGCAGTGGTTTTGAGCCCAGAGGCTCCTCTTGAAGTGGAGGACGCGTTTGCTACCTGTTGCCATCCATTTTGCATGGCTACCTTTTACACTTGGCCTCACAGAGCAGAGTGTGAGCCATGTGTGCTGGTTTGCAGAGTGATAGGGGACTACATCTCCTCTGCACCTGTCCATGCCGCTGCTTTATCTCTTATTATTCCTCCCTCTCATTATCTGTCGTCTTCTCTGAGATTTCCCAACACTGAATTCATTCAAGTCTCACTCTTGATATCCTTTAATCATCTTTATTTTGTTCCGTCTTTGTTTTTTCTCAGCCTGTTTGTCCTCTTCACCTCCTACCTTGTTCTATTTTCTTTCTTTAAAAATGAATTCAATCAACCCGTGTGTTTTTTCATGGAGGCTCAGGTGAAACACACACACACACACACACACACACACACGAGACTCTTTGTTGTTATGATAAGCCACAGGCAAAATGTTTTATTCCAAGTGCACAGGTGGGAATCTCCAAATAAGTTTCATGGAATTGACTGTTGCATCTTGCTCTAATGTTAGCAAGGTGGGTCCCTGAAAAATTCATAAACTCTCGCTCTCCTATTGAGAGAAATCCTCCTCTCCATGCCCATGGGTTGGAACCTTTGAAGTTTAAAGCAGCACTTCCCTTTATGCATTTGTGCGTGAAATTTTTCCATTCAAAGGAAGAGGAAAGAGCGGAGACGAGACCTCCCTCTGTTGGAATGTGTTATCTGTTCCTGTTGCTTTCTCCTTGGAAATCCATTTGTTGGGGATTGGAGGGGGCTTTCAGTGACCTCTATACAATTTTATGAAAGCTGCCGTCAGTAATTAAAAGTAAGCATTGTGTTCCTTGTGTTGACTGCTCGACCGTGGAATTAGCTCGATTGTTGGCTGTACAGTGAACTTTACATTGCTAGAATTGGTTTTTAAGAATGGGCGATCAGTTGTGTTTGTCTGTACTAAAGGGAATTGTACTGTCTAGATGGGTTGCTGGATCCCTTGAAGAGATTAGATCCGGTATGTAAGAAATATTTACCATGGTTCTCCATGGTCACACACCAAACATAAAGAATATTTCCTTCTGGCAGGCAAAATCAACCATTCTTTTTTGAAACTGTCTTCCCCAAGTCACCCAAAATTTAAAAAATGCAATTTTTACTTGTGCTATATATCAATCTAAATAGTATTGGTGTGAGTCGCCGAGTGTTGGAGATATCGGTGAACAGGGAAGTGCAACAGAAAATCCCTGGAGTACCTGTTTAATTTCATTTTCACAATACATCATTATTTTTCGATAGCAACATCAAATGATTATTACATTCAAAACTCTTCTATTTCAGCAAATACAGGGCACAATTCCACAAAGTATTCTGTGGGTAGACATGCTGAGAGCCCAGAGGGTTAATGCTAATGTTTTTTTAATTGTCCTCTGATAACACCATCAGGCTAAATTTCCCCTTGCACACACACACACACACATATGCACACACAAAAATAAAATCTAGAAAATCTAATTTATAGATATAGAGATATAGATACCTATTAAATTTCAAGGTTTAATTCATAACCTAATTGATTTTAACTGTTACAGTATTTAGCTTTTTTGTTTTTAACCTTTTGGTTTTAAATTGATGAAGTTATATATTCTTCTTGTACTGCTATATGTTTTAAGTTGTGTTGAACATACCTTGTCACCACTGAAAATGAGGGTTCTTCCTCAGTGTGTTCTCTGAGGTTTTAGTTAAGATAAATGAATGAAAGAATTAATTTTACCGAGAACATTCAGGCTTTCTAGATTAACCCTTTACATTTTCCCTATGACCTTTCCAGTACAAATCAAATAATAACCCTTTAAAACCTGAGCAAATTGGCTTGACTTATTTAAAAATCATGGGAAGATTGTAATGAGAAGCGAAAGAAGAAATTACCCAAAAAATAACAAGAAATGTGTAAAAAGTACAGGAAGGAAAAATTAAAAAAAATTACATAATTCTGTAAAATAATTTAAAAAATGTTATTTACATATGTTTCCCCAGCTTTTTTCTGTTTTCCTGAGACATTTTTTTCAAGCTTTTTAAAAAATAATTTTCTAAATCTACTAATTTCTTGCAATTTGGGGTTCTTTTCAGATCAAGTTGCTCATTTCCTTCTTTCCCCGTGTTTTTTTAAAGAACTCGCACCAATTTGGTCAGAATTCAAGGGTTTAAATATTTGTGAAATGTGCCTGAAGCAGCTGAAGAAAAGTGATGTTGCTTTAGGTTTCAAAGGGTTAAGGTTGTAATAAAATTGGGCTGAGCACATTCATGTTCAAGCGATGAAACCAAGTGATTTTCATTTATTTTTGATAGCTACTGATTATAGTCCCAGACCCTTTTCTCTTCCGCCACAGCCTGTATGTTTAGCCAAACTTCTGTTAAACATTAAAGAAAAGCAAAAACATCAGAATGTTGTTTGTTCTGTTAGGTGCTATTTCATCATACTGTAGGAATGAAGCAAAGTTCAGCAGAAAAGTTTTAGTCTTTTATTCCTGATATTGTAACAAGTCTGACTTTTTATCCTGGATGGATCCCTTAAAGATATACAAAAGCCTGCTTTCATCTCCCTCATGTGCTTTAATCTTTCCATCCAGTGTCATCACTAACACAGAGGAGTGGGGTTACTTCAAAGTACTAACCAAAACCCCAACCCCACTGGAGGAGAACATGTTCCACTTGGAGGAAGGAGCTCCAGGTCCTAGGGTTTACCTCCGGCCCAAGGAGAACATCCATATCCCCCTGAAATACCAGAGTTTCCTGTGCGACCACACCATGGCCCTTCAGGTACAGTTGAGACCAAATGCTGATGGAGCAGTTAGGATTGGTCAGCTGTTAAATCTATGTTTCAGGAATGGTAATTCTTGCAGGATGCAGTATTTTTGACAAATAGGACTGTATTTCAGCAGTCAGATGTTATGCATGGATTCAACCAGTCACCACACATTTCCATCACCACAGATGAAAGAGCAAAGTTACTCTCTCCTTCTAACTTCTGATGTCGCAGTACTTCAGAAGTGTACTTATTGATTCCAGTTCTGACAAAATCTTTTTTTTTTTTTGAAGTGATTGGCCTTGAATGGTCCAAAGATGTGTGCTTGGTTTGGGAACAGTGTGGGAATAAGCAGTAATAAAAGTTGAAATTTCATTGATGTAAATGTCACTACACCTCAAGGATTATTAAACATGATCTATTCCAAGGGCAAGTTATACACATGTAATGGCAACTCGAGCTCGACAGTTAATTTGATGCCAGAAGGACCGTTTGAAATGAATGTCGTTTAAACAGGCTGTGCTCTTATCTCCTGTAGATGACTTGGGGGGGGGGGGGGGGGGGGGGGGGTTACACCCTTGGGTTCTGTTCTGCTTCTTGTGATCATTTACAGTTTTCTTGCCTGAAGTGCACATATGATATTTTCTTTGCTGTCATTGGCTGATTTTTGGAGATGATCACTTTGATAACTATTGTGTTTCTTATCATCTCGTCACAGGGACCAAGCTACCCACCGACAGGCAAAGGTTCTCAGGTGGCCAAAAAGATTCTTTCCAATGTTGTTGCTGCCAAGACTATCAAGGTAAAGAGCGGTCTGCTTATGCTTTGTGCAATATTTTCTGTGTATTGTACCGTTATTATCTGTTTCTTTAGTCACCTGCTTCTCAATCCATCGCTTGTTTGTCTCCAGGCTGGAATTATAGTAAGCTATGGATTTAAGATGCTATGTGGATGTGCAGTATGTTTCTGCTATGATAAGAGCTTCAATGCAGTCTATTTTAAACATTCCTAGCATCTTAAGGTCCAGATATTGTTATTTTATGTCTTCTTAGTCAGCAATAGCCATGGCCTGTTTTTGGGTTGTCTGTACGTATGTCTGAATGTCTCATTCTTGTGAACACGATATCTCAAGAACCCCTTGAGGCAATTTCTTCAAATTTGGCACAAATGTCCACTTGAACTCAACAATAAACTGATCATATTTGGCCATGAAAAGTCAAAGATCAAGGTCCCTGTAACCTCATCTGTCTCATTATTGTGAACTCAGTATCTCAAGAACAGCTCCAGGGATTTTTTTCAAATTTGGCACAAACGTTCACTTGGACTTAACGATGAACTGTTCCTATTTTGGTGGCCAAAGGTCACTGTTACCTTGTATTCATCTCATTTTTGTGAATGTGATTTCTCAAGAACACCTTTGGGAAATTTCTTTGAATTTGACACAAACATTCATAAGATATAATAATAAAGTCTCAACTTTGCTGTGACATAATAATGTTCTGCAAAAACACCTTTCTGGCCATTATCCAAAGTCATAACTTTGAATAATGGAGCAGAAGAAAAAACATTTGGTCAGATACTGAATTACTGACACTAATTTTGGATGCCCACCTTGAAACTGTGATGATTGTACAGATCCTCTCTGCTGCTGGGGGAGAGATGTGTGTGAAGCATCGATGTTTTCACAGACATGGATGTCAGCTGTAAGTTAAACTTGAGTGGTTTTTACATACAACCATGAGACAGTAATTCTAGTTTATTCAGATGAGTAGAGGAAGACAAAGCCTAAACTAGTACGATGCTTTTGATCTGGAATTTAGTCGGGTTAACTGTCTTATCTGGTACATCCCTGAGTCTAACAGCATCTAGTGTACAGACACACTCCCAGACAAGTCTCTGCGGAGTGGCAGTGCACCGCCTCCTCCCTCCTCTCCTCTCCCACACAGCCACAGCGCAGACACAAAGAACACTTTGAAGTGTCAACTATTTAAAAAGTTACACTAGCCAGACATGATTGTCAAGCAAAATTATATGCTGGAAATCACTTTTATCTTACTGAACATTGTTTATCTTCTCCAACTGGCAAATGTCAGGCTGGAGGGTTAAACTATCTCCAATTGGAGGACAGCTTGACAAGTCTGGCTAATCTACTTTAAATGAGCCATGCATGTATAGTATTACTCTGAAGTTATTTTCCCTTTTTATGTGCTTATTCAACCGTTTATAATATGCAAGAAGTTTAGAGGAGGGAGAAACAATGTGAATGTGCTTGTTCGGATGTATTTCAGATAAGACGATGTGCTCTATATCTCCATGTGATGTAATGTGCTCTGCAGCCCCTGTTTGCTTCAGCTGTCACCAAAATAAACTTCTGTTCCTCATGAAATGGCTCAGATAGAAATTTTGGACTGCTCTCTACCGACATGAGCGTAAACGGCCGCATTTATGCTGCTAAAAAAATATATCCATCACTGTTCGCTACCTGCAGTACCTCACAATAATCCTGTTGTTCATGTAGAGTACAGTACCCCGAAGCTCTCCCATTGCACGGGGTGATGAAATGTTTGCCAGTCTGCCAAGTCTGTGTGTGTGCTGTGCGTCTGCCTCGGGTGTGTGTGTGTGTTTGTGTGCCAGTGTCAGCACTGCTGCTCTGAGCAAAAATCCTGTCAAGAGGTCAAAGAGGTCGGGTCTGGATCAAATCTGTGTCCCGCTAAAACTGACAAGCCCCAACAGCAGAGCTGTCAGGATGCCAGCTTTGGCACCGCTGTCAGTCAGCACACATCACCAGAGCCAGATATGGGCTACTATTGCAGGTCAGCATGGGCTCGCAAATCTGACGCATCAACAGTTTGGACAGCTGCTGTTTGGCAGGGATCAACTTCTGAGTTTGTGAATCAATGACCAAAATGTGGAAAGTTAACTTCTGTACTTCTAACTATAGTGCATTACTCGTAACTAGATATTTAAATCTGTTATGCAGTTTCACTGAAAGTTCTCTTAGTTACTTGGAACTCTTTGTATTGTAGCACTGCTGAGATTTACTTGCACAATGTCTGTTTGTATAAATATACATGTGTATATATCAATCTGAGAAATATTTGCACAAACTGCTGCGGTGGAATTTATCTTGTGTAATAATGATACTCTACACTTTGTAGTATGTGGACACTCATACATTACACCTATATTTTCAATGAAATGATTGTTAATCAGCTTTAATGTGCTGCTACTATAGCCTCCAATCAGTGCAAAACCTTTAAAGAGGAGTGGAGTCGACTTCTCTGTTAAGGCTTTCCAAAAGATTTTGGAACCTGACTGCAGGGATTTGCTCCCATTCAGCCATAAGTGTATTAGTGAGGTTAAAAAGTGAAGTTGATAAGGTCTGGCACGTAGTCAGTGTTCCAGATCATCCCACAGGTGTTGGATGGGGTTGAGGTCAAAGCTCTGTGCAAGCCAGTCGAGTGTTTTCAAGAATTAACTCAGAAAAAAAGCTCACATTATAAGCCATGACATACTAGATCTTCTCTGGACCTCACAATAGGAAAGTGTTGGTAAGAACAAATAACCAGTACAATGATTTTTGCCTCCTTAAGAGTTTCTTCTTATGTTTCTAGAGTTTTTTTTTCTGGATAGTGTGCAATGAGGTTAAAACTATATCAGCTGCTCTGAAAGCTGCAGTAGAGGAAAGGCCATGAGCTCACTAATGACAAACGTTTATATTTGATGGGGATCTGGCAGTTATTTGATAAACTACGTGGAACAGATTTTGGCCTAACATTGACTAAGAGTAAAGTTTGTGGAATTATAAAACTGAAAATAGGTTATTCATTAGAGAGCATGAATACATTTCTTTCTACAATACATATCTTATTAATCTGTCCATTAGATTCTTATGTACAAGTGGAATTTCTAGCTTGATTTTGGCACAGTGCAGGGCAGAGTATCAGCTTAAATATATGCCTGGCGCAATCAGCAACTTCCAGGACTGAAAAATGAAGCCAACATGGATGTGTCAAAAACTGCAGTTATTTGAATGAGCACTTAATGCTGTCTCTAGAAGCCAGTCAATCACAATGGACGCCTATGTTAAAATGTCCAATTTTACAGCAGAAATAAACCTGTTTACAGCCTGGTACAAAAGAGAGTTTTGATCTCTATTGCTAATTTTCCCCGTCATGATATGCGGGTTAATTTTTATATAACTCATTTGTTTATTTTCTAAGTAAGGGCAAAGCCACTTGAGTGAAAGGTTGTCTGTGTTGCATTGCTGCGGTGTGTGAGGGAGATCCAACCCTCGCTCCTCTATAGCTTATGCCTCTCAACCAAATATGGTCCCTATTGGCCTCAGAAACCAAGATAGCGATGGTCAAAATGCGGAACTTGAAGCTTCAAAATGGAAGTCCAAGTCAGGGTAGCTACAGCTATTATTTTTACAGTCTACCATATTTTGGCATAATTGGAATGGCAGTCTATAAATGTCTGGAGACATGAATACTCACAGCAGATTACCTGTGAGTCAGTCCGTGACATTTCCAGATACATTTTTTTCTTGGGTTACAAGTGTTGGATAAGTGGAAATTCTGACCTGACAGTGGTTTCATACATAGGTCAGAAGGTCAGAAAAAATTTCTCGAAAAAATTTCTCGAGGGTCCTTGTATAACTGCAGTATATATGACCAATGTGACCCAAAATGTCAAAAAGACAGACAGCGATTTAGGCTTTAGGCCACCTTGCTAACTTGTCTCCACCTCCGAATAGTTCTCTACTAAAGTGCTGTTTGAAATACTCAATAAAATATTCTTAGCACTATAGTACGTAATTCAGCGGCTTCCTTATTGTTCATATCCCGCAGTTTAGTCAAAGGTTATCCATAATTTCTAATCTCAACTCGAGTTATGTATAGCATCACATCACATAAATCAAACCAGCGAACACTATTCTGAGATGATGTAAAGTATGATCTTACCTGAGACGGCCAGCAACTCCAATGTGTTTGCATACGTGGTAAACATAAAAACCACACTTCCTCTCTACTCCTCAATGAGAGCCCAGTCTTCCTCTAAATAAGCTCTCATCATGCAGTTATAATTAGCCATATATTGCAGCCTGTATGTGATTATAAGAATATTACCATATACCAGCTATCATATGCAACCATATGTAATTAGTGCATAAGTATGAAGACATTCATGTTGATTTGCACAGATCAGATCCTGAAGGCTATTTTAATGCAGCAAACTTCAAAGCACACCCAGCAGGTCTGTAGAGGTTTTAGCAGCTGGATTGAAGCCAACTTTTTTTATTCTAGTATGCAGCGTGCTCCATCATCATCAAACTCTCTGGTGGATTTTGAAATAAAACTTCTCAAAGGCTGTTTTTTAAAAAGCTGTATATGTTGTTTAGAGCTGAATTGCCTCGGGAGGAAAACATGGCAACTCCAGTTATGTACTTCACTAAAGACAGCCAAGAAATTAGAGTGTAGGGATTCTCTAAATGTCTAATGACACAGGACCGGGTTTGTTTGAGCGTACAGGTGAACTAATGAAATTACAAGCTCTCGTATGGTTTTAAATAAAACCCCATAGCCAAATGTGTTTGGAAGAGAAAGTGACAATGGTGGAATTATCCACTGTTAACATTCGTCACAGTGTATGGCTCGACATCCTTGTTCAACTTTAATGCACTGTGCTTGGCATTGTTGTGCACACAGTTTTACTGAGCACTGATTTTTACAAACATTTCAGGTACTCTAATGTTTACATATATACCTTCGAATACAGTGTTTCGGATCAATTCTTCCAAGCCTTTGGGCTGGGACTTCCCATTGGGGTCCAAAGATAAAGTCGTTTGATGAATACTTGAAAGGAAAAATATACATTTCTTTTGTGTGTACATTTAAAGTATTTTCTGGATTTAGCCTTTTTTCTCTCGAGAGTGCATTTTTCTGCTCATCAGGGCTTTAATCATCCTCTAAATGAAACTGTTTGAGAAGTTGTTTTTTTTTTTAAAAATCACCATTTGGTGGGCTGCCTCAGGGTTTATGAACAAAGCAAGTGCAAAATAAGGCTAATAACTTTTGACACGGCATCACAAGTAGATAAAAGAGTTTTTTAGGGGGTCACAACCTGAAGGTTGGACAACACTGCTTTAAATAATCTGGCGAAACCTTTTGCTTGTTTACAACCAAGTCACATTGTCTCAGTGCTCATGGATTATAATGTTAACAAAACATTTAGAAATTAGAAAACTACAAACACCCAAGTTGAAATAACCTGTAATTCTTCCTTAAGCAAGGTATCTACAGGTTCTCAAAAGTCCTAACATGTCTTTAATTCCATTTTATAGGTATTTGGCCTTAAAAATCATTAAATACTCTTGAATTTTTTTATCTAATGTAATCTATCCATCCTTCAGTGTCTTTTTGTCAGAATGAGTTGAGCTCTTTAGTGTTAAAAGTCCAGTTCTGATGTTAGAAATCAGTAAACCTACCACTGAACCTAATTCTGTCTCCTGTATAATAGATTAACCTAACTCACTTTGTCTTTCATTTGGTTAAGATTGTAAAGAAAATGTCATAAAAAGCATCGAATCTGAGTGTCTAATACCTGTAGGCATCCTATTAAGGAGCTTCTAACCCAGCTCTGACTGTTTTATTAGTTTGGCTTGAGGAGTTTTACTCCCCTGTGATGATGTAAAATGCTGTTTCACTGCAGGAGAGTGGCATGCTGCTGATGCTGCTGGCTTTTCACCTTCCCCCCACAGGTTACATTCAAAGCAGAAGACGGCAAGCCGCTGGCCATCTGCCAGGTGAACGTGGAGCCAACTCCTCACGTTATCGACCAGACTTTCAGGCTTTACCACCCTGAGCTCTGCTTCCTCAAGAAAGCCATCCGCCTGCCACCCTGGCATGACCCCACAGGTAGCACTGGTTTCCCCTAGTTATGTCCCATCAGACATTTCCCCAAGTCCCACAGTTTCCACCCT
The DNA here is from genome assembly GCF_008729295.1 of Plectropomus leopardus. Classification (NCBI taxonomy): domain Eukaryota; kingdom Metazoa; phylum Chordata; class Actinopteri; order Perciformes; family Serranidae; genus Plectropomus; species Plectropomus leopardus. The sequence goes on along the minus strand of NC_056470.1, from coordinate 9,979,496 downwards.
TCATCCCCAGACAGTGTTAACTTGTAGATTGGATAATTTCATATAAGATTTATAGCATCTTATTAATTTGCCCATAATTGCATTTTTTTAGTATTTAGTATTGGTTTCATGCTTTCATGAATACATCCTCAGTATGTGACTGACTCACCACGAGTAGCATAAACATGTAAATATGTGCATATACTTGCACAAATACAAAACTTTTTTTACATTATGCAAGGTGTATGGGAATGAATAATGTATGCTACTTTCAATTTTATTGTGTTTTTACTAAAACATCACCAAAAACAATCTTACAATATAATGCAATTTCTGTCACAAAAAAAAGGGTAATAACAACAGGGAGGCATCTAGAAATAGAGCAGGAAATGAAAAGCAAGAAAAAATGACATTGATAATATGAAGAAAATAGCACAGCGTGTACAGCACAAATGCATATTTATGCCCATATATGCATGTTTGCATAAAAATTATCACAGTAGACATGTCCTTAAGATCTGCTAAGTGTTAAAAACAGCTTCCATTCATAACTGCTTCAAATTGCTTAAATGTATCATCTACCTCAGATCTTCGCTGTCTGTTTATCAACTGTTTCTTTCTGTTTTTGGATTAACCAGCCGGAGACCCAGATGTCAGGACTCACATTTCCGTACGCTGCAGTGACCCTAACATCATCTGCCAGACAAGGATGCCGGTGAGAGAAAAACATTTTCTTACATTTTTAAGTGCCTTCTCTAAACACCCATACTAATATTAGCAGGGGATTAATTGCTGGAAAGAAAGCTTCCCCACCATTTCCTGTTTGAGGGGGGAAAGCACTTTATTCTAGCTCACCTGTCATGAATTCCACGCTGTTTTGACACACAAAGGTTTGCCCTTGCATCACGCCGTGCTTTTTAAAGTGCTAATGTGAGGTTTCTTTTATTTCTGCCTCTTTTTTCCCCTGTACCCCACCATTTTAAAATCTTTCTGCCTTTTACTGTGTTTTTGTCTAGGTGCCGGGGGAGCCTCAGGATGTGTACTTGAAAGTGCCAGGGAGTCCCAGTCCGCACATAAAAATGTTCTTTGTGATGGTTTTTACGTATGTATTATTTACTGTGCAGGCATGCTGTACACAGTGAATACTCTCACACACACACACACGCACACACACATTGCCTAGCCTGAAGATGCATTCTATTTTGGACTAATTAAATTGTTCACGCAGGCTTGAATTAATGAACTAATCAGATGGAGGTTTGGTGGTCTGACTGCCTGAAGTTACAGAACTTGTCCTCTAGGCTTCCAAATCTCCATCAGAGATGAGACCAATATAATGTGTGGGTTTGTTAATAGGAAGGGCGCATTTTAGCCTCTTATTAAAATTCAGGGATTTACCATTCAAGTCTGTTGGGTACGATAAAGTTTTTATACATTAACTGCAGAGCTGATCTGCATTAGGTCCCCTGTGGAGTTTTCTTGTAAACTGACACATTTATGTTAACATTCAGTGTCTCCCAGCAAGGCAGATTGCATTCTTTTCCTCATAATGCATTTGCAAAGCAAATGCTTCGATCTGCCAGTTAGTCAGCAGAAGTGTGGATTGCATCATCTGCATGCTTGAGCACATCCAAGTGTGTCCTTGTGCAGTTGTACAAAATACATACACAACAAACAACTAGTGGTCAGAAACTCTAAAGGGCATCTTTCCTTGCTTATAATGAAAGATTCAGATTGTACTCTGCTTAATCAGTCATATTATGCATAAATCTCTACAAGAAATGGACACAGTAACAAGAACAAAGCACTTTATAGCACTTTATTTCAAACACAGTGCACATAGCAGGCAGCTTCATTACATACTTAGCAACTGAGATCATCCTCCTAAGCTGGAATAATACTGGCTCTATATTTTTTTCTGTGTGTCAATTAGTGTGTTGTAAGTAGATTACATACAAAGTTATTCAGGAATTTACAGCATGTCAGCTCAACTTGAATTAATAACGAAATACAAGGAGTTAAAAGTAGCTTCTGACACATACCCTCCGCTACAAGGCATGGCCACAGGAAGAGTTAATAATGGAGGACTCTTTGTGGTTGATATTTCATATCAAATCTAATTGTGTGCAGTTGTGTTTTTCCTTGTTGATAATCCAGCCTTGTTACGAGGAAACGTTTTTGGAAATAATTCAGAATTTATTGTAAAGTAAAGCATGACAGGAAAACCCAGCCCGTTCTCATTCCGAAATCTTTATTTACCACCACTATGTCAGTGATTTTGGCATCAGATCCGGATCTGATGCTCCTGACGCTAAAAGCCACCTTTCACAGCAGTATGATACCACTTAGGTTCGTCAGTTTGTTATGCAGCAGGAAGGAATCTTTGGCGGTGTTATGAAGCGCAGCACTTGTAGGGGCAGTATGAGACGTGGTCGGGCAGCATCAGTTCAAAATACAGCCGGACAGCGCCTGTTGCAGCATTATGATATGCCACTGGATGGTGTCAGGTTGAAATGCTACGTAGGTCAGCTGGTGGTAGGTGGTGGATGGATCCGCCAAACCCCGGACTTTCATCTAGGAGCCCGCTGTTTGCTTCCTGTATGAATGCAGAGCCAAACCATGATGTTTTTTTCTAAAGCTAACTATATGCTTATGTTGCTTAAAACCTGACCACATGTCAATGTTAACATCCCAGGTTGTTTGCGGTGTCCTTGAATACCTGTTGACATACAACTCCACTGACAAAGCGGCAATATGTGAGGACTCAGCATGAGAACGTGCTGGAAAACCCAGTGTAAACATTTGTGGCATGGCAGCTGCAACATGTGAAAATGCTGAATATCATCTTAGCAGCTTGAATCTAACACCAGTGATATTGTGTCTGCCTTCAGAAACCCACATCACTCGAATTCCAAATGTCCCCAAATGCTCCTTGAGTGCTGTTGTCAGAGCAGGGGCTGAGTAGGTGACTACATCGCCTCCCACTCACAGCTCTCTTATTCAGCTGGGCCCACTGAGACTGACTTGCTTTCTTTGCAGCAGTAAAGGATGATGATGATGAAGATGATGATGACAACGGTGTTGCTGCTGCTGTTTTTTTAAAATGCGTGCACAGCTGTAGATCAGCCCTCCTCATCTCCGACCTCATGCTGACCCTGCTGTGTCTCCAGGAGGCTTCAGCCTAATTGTTCCTGATGATGTTTTTCTCTGTAGTGATAAGTGGATGGCAGTGCCCTCCCAGATCTGGCAGATCTACGTGCATTTCCTGGAGCGGGTGGATGTCAGCTGTGTGACTGGCCAGCGGAGCTGTCAATCAGTGGTGCTGAGGGGGAAGCAGGCTGTTCGCAAGGTCAAATGTTTCTCATCACACCCCCAGGAGATTGAGGTACATGTCTTCAAGAGTCGCTCAACCCTGAACCCACTGTCTTTGAGTTAGATTATCCATCGTAGCATGTAAGATGTGTTTATTGGATGTACATATCACAAATATTTAGCCAGAGACCTTTATGAAATACTGTTGGGGGTTCCAATTTTATATATGCTGGTGTTTTCCCCTTTTGTATTTATCAAGAGTAGCCTTGATACTGGGGTACAATGTAAATTTTTTTTTTTTACCATAATTTAGTTATGAATGTTGGCAACAGATGTGGTATGTCACGTGACTGCTACGAGCACTATAGGTATTTAAGATGGCAACTTCCTGTTGTTTGTCAGAAATCTGAGGAAGAGCCATAGTCTCAGAATGTTACCTTCAGTAAAATCCTGTACATACTGACAACTGTGGTCCCAGACTGTAAAGTTCAATGCAACAGCAGTCCTTTTGCTTTTTCAGCTGTAAATCGAGTAAGGGTTTATTTATACTCCATTTACGTGCATCACTGCACTATAGGTCCATGAGTCCCTTATAATAGCATAAATACAGCCAGAGGTGGTAATACTGTACCTATCATGGAGGGGAGGATATTAATTGCATCACGACATGTGCACAGGTTATTCTTTTAACTATATTATCAATTCATTCCATTCCTCCATGTTTTTTAATGTCTTTGTTGTGTCTTATGTTCCTTTAAATGGAGGCAGGAGTACATTAAATACAGTGGGACAAGTGTGGTTTGTTTTTCTATATTACTGATTTATTACCTTCCACTTTTTTTTTAATGTCTTTGTCATCTCTTATGGTTGTATCTCACTTGAACTACCCTTCACTGCCCCAAAGGTCTGCGGTGGTACTGCTGTGTGTCGTCCATGTTTGTAAGTTTCAGAAAACATGCACAGATACAGACAAAATGAACACAGAGTACAGACAGAGGGATCCATCTGCGTCCGTAGACGTACCTAACAATGAGCATAAATGAGCTTTAACACTGCATGCTAGGCTGAAAATTCAAATCTGTGACGTTGCCTATAACTCCAAGTACAGAGCAGAATGGCATCATTCACTTACCTTATTGAGGCATATTAATAAAAACATAAATAAACTGTCAGCAGGGTGAGGAAAAGAGGTCATCACAGTTTCTTCGGTTTTGAGTAACAACCTGGTACCTGAGTTATGCCAGGTATATTCAGAATCAGAGAGGGTTTTTTTTATTGGATAATACTTTAAGTGTATCAATGTGTCTAAAACCCAAAACCCAAACAGATCCTCATTAAGCTCTAATCTTGTGTGCCTCATAACCATTACAGTAGAAAATGTTTCTTGAAGCAGATGGAGAGTGCAGAAAAAATGACATGTTTCACTGCTCTTTTGGACGCTAGTTGCTCATTAATTGGTGGAGCGTTATGCTGCTGCCAGTGTTGGTGTTTTCTTTGTATTTGGGGTGGCAACATTATGGATCAGGTCTAGTTATTTTGGGGTCTATTTGGATTGAGTCTTTTTATTGAAAATGTATTTGCATAAGTCAGGGGCTGTTATGTATTTTGGACCTGTAGCAGAGAGGTCTTCATGGCTGCCAGAAACAGTGGAAACACACCCAGAAATCATAGCACTGTAGTCACACACATAACATTGGAGTAGTAATTTGACAACAGTCGTAGTCGTTTGAGGTTCTGCGTTAAGTGTTTGAGGTAAATTTCAGTGGCATTTCAGGCATTTCAGTGTTTAATCTAAAATTAGTTGTTTACCTTTCCCTTTGTTATTAATTTCATTTTTTTTTTAAAAATTGGGACAAAACATGGCTGACACAATTTGGAAGCAACACAGAGAAAGGAGGAAAGTTGGATTCAAAACAGCTCAAATCATACCTTGAATCTTTCATATCTAATGAGGTTTTTTCTTGACATATTTTTTTTGTTTCTTGGCAATATTCAAACTCCATATCCTACAATGATTTCATGAAAAAATTGTTCTCTTAGCAACAGGAAACAATGGAAAAGCGGGAGCATCTTTTGTAATAACCCCAGGTTCAGACTCAAGTCATTATCAAAAATGTACAACTGTAGATTGACAGCATGATGGGTCTTTTCTTGTCATTTCATTTCATTTCATTACATTCCCTCATCTACTTCTGTAATCATATCAGATCATGTTGGGACACAATTTGACACGATCTGAAAAATTACCAATGGTTGTATCTTCCCTGAACATATGGAAATATGTTTCAGGAGTGTCAGATTGCCCTCTTTTTGGATTGTGAAAATTGTTTCTTATTTATAACTTGGGAGGAGAGTTTGACCATGCTTCTCAGTCAGAGCAGCAGTAAAAGGGCATTTCATTAAACTGTAATTGAGCAAGACACAATTGAATTGTGAGAAACAAAGACACATAAGCTGAGGCAACATCATCAAATGCCATTTATTTCCATCATTTTTGACAGCAGCACATGTTTTTCTATTGGTCAACCAGCCCCATATGCTATAGGCACAAAAGATGAAGCAACCAATAGAAACAATTTGTACATTTAATTTAAACAAGAGCCAGAAACATAAACATTTTATAGAGTATCTGCCCATTTTTTAAGCACCTTATCAGTAGGACTGTACTATACTTTTTAGACTTTTTTGCAATTGACCATTCAAAATAATTAGAATTAAATAACAATAAAAACATTGTTTTTAATCTTTCAAAATACAGTTGTTACTGTTACAGTTGGTTAACATCACTCATCAGACTTTGAAATTGCATATCAAAAAGTAGCTGATTCCAATGTTTAGTAATTAGAAGGAACACATTTCCAATACCTCTAACTTGTTTTCAGAATATGTACACTTTTTTTATGTTGATACCATAAAACTGAAATGTTACCTTCACCAAAATAGTGAATGACTTTCAGATGTTTTAACATAGATGAGTACATTACTTTTTTTTTTACATTTACATTTGCATTTGTAACAATTATTAACAATTATAAACAATTACATTTATTACATTTTTCTCTATGGCCTTCAAAGGTCCAGAAAAAAGCTATGCACCCTAGTCTCATCTAAGTATTTTAATTAGGGCCAATGCGTTAATCGCAAAGTGATTAAGGTTGTACATAACTTTTTTTTTCTTTTTTTTTCTTAATCGCATAAATGGCCAGTTGACTTTCCTGTCATTAAAAGGGTTTGTACTGGGCTGCAGTGGTACCAGCCATTCCATCGTCTTTGGAAGGGAGCTAAATAACGCAAGTCAGAATAAATTTTGGCAAAGGAAAAACAGCATGGCCATTTCACAGGGGTTCCTTGACTTCTGACCTCAAGATATCTGAATGAAAATTGTTTCTATGGGTACCCATGAGTCTCCCCTTTACAGACATGCCTTCTATATGGTAGTCCTATGCATTTTTTTTTCTGTCATTTGATTCCCAATCCAGACAAAATTAATGGTTTGACAGCCTTAGTTTTAATGCTACAATGTACAGTAAGGTGACAGTGGGCTTTTTCATTTGCAGAAAAGTCTGTACAAACTAAAATCATAAGTGCGCCAACATAGGAAAGCACTGCTTAGTTCCTGTGTACCTTACTGTTGTTTAAAAAAAAAAAAAAAACAACTCTGCTTTTGAGGGTCCTGAACAGTGAATTGTTGCTGCCTGTCTTACCCTGTGTCACACCATCCGACATCCCCACCTCCTCCTGATGAGAAAGTCAGCTCATATACATCTGGACTATGAACTATGTCATATAAGGTACAAATGCAATATACATGTAGAATGTGCAGAAATGCACAATGGCAGCATTTTATTCTCACAGCTTGACTGCATGTTTTCTTGTGCCAAGCAGCTTCATTAATGATTTAACGTGGCCATGTCATTTGTCATATTAGTCGGCTACTTTAAGCTGCATAAAGGTAGAAGCACATCATTTGTCAAACGTGAGACTGTGACATTTCATTTTATTACTTCTTAAATTAACTATAAAACATATACAGTAAAAACTTTAAAAACTGTGTATTTGAGTAAATTTTAACCATTACTTGCATATGACAAAAATAAAAAAAAAAAGTTATGGACTGTCACATTCATCCTGGATGCATACAGTACGACCCAAACGTGTCCTCCCTGAAGAATTAGGGTACTGGCTGAAACAGTGACAGATGTATTTTTTATTTTTTTTTTTTTTACTTAAGATTTTACCGTATGCATCAGTGCCCGCTTTGATCTGACTCTCGGCAGGTTAGCTCACTGTGGAACGCATCTGAAGAGTCTTATAAAACCGGATAAAGCTCACCGCCAGAGAGTAGCTTTGCTTTTCTCAACAGATTGAAAAGGAGCCGCACAGTAAATCTCATTCTCACATCCTTCTGTCTCTCTGTCACTTTTCTGCCTCGACGTTCTCTCATTTCATTGTCCGCCCCCCTCGCTTTACCTTTTTCACTGAACCTCATTCGCCCTTTCTTTCACCCACTCTCTCCTGAAATCCGTACATCTCCTTTATTTTCCTCTGACGCTGTTAACCACCTTTTCCCATTAATTCTGTCCTTTTCTATTTCTTTTTTTATCTATTCTTATAAAATGTCTCTTCCATAGAGTGTCACACTCTGTCTTTCACTTGGTCAGTGCCTCTATTTCTCCTCCATCTCTTTCTCACTCTTACAGTCCACCTAATCATCATCTCCACACCGTACTGACAAAATCAATCACCCTTGCCTTTTTCTGTAGGTGGACCCAGAGGGTGTGTTCGTTCTGCCTGCCGCAGCAGTGCAGGAGCTCCAGCTGAAGGTACAACCATGGCGAGCAGGATGCCGCTTCTTGTATGTTAACGCTGTGGATGTGGAGAACCAGCGTCTAGTTACTGCCTGGCTGCTCTGTCTCAGTGTCCACCGGCCTATACTGTCCAAGGTATGAGTAGTTTTGTTTTTTGGCTTTACTACTTAAAATGTTAATTAACCTTCCATCTTGCACTTGCACTGCCCTTCTCATAGCAAACTGTGTGTCCATCATAATTATTCAGTTGTTGAGGTTTTGGTAACTCTTGGCAATTTCTACAGTGTTCCAGTAAAATGTGCTCGGTGTCTGCTTGAAGAGCAAAGGTTTTGAGCACTGCAGTATCAAAGTCTCAGACCCTCTAATTGCAGCCTTACTCATCTGTTCCAAATCATGTTGTTGACACTATCAGATAGTAACCTTTAGATTCAAGCCCCCCTTTCTCTTTTTAATGGACAATGTCTTGATCTTTTACAGATCTTGCAATTAAGGAAACAATGTTATTAAAGTCATGCATTGAAAATGCAGTACTTAATTAAAATTGTGTAAGTCTGATCAAGGAAATTAAAGTAAAATTAAAAAGTAAAAGTTCCCTGCACAAAAATGTATCCTGGGACATATTATATTATTAGTTTCTCTATTAAAAGAGTGATTGTTTGGTTTGAAAAATTAATACAAACCTCAAAAGTATTCAAATGAAAAGCAGCAAATCCTCACATTTCTGAAGTTGGAACCACAAAATATTCTTGCAAAAAAATATGATGAAACCATTAACAAAATAGTTTCCAATCAGAGTAATTTCTCTGGCAACTAATTGATTCATTGATTATCCTTTTGAACTGTACTTGAACAAATATACTCTTGAGGAGTGTTATTTATAGTGAACTGAAATCATTTTTTATAATCTCACCATGTGTTTTGTTTGCTTAAATCTTTATTTTGTAAAGTCACTACAGCTGTTTAATATATTTCTTGAAGTAAAAGGTACAATGAAATGCAGAAGAGGACAAGTCATGAAAACAAAAGCATGAAAAGAAGGTAGAAGGTGGATTTTTTGGTCATTAAAGTTAGTCAGTTTGTCAGTTTTAAAAAGAAAAATCACATTTGTCCTTGATGCTGCTACATCTTTGGAGTTGAAGGATGAGTTCATTAAAATCAGCAGCTACTATGTAAATTCCACCTGGTTCTTTGGGCATGTTGCTGCTGGTGGTATCATTCAGTTCCTGCAGTGCATTTTTTGACTTTGCATCAGAGTCTTGTGTCCTTACGGCTCCCAACAAGCTGTGTCTATCCAGTGCAATAGCTTGATCCGGAATGTTAGGGGTTAACCACATCTCTGTGAAAGACTCAAGAGAAGTAAAGTATGTCAAACTTATACTTGTACATAAGTAATGTTCTTAGTTACATTAGACCCTTGGTCATTATATAGTAATTCACGAATTGGAGGAGGAAGTGAAAAGATAACATTTCACTGACATTGTTTTTTTTACAATGTGTTTTATTAAATGTCTGTCACATTACAAGTAGCATGCTACATAAATGTTAGCTTGCTTCCATTGGCCAGTTAAAATAATATGCCAAACTAGCTCGTTTTCAAACTGTAAATTAGCAAGCTGGCAAACTTGGTTTCCGCAGTATGTTAAAAAGAAGTATATGTGCCATCTGTATTGTAACTGACAGCAAGTCATGTCTCTTTTATGAAGCAGGGCTATATAAAATTAAATGGGTGGCTCATGCTAACTACAGTTTTCACCATATTAGACTTTAGATATGTGGCTCCATGTTTTCAAATGTCTGCTGTTAGCACAATTTGCAGTTGGTCAGTGGTGCAAATGTCTGTGTTGAATTTGCTCATGCAATATGGTTTTGCTAGTAAAGTGCTATTTTATCTAACTTCTTTATCAGTTTGGGACTCCCAGACGTCACAGAGAACTTTGCCAATTTTACATATTAAGGCCTGTTAAAAGATCTTGGGGAATACGAGGGCATATGTGAAGAAGAATTATATGAAGCCTTGTGCGACTCAAGAGAGAGCTGTGTGGAGTCTGATTAATTGCCTCAGCTGATTTTGTCCAAGCTGAAGACTACAAGTCAAAAAATGAAAAAAAAAAAAAACAGGATGTCTGGAGGTGTGGTGTTAGAAAGAAGTGGGCAGTTATGTTGCATTGAGCAAAATGTCTACACCAGGTATTGGCAATGGAAAAGTTAAAAAAGACAAAATCTCAGGGTCTGCTGCATCAATTTAGATCATTTTAGGATTTGATCCTCTGATTTCCATCATGAGTCCAATAATGTCCAGTAGTGCAGAGCTTTATGAGTGAAGTGCTCTTATGTGGTAGCTGCCAATATGATTGTATATTACGTTCTTTCACTTCTCAAGAAAAGTGATATGATGAATGACTCCCTGTAAGGTCTGTTAGCTCGAAGTCACTAGTGACTCAGAGTCCCATTCAGTGCTTACTGAACCATGCTGGTGGTTTCCTGGGTCAGCTGGACATTCCCAATGTCTTTATGGCTTGTGTCAAGAAAAGGCAAAGGACAGCTGATCCAAGACCATCACTTAAAGCCAATCCCCTTTGGAGGGGCTTTCTGCCTTTCTTAACCAACTGACCACATATGGCGGGTTATGTTCACATTACAGCTAAGTGACTAAATTAAATGTCAGCCTCTCATATTCGATGCTTTCTGGTTGTGTTGCAATCAGTCTAAACCACACAAAAAAGTATTTTTCTAATCTCAGTCACTTACACGTCTTAAAAAAGTGTGTCTCAAGGCCCGCACCCAATGTGCCAATGGGACAATCATATTTCAATACTGTTCTAAAAAGAAAATCAGAAACTGTGCTTTTTCAGACATGGTAATGGTTTCATGTCCAACTTTGGCACTAATTGTCTGTGTGTGTGTGTGTGTGTGTGTGTGTGTGTGTGTGTGTGTGTGTGTGTGTGTGTGTGTATTCAGGCATTTGAAGTATGTGTCCCTGTCAGTGGTGGGCGTGGCAGCTCCAAAAAAATCACTTACACCAACCCCTACACCAGGGGCCGCACATTCCTGCTGCGCTGCGACCATCCGGACCTGCTCCAGTTCAAAGAGGATAAATTCCAGGTGAGATAAGACAAGAAGTCATGCAGTTCTCTTACTTTCATTAAGTGTAAAATCAATACCTTAATTAACACCTCGACCTAAAGCAAACTGTCCTCCTTGAACAAAAGCTTGTCTTTGTTGTTGAGGGAAATTAAATCCCGCATCAGTACAGGTAGTTTTATGCGATTGATGGTGCCTGGTGTTGTAACTACTCTGTAAATAATTAGTGTTAGCTGTAATGGAAAGTGCAACTGACCAATTTTAGGAATCCTTTTTCATCAGCTGTTTTTTAAATCCTGTTTAAAATAAAATAATGGAAATACAAACAAATACTTGCATAACTTTTGCCAAAACTAAAAGTCAATTTTAAAGGCATTTAAAATACTGCTACATTTAAAGTCTAACTATTAATGAATTAATTAATTAAAGTTAGAAATTTAACTTTCAGCATTTTCCATCATCTATCAGTTATCACTAAGACTCATACCATTGGTTGTAATACCTGAAATCTGATCTGTAGAGGAATTTCCTCCACTGACATTAATGTAATGGGTGTGTAGAAATCTCAGAAGTGATGTTCACAACTAAAGGTAACTTGACAAGTCATGCTGCAGGCTTTTTTGGGCTATTGTGCCTACTTTCACTTTTTCATACCACATCTATATGTAAAAAAATTGAATTGAAAAATTGCAATTGAAATTATTTTGTGATAATAAGTTCTTTTTGAGTATTCACCAGTATCTAATACTGTTATTCCCATAATATATTCCAATCATGCAACAGAACAAATTATTTGTTATCTGTGAGAAGTCTTTTCACTGACTGAAAGTCAGTTTGATGCGTCTCAGGGCTTTTTGTGGCTATGATAAGTTGCTTTTGTTAAATAGTTTTATATTCTCCCCTCGTCTCTTCACAGAGACACCACAAACTTTTCAGTTTGTGAAACCCCTTTCCCACTGGACAAAAAATCTATTAACACCCACTAACTGTTTGTCTTTCGTGGGAAATGTTGCAATCAACATTTATTCCCTGAACAAATGAATCTGCAGTACTCATGGCAGTGTTGAAGACATGACACTTGGGTGGACATGTTAATTTTCACCCCTTTTCTGGCACTACCATTGCTAACTTCTGCAACTCTTGGTCATCTCAGCCACAAAGTCCATACTTCTTGTCTAAGCAACACTTTAATATTGTTTCAAATTAGTCAGCACAAAGTTTGAAAGTTAGACTGAAAAAGTAGCCAATATAAAAAAAGAAGTAACCACTGTAGCATTTTCACTGGCCTCCATGCTGCTTTCCAATGTTTACTAACTTTTCTGTTTTCTGTTGTGTTTGTTATG